>NC_091210.1:22447093-22458899 GCF_040958095.1 Procambarus clarkii | reverse complement strand
CAAACACGAACCATAATGTAAATTATTTTCAATTGTTACTTTGATACAATGGTTTAACAAATAGTTTTAATATGCGGTTTCATTGCTTGTTAATATAAAAATCTTAAAAAAATAAAAAAAAATTGACATCTAAACTCTTCATTTCAAACATCATATGAGTCGCTGGGACTGAAATTGAATGACATCCATCTTTAATTAGGGGCATGGGAGACGATCAAGACCATATTGTGGCACTCAATACAATCACAAATCTCAAAGTGCACTCAAACAAATGAGTGCACAGTTTTATGGGCTATCCCGAGTGTCAGACCCTCAACCTTGGGTAGAAAAATATGCATTCTCTTTTATAGATATAGGAACTTATCCTCTTGTTAAGATTTTGTGACGCTCGTCAATAGTCAGAATTCGTACGTTCTTAGCTTTTAGATAGTAGAATACTGACTAGTAAGGAATTATTTTAAAATAAATGACGCCAAACTTAAATATTCCTAGGCCTAGTATAGTAAACATATGTGCTATATTAAGCCTCAGATATCGTGTATTAGGTCAATGGAGGTTAGGATAGGTTAGTTTCGTTTGTCAAAGCAACACAAGTATATAATAGTTTTCCGGTTATCATGAGATGATTTCGGGGCTTTAGTGTCCCCGCGGCCCGGTCCTCGACCAGGCCTCCACCCCCAGGAAGCAGCCCGTGACAGCTGACTAACACCCAGGTACCTATTTTACTGCTAGGTAACAGGGGCATAGGGTGAAAGAAACTCTGCCCATTGTTTCTCGCCGGCGCCCAGGATCACAAGTCCGGTGTGCTCTCCGCTCGGCCGACCGGCTCCTCTACACAATTGTAGTGGGACAGGTTTGTCCCACTACACAATTCATTTTTCTACGTTCGTCTTTCCTTGAACGTCGGTATATATACTATGGTCTTCATTGTATACTATAAGTACCACCAAAACCGGAGGATGGACTGAGATATAGATAATTATGTATTCATTTTTTTACTTAAGATTCTATTCCGATGACTCAAATCTTTTTCACTTTCAGATTTCGAAATTTCGACATTTTCCAGCTCATATTTCGAAAATCTTTTAGCATTCCCTAAGGTCAGAATCTTACATTTATCATCATTAAGCTGCATCTCTCATCATATTTCATCTGTTTTCCAATCCTATCTAATTCATTTAAAATCAAATGTAGTGATTTTTTATCTAATAAATTTATTTCTCATCCTATTTACGTATTACATGAAAATTTTCAAGTGCTCATTTCACGTCTAACTTTTTTGTATGCAGAGTTGAAAATAAATGTTCCAGAACAGATCCTTGTTCCCCTTACATCAGTCTCCCATTTAGCCTTAACCCAACCAGCACAAAAACTTTGTTGAAATTTCCACAAATGTATCCACAAGATTGTTGGAATGACAAGTCATGAAAATGGTGCAGCATGCATTTGAACAAAGTTCAATCTAAAACTATAAAATTATATTATAAACAAAATGTTTATAATATATGGTTTTTATAAAACTGTTTTCTTCCTTGCATATTAAAACTCCATCTTGCGATTATAAATAATAAATTAATACACTTTTAGTACAAATCAATTTTGAAATATGAATGTGGTTTATAAGCTGTTTGATACATTTTTATGACATCTAGTTACTCAAAGATTGGAATAATATTTTTGGTTGATGATTTAGCCGAAAATCGCTCTTATAACATTATTTGTCTCCTTGTATATTCAGTAAATACTAATTTCCCATTTAATTAATAAATTTATGAATATTTCTCTAAAAGACTTTTTATAAATTGTAAATGTTGTATGGCATGAGTGAAACATTCTTTAAAGAAACATTCATTCAAGTGTCAATTGTATTTTCTGATTTTTGTCAGTAGGGACAAAAATCAGAAAATAAAATTCTACAACTAAATAGTACAAATAGTACAATTTTAAATGCACCATTCCCCCCCCCCCCCCCCCCCCCCCCCCCCCTCCTCCGTCCCTTTGTCTTTTCCTCCAACCCCGACTCCACCATCCCCTCGCCCTCCTAACCATTCCCCACTCCACCGTCCCCTTGTCCTTCCCACCATTTCCCCCCCCCCCCCACCGTTCCCTCGTCCTTCCTTCCATTCCCCCTTCCCCAATCCCCACGTCCTTCCCACCATCCCTCACTCCCCTAACCCCTTGTCCTCCCCACCATTCTCCATACCCCTGTCCTCTCGTCGCCACCATCACCAACTCCCCTGTCCCCTCGTGCTCCCCACCATTGCTCCCTCCCTGGTTCCCTCGTCCTCCCCACAATACCCCACTCCCGTCCCCTCGTCTTCCCTACCATTCCCTACTCCCTCCTCCGATGCATTCCCAAAATGATCTGATGTTCCTATCAGAAAATGGGAACCATTAAATGATCTGAAGTTCCCATCACTGAAATATAAGAAAATCAGTTAAAACAACGAAATAAAAAACTGAAAAATAAAAATATGTATAATCAGGAAATGAACGGTATGGTAAACATCACAGCTCAATTTCAATGCAATGTCACACAAAAAAATTAAATCAAAATGAAAATAAATCGAAATATTGGGAAAATTCAATTTGTTAGTGCAATCAGAAACACTGAAATGGAATCATAACATATTCAATAAAGCGTGCATTGCTCTTATGTGCAACAGATGACAATGTTTCATAAAAAAAAAATGTTTTTACCTATCACAGGTGTGGCTTCAATACTTATTCTAACAAAATGAACGGAATAGAAAACAACACAGTACAATTCCAATGCAATGTCACACAAAATAATTAAATTAAAATGAAAATAAATCGAAATATATGAAAATTCATTTTATCAATGCAATTTGAAACATTGAAATGGAATCATAACATATATAGTATATCTTGTGTTGATATTACGTGTAACAGATGGCACTGTTTTTTAAAAAAAAAGCATATTATACCTGTCTCAGGTGTAGCATCTATATAGTAGGTATATAAAAAGATGGGCATATTCGAATGGAACTTTATGTTAAAATTTTAAAGTAATCGGTAAAGAACTTTCGAGATTACAGCATGTGTTGCTCTAATGTCCAACAGATGTCGCTGTTTTTCCTGTCACAGGTGAGACATATATATAGTAGGTACATAACAACACGCGCCTATTAGAATGCAACGTTGTGTAAAAATTTCATAACAATCGGTAAAGAAGTTTCGAAAATTTCCCCCACATGAAAAACACATGAGAAACAGTTTATAAAAGCATGTTTTTTCCCCGTTTCTGACGAGACAGTTATATGGTATGTATAAAAATTTACTCGAATGCAAATGGAACGTGGTGAAAAAATTACATTTTAAATATATGTATATATATATATATATATATATATGTCGTACCTAATAGCCAGAACGCACTTCTCGGCCTACTATGCAAGGCCTGATTTGCCTAATAAGCCAAGTTTTCCTGAATTAATATATTTTCTCTAACTTTTTTCTTATGAAATGATAAAGCTACCCATTACATTACGAATGAGGTCAATTTTTTTTTATTGGAGTTAAAATTAACGTAGATATATGACCGAACCTAACCAACCCTACCTAACCTAACCTAACCTATCTTTATAGGTTAGGTTTGGTTAGGTAGCCGAAAAAGTTAGGTTAGGTTAGGTTAGGTAGGTTAGGTAGACGAAAAACAATTAATTCATGAAAACTTGGCTTATTAGGCAAATCTGGCCTTGCATAGTAGGCATAGAAGTGAGTTCTGGCTACTAGGTACGGCATATATATATATATATATATATATATATATATATATATATATATATATATATATATATATATATATATATATATATATATATATATATATATATATATATATATATATATATATATATATATATATTATTAAATATGACCGAAAAAGTAAGATTAATAATTCTAACACGAATTTTCTCGATCTTTCTTATGTTTCTTTTCACTGTTGATGGTAATTGAAAAATCAATTCTTCAAAATTCATTTTTATTTCTAGTCTGACACGACACTTGAGTGCGTTTCGTAAAACTTATTACATTTTCAAAGACTTTAGTTTACACACACACAACTGAACTATAACTGAATAGAGCTTAAACATCTTAGATTTTTTATACCTGCATTTGGGTGAGGTGATATGTTACATCAGTTTTGGATGAGGTGAAAACAAACTTTCAACACAAGATAAAAGACGAAAAAATGGGTATTGAAGGTAAGAATGGTAGTAATTGCAAAAAACACGAAACAATGGGTATATATTGGGTAAATTAAAGGGAGGAATGGAAATAACTGCAAAGGGCCTATTGGCCCATATTTCTTGATGCTTCTATATTGGAGCGGAGACTTGAAGTGGGTAGAATATGGTTGTGCATTAATTGGCTGTTGATTGCTGGTGTTGACTTCTTGATGTGTAATGCCTCGTAGATGTCAAGCCGCCTGCTATCACTGTATCTATCGATGATTTCTGTGTTGTTTGCTAAGATTTCTCTGGTGATGGTTTGGTTGTGGGAAGAGATTATATGTTCCTTTATGGAGCCCTGTTGATTATGCATTGTTAAACGCCTGGAAAGAGATGTTGTTGTCTTGCCTATATACTGAGTTTTTTGAGGCTTACAGTCCCCAAGAGGGCATTTGAAGGCATAGACGACGTTGGTCTCTTTTAAAGCGTTCTGCTTTGTGTCTGGAGAGTTTCTCATGAGTATGCTGGCCGTTTTTTTGGTTTTATAGTAAATCGTCAGTTGTATCTTCTCATTTTTGTCTGTAGGGATAACGTTTCTATTAACAATATCTTTCAGGACCCTTTCCTCCGTTTTATGAGCTTTGAAAAAGAAGTTCCTGTAAAATAGTCTAATAGGGGGTATAGGTGTTGTGTTAGTGGTCTTTTCAGAGGTTGCATGGCGTTTCACTTTCCTTCTTATGATGTCTTCAACGAAACCATTGGAGAAGCCGTTGTTGACTAGGACCTGCCTTACACTACAGAGTTCTTCGTCGACTTGCTTCCATCCTGAGCTGTGGCTGAGAGCACGGTCTACATAAGCGTTAACAACACTCCTCTTGTACCTGTCTGGGCAGTCACTCTTGGCATTTAAGCACATTCCTATGTTTGTTTCCTTAGTGTAGACTGCAGTGTGGAAACCTCCGCTCCTTTCCATGACTGTTACATCTAGAAAGGGCAGCTTCCCATCCTTCTCCATCTCGTAAGTGAAACGCAACACAGAATTCTGCTCAAATGCCTCCTTCAGCTCCTGCAGATGTCTGACATCAGGTACCTGTGTAAAAAGGTCGTCAACATACCTGCAGTATATGGCGGGTTTCAAGTTCATGTCGACTAAGACTTTTTGCTTGATGGTAGCCATGTAGAAGTTCGCAAACACGACACCTAGGGGAGAACCCATTGCGACCCTATCTACTTGCTTATACATGTGCCCATCTAGGCTCAAGAAGGGTGCCTCTTTAGTACAAACTTGGAGTAGTTTCCTTAGAATGTTTTCTGGTATGTCAATAGGAGTACATATATATATATATATATATATATATATATATATATATATATATATATATATATATATATATATATATATATATATATATATATATATATATATATATATATTTATATATTTATATATATATATATATTATTAAATATGACCGAAAAAGTAAGATTAATAATTCTAACACGAATTTTCTCAATCTTTCGTACATTACGCTTCACTGTTGGAGGTAAATCAAAAATCAATTCTCCAAAATTCATTTTTATTTCTAGTCTGACGCGACACGGGCGCGTTTCGTAAAACTTATTACATTTTCAAAGACTTTAGTTCACAAATACACAACTGAATAGAACTTACGTATCTCCGATTTTATATCTACATTTGAGTGAGGTGGAAGGGGTGATGTGGCATTAACACAAGACAGAACAAAATGTGGTATTAATAGGGTATTAATTTCATCAACACAAGACAGAACAAGGGTATTAATAGGGTATTAATTTCATCAACACAAGACAGAACACGAAACAATGGATATTAATAGAAGTGTTTGTAGAAAGCCTATTGGTCCATATTTCTTGATGCTTCTATATTGGAGTGGAGTCTTGAGGTGGGTAGAATATAGTTGTGCAATAATTGGCTGTTGATTGCTGGTGTTGACTTCTTGATGTGTAGTGCCTCGCAAACGTCAAGCCGCCTGCTATCGCTGTATCTATCGATGATTTCTGTGTTGTTTACTAGGATTTCTCTGGCGATGGCGTTTAACGATGCATAAGCAACAGGGCTCCATTAAGGAACATATAATCTCTTCCCACAACCAAACCATCGCCATTGAGAAATCCTAGTAAACAACATAGAAATCATCGATAGATACAGCGATAGCAGGCGGCTTGACGTATGTCGTACCTAGTAGCCAGAACGCACTTCTCAGCCTACTATGCAAGGCCCGATTTGCCTAATAAACCAAGTTTTCCTGAACTAATATATTTTCTCAAATTTTTCTCTTACGAAATGATAAAGCTATCCATTTCATTATGTATGAGGTCAATTTTTTTTATTGGAGTTAAAAATAACGTAGATATATGACCGAACCTAACCAACCCTACCTAACCTAACCTAACCTATCTTTATAGGTTAGGTTAAGTTAGGTAGCCGAAAAAGTTAGGTTAGGTTAGGTTAGGTAGGTTAGATAGTCGAAAAACAATTAATTCATGAAAACTTGGCTTATTAGGCAAATCGGGCCTTGCATAGTAGGCGGAGAAGTGCGTTCTGGCTACTAGGTACGACATATATATATATATATATATATATATATATATATATATATATATATATATATATATATATATATATATATATATATGCGGAAAATCCACAGAGAAATATGAAATGAGGTGAACGTTTCGGCTTTGTTAAAGCCTTATTAAGTTAATGTTAGTACTGGAATGTACAAACTTGATCCATTTTTAGGTTATAATATTGCACAACAGTTTAAGAAACAACTCTGATAGAGAGGCTTACAATGTCTCATTATAATTGTATATTCATATATTGTGTGTTCATGAGGCTTTTCTTTAATCTTTCATCCTTATTCTCTGACCGCTTAATCCTCTTTGACCATTCTAAGCTAAGTTTATACCTGTTTTTGGTTAATTACACCTGACCAACCCTTGGGATGGGGTGGTCAGGTGTCGGCCTATATATCTTCCCCCCTTCTCCCTTCTCCTTAGTCAGTCTGGTGTTGACAAAGGCTTTAACAAAGCCGAAACGTTCACCTCATTTCATATTTCTCTGTGGATTTTCCGCATAAAATGATCAGTGTTTTGTGATCGTCAATTGCATATATATATATATATATATATATATATATATATATATATATATATATATATGCAAACAAGCCTGAATGGTCCCCAGGACTATATACAACTGAAAACTCACACCCCAGAAGTGACTCGAACCCATACTCCCACAACTGGTATGTACAGGGACGCCTTAATCCGCTTGACCATCACGACCGGACAAAAGGAAGTGATAGCCGAGGCTATATGAACCACTTCCCCGCCGGCACTCGGATGGTAATCTTGGGCATAGCATTTTATCAAATCACCTCATTCTTTGGGGCACACGTGAGGAACACAAATGCAAACAAGCCTGAAGCTTGGGGCACACGTGTTCCTCACGTGTGCCCCAAAGAATGAGGTGATTTGATAAAATGCTATGCCCAAGATTACCATCCGAGTGCCGGCGGGGAAGTGGTTCATATAGCCTCGGCTATCACTTCCTTTTGTCCGGTCGTGATGGTCAAGCGGATTAAGGCGTCCCTGTACATACCAGTTGTGGGAGTATGGGTTCGAGTCACTTCTGGGGTGTGAGTTTTCAGTTGTATTCAGGCTTGTTTGCATTTGTGTTCCTCACGTGTGCCCCAAAGAATGAGGTGATTTGATAAAATGCTATGCCCAAGATTACCATCCGAGTGCCGGCGGGGAAGTGGTTCATATAGCCTCGGCTATCACTTCCTTTTGTCCGGTCGTGATGGTCAAGCGGATTAAGGCGTCCCTGTACATACCAGTTGTGGGAGTATGGGTTCGAGTCACTTCTGGGGTGTGAGTTTTCAGTTATATATATATATATATATATATATATATATATATATATATATATATATATATATATATATATATATATATATATATATATATATATATATATATATATATATATATATATATATATATGTCGTACCTAATAGCCAGAACGCACTTCTCAGCCTACTATTCAAGGCCCGATTTGCCTAATAAGCCAAGTTTTCATGAATTAATGTTTTTTCGTCTACCTAACCTACCTAACCTAACCTAACCTAGCTTTTTTTGGCTACCTAACCTAACCTTACCTATATATATAGGTTAGGTTAGGTTAGGTAGGGTTGGTTAGGTTCGGTCATATATCTACGTTAATTTTAACTCCAATAAAAAAAAATTGACCTCATACATAGAGAAAAGGGTTGCTTTATCATTTCATAAGAAAAAAATTATAGTAAATATATTAATTCAGGAAAACTTGGCTTATTAGGCAAATCGGGCCTTGAATAGTAGGCTGAGAAGTGAGTTCTGGCTACTAGGTACGACATATATATATATATATATATATATATATATATATATATATATATATATATATATATATATATATATATATATATATATATGTCGTACCTAGTAGCCAGAACTCACTTCTCAGCCTACTATGCAAGGCTCGATTTGCCTAATAAGCCAAGTTTTCCTGAATTAATATATTTTCTCTAATTTTTTTCTTATGAAATGATAAAGCTACCAATTTCATTAAGTACGAGGTCAATTTTTTTTTATTGGAGTTAAAATTAACGTAGATATATGACCGAACCTAACCAACCCTACCTAACCTAACCTAACCTATCTTTATAGGTTAGGTTTGGTTAGGTAGCCGAAAAAGTTAGGTTAGGTTAGGTTAGGTAGGTTAGGTTGTCGAAAAACAATTAATTCATGAAAACTTGGCTTATTAGGCAAATCGGGCCTTGCTTAGTAGGCTGAGAAGCGCGTTCTGGCTACTAGGTACGACTTATATATATATATATATATATATATATATATATATATATATATATATTTATATATGATCACGATTGACGATCATGAAACACTGATCATTTGTATGCGGAAAATCCACAGACAAATGGAAAAGAATGATGAACGTTTCGACCGATCTGGGCCTTTGTCAACACCGGACTATTATTCCTGAGAATGACGTTGCATTTTTTCTCAGAATGCATTCAAGTGAATTTATATCAATTATATTGTACGGTGAACAAAACTGAACTGAATACCTTAATTTGGGGTTTAGCTAACAATAGCATGATAAAGCTGAAGATATCTAATTGCTAACATTTGTAAATAAAAATCTCAGTATTCTATTTGCTCTATTCTCTTTCTTTATACAATAAGTTTTTTGTATATTTTTCTCTTAAGACCCAAGTAATTATGACACCCTGATCTTTTTCGTATTCGGATTTCGAAATTTCTACATTTTCCAGCTAATAAATTTATAACAATTACCTGCACTCAGAGCATTAAATAAACTGCATCTGCCAATATGTAGTACACCTTAAAATTCAATAAAAAATCATGTAATGATTTTGTCTTTAATTGAATATATTTCCCAACGTAATTTAATATCATCAGTAAATTTTCAGATGTTTCATTTTCATACTGAATGTGAACTGTCTATATAAATGGTAAACAGCACAGTCACAGTCTTCAAGTAGTGCTCATAGAAGAATCCCTGGTTGTTAAGCGACCGGTGGGTCATGTTCCAGTGGAAAACTAGTTGGAAAGGGCTGCCGAGAGCTTGTGGAAAGGAAAGCTGCTAACTGGAGTCTGAAGTTGTCTGTTTCTGTACTCGTCTGTGTACAAAAGAGGGCTTCCACATAGATATAAAACCATTTTGCTGACTCTCCTTTCAATTAAATAGCCAGGCTCTAATTAAACTAAGAATAATTCCTCTTACACAGAGGCTCTGTGTAGGCTCTAGGCGCTTCAGGTACTCTGGTCGTTTCTAATAATATATTATATAAAGTAGATGAAGGGCTCACTGAGAAAGTCTTCTTTCTATTCTTTGGGAATCCTTGCAACATTTCGTTTGGCCCTGGGGATCTGTTACGCCCGAATCTTTACATTTGTTTAATAAATTACTCCATAATAATAATAATAATACCTAAACTGGTCTAATGTCCTCTGCACCATCTACATAAATTTCTTCAAAGGCAAAATATGAAGTTGTTTAGTAAATATAGAGAAAAAATACTCCTTTAAAATTCCACCCTTTTCTTCGTCAAAATCAATTACCTAAGTAATCTCACGTTGCAATGGCTCACTCTTCTCCTTTAATCTTTCCTTGAAATATTTGAAAACAACCTTCATAATTTATTTCTATATTTTCAGCTCTACATCATAAATTGTTTTAGCATCTCTTATTTCGTTTTTTAAATTTATTGCTTATCTGAAAATTATGACTGGTGTGTGCATGCGTGTTCCATCCCACAAAAAAAACTGAACTTTAACCAGCACGTAGCATCACTACAACTCTCCCTCAATAATTAACCATCAAATTATAGATGAAGAATGTGTTGACTAGACATATGTTGCCTTAACAAGAACAGAAGACTTTCGATAGTCGTATCACCCGAAATATTAATAAATTAAAATGCTCCTCTTGGCAACACGTTGTCAAGCAACACATTCAGTTACTTCAAAATTGCAAACATATCATAAACCAAATGCAAATAGTACAAAAATATTAAATATATATCAAGTCGTCCTGCGTTGCTATTGATAACTACACAAAAGTAGCACTTCTTGGTTTCAGTAACCAAGTTACTAACACGTGAAAATAATAATAACAGTTTACAAAAAAATATTGTTAATACTTGAACACTCACACACAGCTATTCTGAAAATTTTATTATAATTGGCCATAATATATATATTTATAAATTGCTATGTACATGCACACGCCTCTACACACTCAACAATACTGAGACATAAATGGTGTTTACTGATAAAATTTCAAATGTTCGAGCAAAATTAATATGGCAATAACACTGGATGTAGAAATTCTAACAAATTTGAGCGCGAGACTTATCATGGCGTAACATATAGTTGGCATATTGAAAATTCAACACAGGGAAAAGCATGCGCAAATAATCAATAATAATAATAAGAGAACTAAACTTTGTATTTCACCAATTTATCAACAATTAGTGAACTATGACAATGATCTAGAGGATCAATGATCACACTATTCCATGTATAGACATATTTAAGTGGAAGTAATACATTACTCTATGTGGACCAAAACAATAAGTGGAAGCAATACATTACTCTATGTGGACCAAAACAATAAGTGGAAGCAATACATTACTCTATGTGGACCAAAACAATAAGTGGAAGCAATACATTACTCTATGTGGACCAAAACAATGCCATTTTCAGAGATAGCTTTCATTAATTTAACATTACAATAACCTACAGATCAACACAATACAATCCACAGAGTTCTCTACCATTAGTTTAACAATATAATATCCTAGGAGCCAACACAATGGCCTTTTCAGACATATCAGCCATTAGTTTAAACATACAATAACCTAAAGATCAATACCATACTATTCACAAACTTCGCAACCTTTAGTTTAACAATATAATAACCTATGAACCAACACCATCTAAACTCCAAACTCCTTCTGAGGAGTGGAGTTTAAAGT
>NC_091210.1:22437093-22442093 GCF_040958095.1 Procambarus clarkii | reverse complement strand
AGGCTTGTTCGCATTTGTGTTCCTCACGTGTGCCCCAAAGAATGAGGTGATTTGGTAAAATGCTATGCCCAAGATAACTATCCGAGTGCCGGCGGTGGGGTGGTTCATATAGCCTCGGCTATCACCTCATTATGTCCGGTCGTGATGGTCAAGTGGATTAAGGCGTCTTGTACCTACCAGTTGCGTTGCTTCTGGGAGTATGGGTTCGAGTCACTTCTGGGGTGTGAGTTTTCAGTTATATATATATATATATATATATATATATATATATATATATATATATATATATATATATATATATATATATATATATATATATATTTCATGAATTAATGTTTTGAGCAGAGTTCCGTGCTGCGTTTCACTTACGAGATGGAAAAGGATGGGAAGCTGCCCTTTCTATATGTAACAGTCATGGAAAAGAGCGGAGGTTTCCACACTGCAGTCTACACTAAGGAAACGAACATAGGAATGTGCCTAAATGCCAACAGCGACTGCCCAGACAGATACAAGAGGAGTGTTGTTAACGCATATGTCGACCGTGCTCTCAGCCACAGCTCAGAATGGAAGCAAGTCGACGAAGAACTCTGTAGGGTAAGGCAGGTCCTAGTCAACAACGGCTTCTCCAATGGTTTCGTCGAAGACATCATAAGAAGGAAAGTGAAACGCCATGCACCCTCTGAAGAGACAACTAACACAACACCTATACCCCCTATTAGACTATTTTACAGTAACTTCTTTTCCACAGCTCATAAAACGGAGGAAAGGGTCCTGAAAGATATTGTTAATAGAAACGTTATCCCTACAGACAAAAATCAGAGGATACAACTGACGATTTACTATAAAACCAGAAAAACGGCCAGCCTACTCATGAGAAACTCTCCAGACACAAAGCAGAACGCTTTAAAAAGAGACCAACGTCGTCTATGCCTTCAAATGCCCACTTGGGGACTGTAAGCTCCAAAAAACCCAGTATATAGGCAAGACAACAACATCTCTTTCTAGGCGTTTAACGATGCATAAGCAACAGGGCTCCATTAAGGAACATATAATCTCTTCCCACAACGAAACCATCGCCAGAGAAATCCTTGTAAACAACACAGAAATCATCGATAGATACAGCGATAGCAGACGGCTTGACGTTTGCGAGGCACTGCACATTAAGAAGTCAACACCAGCAATCAACAGCCAATTAATGCACAACTATATTCTACCCACCTCAAGAGTCCGCTCCAATATAGAAGCATCAAGAAATATGGACCAATAGGCTTTCTACAATCACTTCCATTTCAATACCCATTGTTTCGTGTTCTGTCTTGTGTTGATGAAATTAATACCCTATTAAATACCACCTCACCCCATCCACCTCACTCAAATGTAAATATAAACAAATCGGAGATATGTAAGTTCTATTCAGTTGTGTATGTGTAAAGTCTTTGAAAATGTAATAAGTTTTACGAAACGCGCTCAAGTGTCGCGTCAGACTAGAAATAAAAATGAATTTTGGAGAATTGATTTTTTAATTACCTCCAACAGTGAAAAGAAATGTACGAAAGATTGATAAAATTCGTGTTAGAATTATTATTCTTACTTTTTCGGTCATATTTAATAATATATATATATATATATATATATATATATATATATATATATATATATATATATATATATATATATATATATATATATATATATATATATATATATATATATATATATATATATTATTAAATATGACCGAAAAAGTAAGATTAATAATTCTAACACGAATTTTCTCAATCTTTCGTACATTTCTTTTCACTGATGGAGGTAAATCAAAAATCAATTCTCCAAAATTCATTTTTATTTCTAGTCTGACGCGACACGAGCGCGTTTCGTAAAACTTATTACATTTTCAAAGACTTTAGTTTACAAATACACAACTGAATAGAACTTACGCATCTCCGATTTTATATCTACATTTGAGTGAGGTGGATGGGGTGAGGTGGCATTAATAGGGTATTAATTTCATCAACACAAGACAGAACAAGAGGTGGCATTAATAGGGTATTAATTTCATCAACACAAGACAGAACACGAAACAATGGGTATTGAATAGAAGTGTTTGTAGAAAGCCTATTGGTCCATATTTCTTGATGCTTCTATATTGGAGCGGAGTCTTGAGGTGGGTAGAATATAGTTGTGCATTAATTGGCTGTTGATTGATTTAATGCACAACTATATTCTACCCACCTAAAGACTCCGCTCTAAAATAGAAGCATCAAGAAATATGGACCAATAGGCTTTCTACAAACACTCCTATTCAATACCCATTGTTTCGTGTTCTGTCTTGTGTTGATGAAATTAATACCCTATAAATGCCACCTTTTGTTCTGTCTTGTGTTGGTGAAATTAATACCCTATTAATGCCACCTCACCCCATCCACCTCACTCAAATGTAGATATAAAATCGGAGATGCGTAAGTTCTATTCAGTTGTTTATTTGTAAACTTAAGTCTTTGAAAATGTAATAAGTTTTACGAAACGCGCTCGTGTCGCGTCAGACTAGAAATAAAAATGAATTTTGGAGAATTGATTTTTGATTTACCTCCAACAGTGAAAAGAAATGTACGAAAGATTGAGAAAATTCGTGTTAGAATTATTAATCTTACTTTTTCGGTCATATTTAATAATATATGTCTACAGGAAAGACTGCTTCCAAAATATACTAATATATATATATATATATATATATATATATATATATATATATATATATATATATATATATATATATATATATATATATTTATATATATATATATATATATTTAAATATATATATATATATATATATATATTTATATATATATATATTATATATATATATGTTTTCAGAAACGCACGTTGAGTGTATATATATACACTCAATGGTCAACCATTTTGTAAAGTTGACCTCTTTCCAATTAACTTAATTTAAATTAAGACTTTGCTGTTCCAGGTGCCATGTGTATCGTGCTTTGATATCGTGCTATCGAGCGTTAATGTCTCAAGGTGAGACATTAATGTTCACCTTAAGTATACAGAAAGTAAACACACTAACCTGACTGCATCAGTGAGAAAGTCCATAGGGGCTGTTAAGAGGGTTCGAATCTACGCTGTTGGTGTTCCCATGCACACGCTTCAGACAACTAGACCACGCCGTGGTAAAAGGATTGCAACCTGTAGCTCTAATGAACACACGACGATTTCTCACTTTGAATCAGACACCTCATGGCCTTGTCCGAAGCTGCTAGCAAAGTTCTGGGAGTGAAAGGGTTGGACGGCTATTTCCTATGCAGTGGGTATCATCTTGGGTCCAGAAACTTGGCCTTGGTCAATGCCCACAGCCGAACAGGGTATGCTATTTTCTGATTTACACTGAAGCCAGTTACCCTGGTTAATCACCTGGATGGTTATCTAGATATATGTGATAGTCTGAAAGCTAATACTTTTCAAATAATAGTCTACTTGTAAAATGGCATGTGACCTTTTGTCCTAAACAATATTCTCAAGTTATAACTTTATTGTATTTTACATCATTGGTTTATAATACAAAAGTCTATTATTCACTCGTTTTCTCTGTAACAGTCTGAAGAATTTGGTTTTCTGTAAATTTAATACTAGGGGATTCGCAAATAGTTTTCTTATTTCATGGTTCATGTTTGAGTTCATACACCATATTAAAAAGAAACCTAACCAAACCCTATGTTAACCCTAACCTAACATAGTAGTATTTGGTAGCATCCATCAGTCTCGGGAGTCTAGGGAGTTACTCTCTGGTTGTCGGACTGGAGTGGCATCACAAGGGTGCAAAGCCAGAGTAGGTTGATACGGGGGAGAAGCTCCCACCCAGCCAACAGGTCCCCCCCCCCCTCACCACAGCACCGAAAGTCTTCAATGGTTTGGCAAACGCTAATACGATTGACTCCAGCGCCGTCGCAGGAGCTATCAGAACGAGGTTGAAGGTAACAACGAACTGCCCGAGGGGCTCCAGCTCCAGAGTTTACCTCGAGGTTGGAAAAAAGAAGGCTCAAGGGCTCCAAATAAGGGGACTGCCGTGGTCGGGGCTGGAGAAGAACCACCCCAGCAAAGGCAAGAACGACCCATGCCTCATGAAGCAGAGCTTGGGCGTACAAGCCCTAGGAGGTGGACGTCCGAGTCCAGCACCTACGGATTCCAGACAGAGATTGTCCCTTTCACCCGATGCCTGCCTTTTTCAAGACCCTGCATTAATTACAACAATTATTATTATAATTATTATTATAAAAATTAATTATTATTATTACAATTAATTAATTATTATTACTCTTCCTTCTGCTGGGTCATGAAGGAAGCAGGCCTCGGGTGAAAGGGGGCTATTACAATTTAAGTTTTCACTTGAACTAAAGTGAAGCCAGTCCAAGTTTTTATGTGTGACCCACAAGCACTCAGGTGGAAGGGTCCAACACATAAAAAATTAATAAAAAAAAAAAAACATAAAAAAAGGGTCCCCAAATTCAGAAACATGCTGAAATCACATTAATGGGATGGTTTCTGTGTGTTTATATTACATTGAATGTGAGTTCTGTGTTTCAGAAGATGTGACATAAGATGTGGGACAACTTTGCCCTTCCATCCGAGTGCTTGTGAGTCATACATTAATTTTAAACTTGGACTGGCTTCAGTAGGGGCCTCCAGACTTCCTGTGAATTCAGTTGAAATCCGGTTGTATACCTTTCACAAGTCATATCACAAAAGGAGCAAGTCAGCGATGGTCCAGTGGTAGAGTCCGTGATTGGCAATATTGGGTTTTAAGTTTGTGTCGCCTCACAGCCTTGGTGGATTTTCTCATTACTCTATTGAAATGTTTTCTTAAAACGTTTCCTTCTATACGTGTTCTCTAACTGCACCAAGCGCGTACTGCTCTGTGTATATCCCAAACCAGATTTAATCTGTTCTAACTGCTACAAGTATATCCCAAAACAGATTAAAATAACAAA
>NC_091210.1:22244593-22432093 GCF_040958095.1 Procambarus clarkii | reverse complement strand
AAATCGGGCCTTGCATAGTAGGCCGAGAAGTGCATTCTGGCTACTAGGTACGACATATATATATATATATATATATATATATATATATATATATATATATATATATATATATATATATATATATATATATATATATATATATATTTATATATATATATATAACCCTGCTCGGGTGAGATAGAACGTTGTGTGAAAACTTCAAAACAATCGGTAAAGAACTTTCGGAGATTAAAAATTTCGAACAAACGAACATTTCCATTTTTATTTATATAGATAAGCCACCATCTATAGTGGTTTCGAAGGAGACAGGAAAGTCGGAACAGTGAACAGCGGCATTAGGTAAAATAAAAGGTTCTAAAATTATATAGTATGCAAATAAATTTATCCAAGGACCATTATGCTGTGGTCCAACTGCGCTATTCAGTATTCAGGGAGAGAAAATATTACATATGCATCTGAACAGTTGCTGACTATGCATGAGGCAAGATACCTTCTGCAGTTTCTTAAATTCGCAGATCTGTGTTTTCTGAGGAACTGTTGTTGGCCACTTTAGAGGGCACTCGGGTGCTTGTTTATATATTACCTCAACGCTTCCTCCCGCCCCACCCACCTCCACAGAACCCCACGTAGATTTGAAGAGTCGAATGTACAGAGCTGAGGCTACATTCACCACGCTCCACGACTAGCCAGCCCTCAACGACTCACGGTGCAATTTATGTACAATGTTTAATCAAATTCTGGCTTATGCACAGGTCGCTCTGAGCTTACAATTGTGACAAAAAGACAGCATGAACGCACAAACTATATATCTCTTAAAAACTCTTTTGACCCAACCAGAATTCGAACCCCCAACCATTAATTACAAAATTAGTTAATAAGCTCCAGGGCTCACCAATCTTTAGAGATGATTACTGGTGATGTGGTTAAATTACCCAGTATGCCTGGGGTTGATCCTGGTCGGGTCAAAAGAGTTCTTAGTGATTAATGGCTTGTACGTTTGCTGCCATTGTGTCTGTATATTATATACATGGAGCCTTATTTCGATGATTACTGAAATGAAGAAAGTGTATACTGAAGATGGTGTCAGTGATGAAGGGGAAAATGGTGGTGTTCCAGTCCATAATATACATGTAATATACACTATATGGTGCCTTTTGATAATTACTTAACTGAAGACAGTACACATTGAAAATTGTTTCAGTGATAACGTGGAAAATGGTGATGTCTTCCAATGCTCATTATGTGATTCCTTATTTTGATAATTACTTAAATGCAGATAGTGTATTTTGAAAATAGTCTCGGTGATGAAAGGGAAAATAGTAAAAATTATGTAGGTGGGGAGAGGAAAGGCAGTGAAAGAGAGAGAAGCTGAAGGAGAGGGAAGGCTGTGAAGGAGAGGGATGACAGTGAAAAAGAGGAAATGTAGTGATGTTGATTATTGTACATTTATTAGTAATATATAATAAAGATAATTAAACAGATTATTGCAGTGCTTTTGATTTCATTGTAACTCTTTTGCAAAAAAATATACTCGTGCATCTATAAATTGAAATCATACATCATAAATCACCATAGCTAATACACAGAGAGTAATCACACTAATTTTATGTTTTTATGTTATAACTTTTTATGTTTCATTGATAATATAAGAAAAATAATATGCTAAGAAATTCTTATATTCTGAATGTTTTATTTTATAATACAACATTGTCAAGTACTCTCAATCACCCTAAATTCAATTCAAAGTAACATTGGCATAAATGGTAATGAAAAGGCAGACTCACTAACAAAAACTGAGAGTTTTCTACCTATTGTACAGGTCAAAATACCTCCAAGTTTTTCACAGATTAAGGAGCAAATCAAAAGGAAAATACTCCATTCTATCAAAAGTCGCCACAGAGCCAAAGTAGCAGAATAAAAATCCACTGCGATGTGGTACGATCAAGCAAATGGATACTCCTTTTTAAAGCTCAAATTATATGTTACCTTCATAAAATTATATGTTAGATTAAGGATATGCCCGAAACGCTATGCGTGCTAGTGGCTTTACTAGAATGTAGAATGTCAAATCTCTGTACTCTCATAAACCCAATGTACCTTCTTGTATATAAATAATAAATATATAAATAAGTAAATAAAATCCTGGCATAAAGATATCTAGAGACATTACAGTAGCCATACACAGACTCAGACTTTACTACCTCTCATCAAGTGCTGATGAGAGGTAGTAAACCTAATAATTAAAGTGTCATATCTGTGGAACAGATGAAGAGGCACAAATATTGTATTACTTACTGGAAAATGAAGCAACTGATGCCCTGCACATCAAACCCAACATTTATCTAACGAGAGCAGAGTTATTAGATGCAAAATCCACAGCGACTGATTTGATTAGAGAAGCAATTGAAGAATGGGACACACTAGTGAACACTGTGCATCTATATCCGCCACCAAGATAATGTTATTAAAACAAGACTAAAACCAGTGCGCTAAAACAGAAGAGGAAAAGAAACGGGAAAAGAAAGAAAGAAAACCCCACTTCCATTTAAAACTTTCACCCATATATAACAGTGACAAGGTTATCGCGAATAACCGAACTCAATTACGTGCTCACTATAACCCGTGTTACGTGGACATTTCGTTGTGAGCAACAAAATCTAAAACAACAATAACAACCGGCCTCCCGATGTGTGAGGGACGATAATCGTTACAGGCTCCCGTAACACTGATCGTTAGAAGCTCACTATAGCCTGTGCTACAAGGACATGTCGTTCTGAGCAGCTAAATCTAAAACAACAACCTTGCTGCTACTAACGACACACTGCCACTTTTCTGGTCAAAAAAGGTGTCCAACAGCTGGACATCCTTATAAATACTGTCAAGCAGTATTCTTCCCCAATAATAGCAGCAACATATTAAGGACTGATGATTTAAAAGCGAACTCAGCAAGCAGTATATCCTTTCACTACTAAAGGTCACATTCACTCAAAAATATCTACCACAAACAGGGTATTCATGCCCGTGCCACTTCTTGGGTGGCTTAATCTTCATCAATCTCGCTCATATCAAAATCGACTTTTTTTTTTATTTTTTTTTATTTTTACATGCAAAGCATGCAATTTAAATACAATAAAAACAACACAGAATACAGAACAGAACAAAATAAAACAATAGACCACCGGCCAGAAGGGCCGACAGCATAGCACAACAAAACACAAACATGATAAATGCATAGAAAAATACAGCATACATCAAGGCACAAAACATAATACAATGGCAAACTAGCAATCACAGTAACATCACAAAACAAAACCTGCATAAAACAAAACATACATCAAGAGGCATAACAGGAAACATAACAGGACAATCACAATACATTCCAAACAAAACATAAAGAACAAACACGTACAACAGGTAAAGCAATATGAAAACACCAGGTCAAACGTACAGCACAGAAACAATACAGGAATAAAAACACTCACACCAAACCGTCCGCCCCATAACAAAGGGCGAGGCAAAAAGGAACAATAATAATAAACAAGCAAACCATGCAAACAAGAAAACAAAACAGGTACAAACACAACAACATACATGCACTGGCCTGAAGGACCGAGAAGAAAACACAACATAAAGTACATCAAGAAACATGCTGGAACTTAAGTTTCTTTTTTTTTTTTTTACTTTCATGTTTCCATGCAAAGCATGCAACTGAAATACAATATAAACACAGAAAACATAACAGAACAAAATAAAACAAGAGACCACTGGCCAGAAAGGCCGACAGCAGAGTACAACAAAACACAAACATGATAAACTCATAGAAAAATACAACACACATCAAGACACAAAACATTATACAATGGCAAACAAGCAAGCACAGTAACAACACAAAACAAAAAACACTGCATAAAACCAAATATACCTATACTATCCGCCCCGCAACCAAAGGGCGAGGCCAAAATAAACTATAATAAGAATCAAACAAACCAAACACAACATCATACATGCACTGGCCTGAAGGACCGAGAATAAAACACAAAACAAGACAATACGCACAGCACACAACAAGCCATGAATAACAACAAAAACAACAACTACGGTAAGTGTACATGCAGACCCGTGAGCCTGTCCGGTGGGAACCGCATATTGAACGCCTCCCAAAGCAGCCACGTCGTCCAGAAGGCTCGACCCAACATCGGGGGCGCCATGCGGACCGGAACCCCGGCAACAAACACCCGCAGACATGGAACCCACACAGTGTCCCTCCGGACTCGAGTAACCGCCACCCTATCCCATAAATTCGGAACCCGTCCATCAGAAAAATCCTCCGGCCGGGCAAGCAGCAGGAACTTGGCAACCCGGGCCTCCAGGTCCGCAAAGGAAAACACCGCAGGAGGGGGCCCGACAGAGGGCATCACCACAGGGGTATCAGCGGCCACGGGCACACCACCAGATGACTGCAGGGAATCATGGCGGGGCGGATCCTTACGTAAAGTCACCACCAGGCCACGCCCAGCACCAGCATCCGCACCATCCCTGGCAGCAGAAGCCACCACACCCCATAGCGGAGAGCCCCCGGACGGGGAAGAAACAGGAGACACACCCGAGACACGGACATCAGCACCAGCAGGCACATGAATCTCCGCCACCACCACCCGCAGAGACAACGACTCAGCCGGATCCACGCCGTCAACAATAGAAGACCCACAGTCACCAAAGTCCCCAACATCAGCCCAGGCCGTAGACGAACGCCTGGAACGTTTGGGATCCGGCCGGATATCGTCAGAGCCGGAAGCGGACCCAGAAACACGGGCACCACCAGCCGGACGAACCAACGCCCGACGCAGAACGGCAGCAGCCTCTATCACAGGGAAAACCAGACCACACACAGCAGGAGGCACCGCAGCCACCCCATCACCCAGCACAGACGGCGAGGGTGCAGGGACCAGGACAGACGCAGCAGAGGAAGAACCGGAAGACGAGGGGCCCGAGCAGCTGTCAGACGGAAGAGGCTCAGGAACGGCAGAAGGAAGAGGCTCAGGAACACCAGCCGGAACAGGCGGAGCACCAGGTGAGGACACAACCACCGGAGGAGAGGTGACAACAACAGGGGGCGCAACAGGCAGAGCAACAGCTGAAACAGAGGGCACCTCCTCAGCCGAAGAGATGTCCACATCCACCGAATCATCCCCCACAGGAAGTGGCGGAAAATCCTCCTCACTGAAGAGATTCACTGGTGCCACGGCAGGCGCAGAACAAACAGCAGCCTGATGGCCCAAAAGACCACAACGATAACACGTCCGCGGCTGGGGGGCGTAAAACACCTGAACGTTGTACCCCATAAGGCGCACAGAGGATGGAATATCCGCCCGGAGTCTCATGCCCAGGGTGCGAATGTTAGACCTCACACCCTTAAGAGGACTAGAAGACACCACGTTCACCCTCACACTAACTACCGCGCCAAACCGGCTGAAATACCGCCGTAGCAGAGCCTCTGGAAACTCCAAGGGAGCCCCATGCACACTGATGTAAGTAAGTGCACCACTTCTATCCGAGAGGGTTACAGTGCCCGCACCATCCGGCAGGGGTAGTGTCCGCCCCTCGTATCGCCGGAGAAAATCGCGATACGCCACCTCCTGTGTGAACTTCACAATCGCCCTATGGGCCGTTACCAACTCGACCCCATAAATCTCAAACACAGGGACAGAGAGCATTTCACAAGCCAGCGCAATCTCTGGGTAACCAGCCCGCACAGAGAACTCTAGTCCCACAGACTGAGCCCGGACGACTGGGGGTAGAGGGACCCCCATCGTAACCACAAAATCGACTTGATAATGATCGAGGATGGACCGTAACGTCGTCGTCTCCTCATCTTCTGGTGTGTGGTTGGGTAATCACTATACAACTATTTTGTAATCATTTACACGATACAAGTAAGCAGTTATCCCTTTAATATACAGTATTGTAATTAAGAAATTTATTCTTCACTAATATTGTCAAAGATTTCTATACATTATATGAGAAAACATATAATACACTATGTAGTATAAGGAAAAATCTTACCAGATGGTCTTTAAATACATATAAAAATCATCGTGTAAGATATTTCATGATGATCATCAAATATGTTACATGATGGTACATACTCATACTCCATATTGCCCAAATTGTCTACAACCGAATTTATTTTAAGTTTAATTTCTTGTATACAAAATATGACTAATGTATATAAATGAAAATGGAAATGTTCGTTTGTTCAAAATACTTAATCTCCGAAAGTTCTTCACCGATTGCTTTGAAATGTTCACACAACGTTCTATTCGCATTCGAGCAGGTTTTCATATACATGCTATATAGCAGCCCGACCTCCAAACAAAGATCCAAAAGTGATTCCATGCATCCGCCAAACCCCCTGTTTATGAATGAAAAGCGATTTACACACGACTCACAACTGCTGAAGTTCGAACATATCCGGAACAAGTGCTTCACTGACGAATTTTGTTCGAATCACAACGCTATAAATGCTTCACCCACGTACTACAAGTACAAATAATCGCCAACAGAACCTAAACACCTAACCTAACCTATCCTATGCCTATATATGCACAATATGCTAATATATTATAATATTAATTTATACTTGAGAAAATTCCCGTTTTGAATGAACAGCATGTTAAAATTTATGAATGCGTCTGTGGGGTCGACCGCTGAATGTAATGGACTTGAGTCGAGGACGGGTTGTTTATAGATGTCACGTCTGTGACGGTAAAAAAAACATGTTTTTTTCTGAAAAACTGTTTTTCATGTTAGGGAAATCTTTGAAACCTCTTTATTAATTTCTTTGAAATTTTGATACAACGTCACATTCGAATAGGCGTGTCTTTTTATATATCTACTATATTCATGCCTCAACTGTGACAGGAAAACACATGATTTTTTTTTTTAAAGCGCCATCTGTTGGATGTAAGAGCAACACATGTTGTAATCTTCGAAAGTTCTTCACCGATTGCTTTGAAATTTTGACACAACGTTGCATTCGAACTGGCGTGTCTTATTATATACCTACTTTATAGATGCCACCCATGTGACAGGTAAATACATGCGTTTTTGAAAAACAGCGCCATCTGTTGCACATAATGGCAACATGCACGCTATACTAAATATGTCACGAATTCCGTTTCAATGTTTCTGATTGCATTGATAAATTTTACTTTCATAGATTCTGATTTATTTTATTTTAATTCAATTATTTGGTCTGACATTATGTTGGAATGGAGCTGTGTTGTTTACCATACTGTTCATTTCATAGGTATAAGTATAGATGCCACACCTGTGACAAGTAAAACTATGCTGTTCTTGAAAAACTTTTTACATATCTACTATATACATGCCTCAACTGTGACAGGAAAAAACATGCGTTTTTTTTTAAAGCGCCATCTGTTGCATGTAAGAGAACACACATGCTATACTAGATATGATACAACTCCATTTCAATGTTTTTTACTGCACTGATAAAATAAATTTTCATAGATTTTGACTTATTTTCATTTTGATTTAACTATTTTGTTTGAATTGCATTGAAATTGAACTGTGTTGTTTACCAGACCGTTCAGTTCATGAGTATAGTTTATTTTTATTTTTTTTTTTCACATTTTCATTTCATTTTTTTACTGTTTTTCTTATATTTCAGTGTTGGGAACATCAGATCACTTGATGTTCCCAATATTTTTAAAGGAACATCAGACCATTTGGGAAGGCATCGGACGAGGGAGTGGGGAATGGTGTGGATGACGAGGGGACGGAAGTGAGAGATGGTGGGGAGGACAAAGGGACAAGAGAGAGGGGTAATGGTGGGGAAGAACAAGGGGACGGTGGAGAGGGGAATGGTTGGGAGACCGAGGAGCTGGGTGAGGGGGGAATGGTGGCGAGGACTGGGGGACAAGGAAGGTTGCTGTGGCTCAGCAACGCTCATGCGTTTCTGAGCCACAGCAACGCATGGCCGGGTACTTCTAGTCTATATAAATATAAATGTAATTGTTAGTTTGTCAAAAATCGCTAATCTCCAAAAGTTCTTCATCGATTGTGTTTAAATTTTGACACATTGTTCTATTTGCATACGAGCGTGTTTTTATATACCTACTATATAGATGCCACACCTGTGACAGGTAAAAACATGTTTTTTTTTTTTTAAACAGTAACATCCATTGCACTTAAGAGCAACACACGTTATAATAATTATGTTACGATTCCATTTCAATGTTTCTGATTGCATTGATAAATTTAATTTTCATAGATTTTTATTTATTTTCATTTAGATTTAAATATTTTGTGTGACATTGCATTGGAATTGAGCTGTTTTTTTTACCATACCGTACATTTTGTGAGTATAAGTATAAGTACCACACCAGTGACAGGTAAAACTATGCTTTTTTTTTAAACAACGCCATCTGTTTCACGTAAGAGCAGCACACACTATACTAAACATGTAAAGATTCCATTTCAATGTTTCCAATTGCATTGACAAATTGAATTTTCATAGATTTTGATTTTTTTTTTCATATTGATTTAAATATTTTGTGTGACATTGTGTTGGAATTAAGCTGTGTTGTTTACCATACCGTTTATTTTGTGAGTATAGTTTTTTTTTTTTTTACTGTTTTTCATTCCGTTTTTTTCTACTTTCTTCTTATTTTTTACTGATGGGAACATCAGATCATTGGACATTCCCCTTTTTCTGATGGAAACATCAGATCATTTGGGTACATATCGGACGAGGGAGTAAGGAATTTTGGGGAGGACGAGGGGACGGGGGAGGTGGTAATGATGGGGAAGACGAAGGGACGGGGGAAGCGGTAATGGAGGGGAGGACGAGGGGACGGGGGAGTGGGGGATAGTGGAGAGGACGAGGGGATGTGGAAGTGGCGAATGGTAGGGGAGGATGAGGGGATAGGGGAGTGGAGAATGGTGGGGAGAACAAGGGGGGGATAAGAAAGTGGGGGCTGGTGAGGAGGACGAAGTGACGGGGGAGTGGGGAATATTGGAGGACGAGGGGGACGGGGGATGGTGGGGTGGACGAAGGGACGGGGGAGTGGGGAATGGAGGATGAGGGGGGAATGGTTCGGAGGACGAGGAAACGGGGAAGAGGGAAATGGTGGGGAGGGGGGATAGGGGAGGGTTGCTGTGGTTCAGTAACGCGCATGCGTTGCTGAGCCACAGCAACACGTGGTCGGGTACAACTAGTCTACTTAAATAAAAATATAAATGTTCGTGTGCTCAAAATCGCTAATCTCCAAAAGTTCTCCATCGAATGCTTTGAAATTTGGACACATCGTTCCATTCGCATACGAGCATGTCTTTATATATTTACTATATAGATGTTACGTCTGAGACAGGTAAAAATATGCTTTTTTGAAAAACTTAGTTTTTTTATGTGAGTTTTCATGTGAGGGAAATCTCCGTAACCTCTTTACTGATTGCTTTGAAAATTTAACACAACATTGTATTCAAATATGTTTGTGTTTTTATATGCCTACAATATACATGCCATACCTGCGACAGGTAAAAAACATGTTTTTTTTAACAGCACTATCGGTTTGACGTAAGAGCAACACATGCTGTAATTTCTGAAAATTCTTCACTGATCGATTTGAAATTTTGACACAATATTCCTTTCGAATATGCACATGGTTTTATATATCTACTATATACATGCCACTCCTGTGACAGGTAAAAACATTTTTTTAAACACCGCCATCTGCTGCACATATGAGCAACACACGATATACTCACATGCTACGTAAATCACATGTTACGATTCCATTTCAATGTTTCCGAGTGCATTGATAAATTGAATTTTCGTAAATTTTGATTTATTTCCATTTTGATTTAATCATTTTGTGTGACATGGTATTGGAATTGCAATGAGTTGTTTACCATATTATTTATTTCCTGAGTATAGTATTTTTTTATTTTTTAATTGTCTTAAATTTAGTTTTTCAACTGTTCTTATTTTTCAGTGATGGGAACATCAGATAATTTGTTATTCTCATTTTTCTGATGGAAACATCAGATCATTTGGGAACCACATTTGACAAGGGAGTGGGGAATGGTGGTTAGGACCAGGGGACGGGGGAGGTGGTAATGATGGGGAGGACGAAGGGACGAGGGAAGGGGTAATAGTGGGGAGGCCGAGGGGACATGGGTTATCTTGAAGTAATCTTGAGATGATTTCGGGGCTTTAGTGTCCCCGTGGCCCGGTCCTCGACCACGGTCTCCACCCCCAGGAAGCAGCCCGTGACAGGTGACTAACATCCAGGTACCTATTTTACTTCTAGGTAACAGGGGCATAGGGTGAAAGAAACTCTGCCCATTGTTTCTCGCCGGCGCCCGGGATCGAACCCGAGACCACAGGATCACAAGTCCTGTGTGCTGTCCGCTCGGCCGATCGGCTCCCGTAGTTGGGGGGTGGTGGGGAGGACGAGGGGATGGGAGAGTGGGGGACGGTAGGGAGGACGAGGGAACAGGGGAGTGAAGAATGGTAAGACTGACAAGGGGCAGGGGAGTGAGGGATGGTGGGAAGGACGAGGGGGACGGGGGAGTGGGGAATGGTGGGGAGAATGAGAGGACGGGGAAGTGGTGGGGAGGACGAGGGGAAATAGTGGGGAGGACGAGGGGACATGGAAGTAGGAAATGGTTGGGAGGACGAGGAGATGGAGAAGAGGGGGGATGGTGGGGACAGGGGAGAGTTGTTGTGGTTCAGCCACGTGCATGCGTTGCTGAGCCACAGCAATGCATGGCTGGGTACAGTTAGTAAATACTAAATTGTAATAAGAAATAAATTACTGACAAATGAAGACGGCAATCAAAATATATATAGCCATATTATCATTCCCACTTTAATATGGAGGCGAGGTCTCAGCCAGGAATAAAGGTAAATTCTGAATAGTGAGAGGTTATATATATTAAACAATTACTTTTCCCAATTATAACACACCAGAAGTCATTCATATCTGCACCCACCACTACATGAAACAAGATCTGCAGTATTTCTCGGGAATTCCATAACAAATACATTCATTTCTTCCTTACAAACCTCTTCCATCTACTCTTATCTCTTTTCTAATTATTAAAGCGGTTCACACTCATAACTTCCTCACCCACTTACCATGTACATCCACCTAATCCTTAACTTCCTCACACACTTACCATGTATATCCACCTAATACCTAACTTACTCACACACGTAAAATGTAAACTCACTTAATTTCTAATTTCCTCACACACTTACCATGTATACCCACTCTGACACTATAATTTATCCATCGTGCCCAAAAATCTCGGAATCTGTTCTCAATCTTATTGCATTTAATTACTTTCACAATGAATATATCCATTATACTTTTATTCTATACACACTAAATAAAGAAATTAACAACTGTACCCGAGACAAAGTCGGGAGATGTCTTCTTGTTCGGTATTTTCTGGATGAGGTAACTAATGGTACTGACTCATCTAATGATCCTCTCTGTTGTTGTTGTTGTTAATTCATAGTCCTGGCTCGCTAGTAATTGTATCAAATTAATTTAGTGTAAAAAGTTTAAAAACTATGCAAACAAATTTCACATTAATACATTTTTAATTTTTCCTCACATAAGATCATTAACTTGAATAAAAGGTCAGATTTTTACCAAACATTTACATGTGCAGCTAGATTTAATTAGTACACATTTCATGAATATATATAAAAATACTAGTAACCTGCAATTATCTTAAGAAGTAACTAAAGGATTTCAATATATATATATATATGATATATATTTTTTACTAGCTGTATTCATTCACGTGAAGCTGTGGCTTAGCAACGCTGAACCAAAGCAACCCTCCCCTGTCCCCCCCATCACCACCATTCCCCTCTTCCCTGTCTCCTCATCCTTCCAACCATTCCCTACACCCCCATCCCTTCAACCTCCCCACTATTCCTCTCTCATCCTCCCCACAACTTCCCTGTCCCCTCGTCCTCCCGACCATCTCCCACTCCCCCTGTCCCCCTTGTCCTCCCCACCATTATACTCTCCCCTGTTCTCTCGTCTTCCCCTCTGCTATTGGGGGACTGGTGGTGGTTGTTCTGTGAGGGGTAATAGCTAAGGTCAAGGAGTTCCTAAAATTGTGGGAGTAAGATTACGCCCGGCCCCCAGGAAAGACAATTTCCAGCAAATAATACTTTTCTTAATCTATCTGTAGTCTACGAAAGATCAACTTACTCCCTTCCAAATAGGGTAAATGGAGAATCCACAATAACCTTAGAACTTATTTTTTACCCCTATATAAAAATACGGCAATACAAGAATACAACAAATTACTTTATCACTTGATCTTACGTTAAACCCCCTTGAATACACATTGGCAGGATACAAGGGTTACAATTGCAACTTAGGGTAAAGTCTACTTTCCTGACGGGACACTAGAACACACTTAGGTTTCACTGTAAATAAACGCACATGTGGTCGGTCACCTTAAGCCACCCCAGAGTTAAAGTTTCGGCTTAACACTGGCTAAAGAAGACACCACAAAATAATCTAGAACATGGTGGCACTACTACACACAGAGTATAATACTTAACTTATTAACACAGAATAAGGAAAGAGAAGAGAGGAGGATGAAAGGAGGGGAGGAAGTAAGACCACAAGGTCGTATGACCCTCCAGTCCAGGATCGCAGCCAAGAAGAGAGAGGGAGAAGCTCTCTAGCTCCTCCATACTTGCTGCCTGAAAGATGCTCAACTGATCGTACAGTAACAATCATTACAAGTCTTCCCAGATATTGATTTACTTGATTCTTTAACAATTCTAAGAATAGCTAACAACTAGTTCTATATTATGTTAATATACAATTAACACAAAGTCTTCCAGCTCTGTGAGCAACAAGGTTACTCCTATGTCTGGCAGGGAAGATGGGAACATAAACACAAGGATCCAGGTCCCTTTAATATATAAGTTATATTGGTAATTAAACATCCATCTTACATAATCCAATACTATCAATTAATGTTCTAAGATTTATTTAATTAAGAACTCACACATAATTACTCAGTCAGGGCCTACAATCAAAATAGTAGTCAGTCACTATCAAAATACTAAAGTGACTGATCCCCGCATGAATATAAAAGAATCCGATATGACCCCTGGTTCCCTGGCTTTGCCAATTAAGAAACCAGGGTTGTAACACACACCATCCCCCACTCTCCCATCCCCTCTTCCTCCCCACCATCCCAAACTCCCCAGTCCCCTCCTCCAACTCTGCATTACTCCTTCCCCTTTCTTTACCTCTCCCATCATTACCACTTCCCCCATCCCCTCGTCCTCCCCACATTACCCTACTACCTTATGTTCTCAAATGATCTGATGTTTCTGTCAGAAAATGGGAACATCAATTGATCTGATGTGCCCTTCACTGAAAAATTAGAAGAACAGTTTAAAAAAAATGAAAAACATTGAAAAAATAAAAAAAAAGACTATTCTCACAAAATAAACGGTTTGGTAAAAAACACAGCTTAATTCCAACACAATGTCAAACAAAATAATTAAATCAGAGTGAAAATAAATCAAAATCTATGAAAATTCAATTTATCTATGCAAGCGGGAAGATTGAAATGGAATCAAAACATGTTTAGTATAGCGTGTGTTGCTCTTACGTGCAACAGATGGTGCTGTTTTTAAAAAAAAAGCATGGTTTTACCTGTCACAGACGTTGTATCTATACTTATACTCACGAAATGAACGGCAAGGTAAACACGCAGCTCAATTCCAACACAATGTCAAACAAAATAATTAAATCAAAATGAAAATAAATCAAAATCTATGAAAATTCAATGCAATCGGAAACATTGAAATGGAATCGTAACATAATTATTATAGCGTGTGTGGCTCTTACATGCAACAGATGGTGCTGTTTTTGGCCTGGTCGCCAATGCTTGAAGCTGTCGTTGGTCACCCCTCCATTTACTGGTGTTACGTTCACCGTACTTTTAACATAATCTAAACTACTTGTCCCATAACTGCAGATACGCAAATGACCCATTAAGGTCCACCCAGATCCTCCCTGTGCCTCCTTCTCACTGTGACCTGAAGTGGCTCTCGCCAAGAGATGAAAACTCAGCAATTGTAGTTGGACACCTTTGACTCCTCTCCCCAGCACGACCACTATTAAATCACTGTAATTGTCTCTGTTCACACTGGCCTCTGCACCATCCAACGCACAACTGCTAGTGTCACTGGCAGAAGAAATCATAGCCTCTTGTCGCTCATATGAATGCCTCCCAGGAAGCAGTAGGCTATCACACTCCCCTTACAACCTGTATAATTATTCTTCATAAAATCAATGGTACTGTCACTGTTCGCCTGAACCACTTCACTGTGTAAATCGAAACTGTAATATCACTGACGAGACAAATCGTTGCCTCTTGTCTCTCATACGAATGTCTCTCAGGTATAATAAGTAGTAGGCTATTACACTGCTCTAGCACGTGTTTCACTGTCTATCAGTAGGTGAACGAAATAAAATCTACAAAATCCAAATCTCCATCACAAACTGAATATATCAACAAAAATCCCGGAGCTGTCCTAGTACGTCTGCTCTCTGCAATGTCTCGGGGTGCGGTGTACCCTTCTACTGCACTCAAAACCTATAAAGCTATTGCTATAATGTCATCTTGTTATATCCAGTGACTGGTCACATCAAGAAACTGCTGCCTCGTCATAGACCCGGATGACAGGACCTTCCCCATCCCCCTTCGTCATCCAGGTCTCAACGTCTACAACTCGGCTCCAAAATCCTCCTAGCCACGACGTCTGACACCACTGTCTTTAGTATCGTCACAATATTTTTCTGCCTCTTCGAAACTGAAAAATTGAATGTCTTGAAAACGCTGCTACTCACAGCTCTCCTGTAACAAATTAAATTATATCTTTGTCGTCCATGGTGGTTGGAAAATTGCCTGAAGCAGAGAATGTACTAAACGAGATGGCGATCACAAAAATATGCTGCTTCTATGGAGCCTTGTCCCTGTAGCGCATATGAAAAACTATGTAACCAATATCCTCCTACAGTTATTTATTTGATGAACAGCATTCCTGCTTATCAGGCTCCAGCTCATGTTTATTTCTTGATTATAGTGGTTCGATGTCACAACCACTGTCATCCTGATGATTTTATTTCCGTCTAACATAATTCTTTTCCAGTGCATTTTGTCACATTTTATATTGGTCAAATCACCTTTTCCCGTCTTCCTCAGCACATTTTCCGTCTGTCCTAGTTTTACAGCGACGGGAAATGCTCACTTGCGTTTTAGGTCATAAATATCAACCTACAATTGAAAAAAACCAGAATTAAATGCTTATTATTTTAAACAGTAATTTGTTCAATAAGTGAACAACTCTATTTAATTATGTTCTTTTCTGTCTAATTTTGTATCCATTGTTGTGTCTTATACTTTGTGTTGACGTATTTAAAACTTTATTATTATTCCTTTTGGTATAACATTTCATCTCTTTGAAGCCTAGTGATGTAAGTAAATATATATAGTATCACTTTCCCACTTGCAGCCTTCTGAAAAAAACATACCCGTTGTGCTTTCGGCGTTTCGCGCGCCTAAGCGGTAAGACCGAAAAGTGTATACTCTTTTGACTGTCCTGACACTAATTGTAGGCGTACGTATTTAAATTTGGTATCACTGTGTTCGCAATAGAATTGTCTATAAGAACATACCTATAAAATGCCGCCAAAGCATAAGGCATATCAACACCAAATAAAAAACTATTCAGATCACTTGCCGAGAGTGCCAAACAACAACAAAATGTTTCCACTCTCTTAATGGTTGTGAAGCCGACAGTTGTGCTACAGCGTTAATTTTGGTATCACTGAAATCGCAATAAACTTTTCTACACGGACATATGCATATAAATATAGATTCAATGTCGTAGCCCACCTAAAACAGTGTGGGAAGTGGCCGAAGTGTTACCCGCGGCGGCATATCGGCGAAACTCGCTTTGAAAAGTGTATATTCAATTCACTGTCCTGACATTATTTTTCGATGTATGTATTTCATTTTTGTTCCAATGTGTTCGCAATAAAATGTTCTATAAGAACATAAGTATTAAAGGTCACATAAGTATGCGTTCGACCGGCAACATATATAAAAAGTACGTCGATTATACTCGTCATGTCAATAATACAATTGTTTTACCACGATGATTCACTGCCACGCCGTTCTCTTTAATAAGCTGTTCGGCTATTAGAGAAAACGTAAATTTTATGGCAAACATTTGTAAACTATTTCCAAGTTCATCGGATAATAAATGGATTTTATACAAATATTTTTTCTCGTGACTCCCGAGCGCCGCACGCCAGCGTAGTTAGTAAGAATATTGGTGACGACTATATTGTCACCAAATTGCGAAAGTGGTATTTACAGAGAATGGAAATTAATTGTTCTTAATCCATATTCATAAAGAAGGTTTTAAGTCCTTGAATTAATTTTCTCATCATTATGAGGGGAATAAGTCACAATTATGTAATTGAGACAAATCTTATAATTCAACCAACTCACATGGAAAAAGTAAATAAAGCAAGGTTGCGGGTAGCCTTTAACCATTAACATCTTCACCTGCACCCATTCAAATGAACTTATGACTATTCTAATGTATAGTGACCAAATCTGAAATGAATTTTCTAAATAATGCCTAATTAGACCATGCGAAGCTGTAAAATATTATAAGAACTTTTAATGTTAAAAGTCCTGGAATTTTTTTTTTTTTTTTGTATATGAAATTTATTTGAAAAATCATATACATTTTATTCTGTACATTTATGCAATTTTTAGGCTTATGATCTCTGCTAACTATAACACCCTGATAAATATTATCTCTCTTTCTCAGATTTGAAAAATAAATATTATCCATTTAATGGTCATAATTTTTGCCTAGGTACAGAAATTTGTAATTATATCATCAAACTACATCTTCTAATTTTCATCTAGTTTAAAAGCTTGTCTAAGGCATTTTTAAGGTATTTTGAGTCTACTTTTGAATTTATCTCTCATCCTATTTTTGCATCGTCTGCGAATGTGCAGATATTATACACTTGCGATTAATCACTTACATCTGGGATTAACAGCAAAACTACAAGAACAGACATCCTGGTGTTACAAAGATTTAGCTCCATTTATGCTAACTTTGCTTTCAATGAAATAACCACTCTTTAATCCAAGTTATGATTATTTGTCTTTTACTGGGAAATTTAAAATCTTTTTATACATCGTTTGTTATTAAAATTTATTATTTATATATATATTCATTTATGTTTCATATTTGTAAATATGAAATTTCTAATAAATTTCTTATTACTGTGATTAACGTTGTCATCGATCTCTGTATGTGCTCATGTGATCGGATGTTCATTTTACAGTACAAAGACTAACATCAAACTGCCATTAAGGTTATATTGAGGTTATCTTGAAATGATTTCAGGGCTTTTAGTGTCCCCGCGGCCCGGTCCTCGACCAGGCCTCCACCCCCAGGAAGCAGCCCGTGACAGCTGACTAACACCCAGGTACCTATTTCACTGCTAGGTAACAGGGGCATAGGGTGAAAGAAACTCTGCCCATTGTTTCTCGCCGGCACCTGGGATCGAACCCAGGACCACAGGATAACAAGTCCCGCATGCTGTCCGCTCGGCTGACCGGCTCCCTGTTACCAATACCATAAGCATTATTAGACAGAGGCCTAAATATTTCCTGATTTAAGCAATCCTTTCATTCTGTCTAATTTAGTGGACCAAGAATGAATCTCCAATTACTAGGCTCTCATTATTTTCATTTAATTCTATACAAATAGTTTATATGATACTCTTTTGATTCCCCCGTCGACACAACGTTCTACATAATTGTATATTTCGTCTGATCAATATTGTTATTCCCTATCATTTAATTTGTCTATCAGTGTAAAATAATTTTTATCTCTTGCACCTACAGACAGGAATTTACATTATTGATGGAGAAAAACAAGGTCGAGTTATCCTAATAAGGGTGAGCTATGGAACCATTCGTGGAGTGATCGTTAACGGCAATACTCAGTCGTTTTCTGGGCAGCATATCCATAAATTATTCATCTCTTCTCTTATACCTCTCAAATACATGTTTAATAAATATCAGGCTCTTACTAACGTTTGGCTTTAAACCATCGACAGGTTCCAATACACGCTACATCATGAAGAACAGAGTAATTCTCAGCACAAAGCAGCATAATATCCTCTGCGCCCTCTCCTGTAGTCAGGAGCCAACATGCGTCTCCTTCAACCACTACAGTAAGTATAGTAAGGATCCGTCATGCTCTTCATCATCAACGACAGTAAGTGTAATAATGATACATCACACACCTCTTTCGGCCACAACAGTATGTGTATTGTTGCGCATTCCTTTTCTGCAACACTGGGGGGGGGGGGGCAGAGGGACTCTAACAGCTATCCTTGGAGTGTAGGGTTATGTGGGTAGGTTTATATATATTTGGTTTATTTGGAGTGAGTGAAATGGATATTTAAATATTGGTATTATGTTTGAGTGGGATGGCAATTCATAATTGCAATTTAATTCTTCTACACAATTCCACAGTGGAAGTGGTTTGGTGCTATTAGTTATAATTCATACAGAACAGGAAGTATAATTATTACAATTATATTAAAGGCTAATGTGAATTGAATTATTTTGATACAAATATTTAAATCCCTGTATTATCTGAATGGGGTTAATAAATACGTTTGGTCTTAGTAGTCCAGGTAATTTCTTAAATAAAAAGCTTAAGCTTTGAATAATCATCCGTAGAACAGAGCAGCCTCCTAATTAAGTGGCTGCCTCCCATATGATGCTGTGAATGTTCACTTTAAATCTTCTGCTGATGAACCAAACAGTAATATAAAAATTTACGAATTCACTTACTGGTAAATAATTCTCAACAAGTGTCGGAAATTTCCGACACCAATTACTAACCCCTGACATACCAGATTAGAGTGGTTATGTCAGGCAACTATTAACATTACTAAATATTCGAAGAAAATGTTCCTAGAGACCTCCCTGAAATAATGGGAGAGTATTGCATCAGCCTAAGTCGACATATCCAATAAATTCTTAGTGGATGCAACTCTTCCAATCTATAAGTTAAATTTACCATAAAAACCGTTTATTAAGGGGCCCGGTGCATGTGCATCGAAACTTCCTTATACACACTCAATTATTTTTGTGTATAATCTTCATGGCAAATGTTTCAACTTTTCCTAACGGACCAACATCATACCATGAACAGAAAAAAGTTAACAAAAAGAATAAAATCACAACTTCAAATTGCTATATCTTACAATGGCAGCAATTGGTATTTTATTCATTATGGTCTCAGAATGGCACATAACATTCAATTGCTAGTGAGAAAATGATTGTTGTGGAGTATAGTTTACTGTAAAAAAAATTAGGAATGTGGCCATTCAAATAAGTGCCAGATTTATACCCTAAATATTTACCTTGCAACGTTATGGCTTTATGACTAATCGATTCACTAGGCACCTTAGCACTAAGAACTTTGCACATAATATGTAAAATAGGTGAGAATCGGTCAGAAACTAAATCTTTTTCTAGGTCTCAAATTTGAAAATATTTTTCATAGAGAAAAATGCATTTAAAGTTCTCGACATTGAATATAGTACTTCTAATAAATGACATATCTTGTAAGATATAATTAAGATTGTTTGGCATTCTCACTCTAATATGTGAAAGTTGTAGGTCAATATGTGTTGAAATGAAGGCAAGAAAATACAACCCCCAAAAACTAAATATTGGGATGCGTTAGGGTTGACCGAAAAACAGACACTGGGCCCCTTAACTGTCTAAAAATAGGTTAGACATATATATGAATGAGATTGGGTGGATATAAATAGGAGCTGCCTCATATGGACCAATAGGCCTTCTGCAGTTACCCTCATTCATATGTTCTTAAAACGATACATAAATATTCCAATAACTTTATTGCCCATATATTAGTGATAAGGCCATCATCTGGTCCTCATCATCAATGCAAGCTAAATAAACAAACAGAATAATTTTTGTACTCTGTAAATAAATCAGCAAAAAAAAATAAGTCACAAATTCTACCACCTGTGACTGATTAACATGTTGACCAATTTCGTTCAAACTTCACATGTTCAGTGCCGAATATGCATTCTCCACGATGTAGAGGTCACAACAAAATCCGCATAGAAATAAAAGTGAGGAAAAAAAATTAAAAAAAAAAAAAAATGGCTGTCAGCTTTTTGTACAAAGGGGCATAAGAAATATTGCCATTGGGCAATGTATTTATTTGATATATAATAGAATACAGCATGATAACATACTAACTCATTATTACGTGTGAAATCTGGCAATCCAGGAGGCACCAGCGGCATATCCATTTTGTGGACCCTCTTTACTAGAACTTATCTTCTTTGTGCGTCGGAGAAGTGATTGCATCTCTTCATCCCTGATTGCCAGTAAATAGGTGTTATTGTTATTATCAATACCAGTTGCCACCCGACATGCATGCATCTATTTTTTTTTAATTTAAAAAATCCATTTCTTAACATATTGGGATGAAATTTTCAGATCACTGATGCCAAAAAACGGGAGATTTGTTTGACATTTTTAACTATGTTTCACAATTGGAAAAGTCTACAATTGCACCGGGCCCCATAAAATGAAATTTAATTGAAATCAGAGAATAAACAAATATCTTCCTCCCCCCCTGCCCGAAAATTAGCTGGAAATTAGACACTACAAGAATCTAGAAGGGGGGGGGGGAGAAGCAACCAACGCTGCAGCCTTCCAGCAGCTTGCACGCGACCTCGAGTCGGGCACATGTCTCAGCTCTCACTTCTGATTAACACGTGCATACAAGATATTTCCCACGGTTTATGCGACAGGATCGCCAGAATTCATCTACTCCACTAATTCGCTACTTGGGGAGTATCATATCCAGACCATTAATAAGATATTTGTTACATTGGACATTGTAATAGATAGTTTTTGTGGTTTTGGTTATGACGCTGTCGCGGTACCCGTAACGGGTGAACTCGAGGAAGAAGAGACTATCAACAAGCATCATTTCGACCCTTATTGTCTTGACGCTAGATCATTCAATAATTTTCAATGTGGCTCTTTTTGTTCAGAACGAGTGTATAAATGCAGAGCCGACCTATCTCATCATACAGCTAAGCTGTGTTCTTGTATTTTAATTTAACTAATTGTACATTAATAATTAGTAGTAGTAGCCTATCGTTATTCAATATTTTAGTGATATATTAGGTTATATATTTATTTAAATACCCCCCATTTGAGTAGGGGGTAAACAGCATTAGAAGATATAAATTAATAGAGTTCGTTTCTTTAATACAGTCCACTCAATTAAAATAAATACAATAATTAATTATTTGCTTTGAAAATACCACACAAATTTTAGGCACTTCGGACCAGATAACCAGTGTACATAAACTATAGCATTCTCCCCCTGTTATAAAGTTCTAGCCTATCTAGGCCACCCTCAGTCAACAATAAAGTGGTTGAGATCACAGCTGCCAACAATTACTAGCAATAATGTTCATAGTGGCAATCGTATCCATAGTCAGGTATCCAAGGAACTTGCCACCATACCTGCAGTAAAGGTAAGAATATTCAGGTCACCAGGAACTACTGCTCACGATTTTTATAACAATACAATAGTAACAGGAGCGCTAGAGTGGTCTCACCTTCGAACCATAATATATATCTAGGTGGTAATGACATTCACCCATTACGTAACCCAGCTAAGATAATTAATCTCCTAAGGAACATAATTAATTCCCACAAGTGAACAACGCAAGCTGTAGTGTTTACTCGAATAAAACCCACGCCGACCACCAGAAAATAATAGGAGGGAAAAGTTCCGAGTTTTATAAACGCACAGCTGACTATATAAAACTACCGTTCAGAAAAAGGGTGCAGTAGGGAGCCACGTGTCCATTTCACAGCTCGACCATTCCGTGATAATATTTCTCCAGATGGAGTACACCTCACGAGTGAATCGCGAGCACATGTAGCTAACAAACTAATCAATACTATAAAATACATAAGAGATTGTGGCGAGAAGGCCATATATAGTATATGTATATATTTCTCTTATTTATTGTAAAATACTAAAAAACAAGCAACATATTGCACCACACTATATCCTGCACAATATTTTTATTTAATTTTCAGGCTAGCCCTTAGGGTAGGACAATATTATGCTGGGTTGGAAGTCAAGAAAAGTGACTAAGTGATGGTCAACCTAGCCTAATCTATTTATTGAGCTTACCAAGTGTAAAGGTGGGATTACCATTTAGCTAGTGTTGTACTAAGGATTGTACAGCCTAGCAACTACTTCACAATTGTGAAGACCCGAAATAGGGTGGGATTTATTTTTAACGCGAATTGTGTAGAACATTCTTATTTTATATTATCCATTATATCCATTTATGTGTAATTATTTCATCTTTGAGTGATAGAAAGTGTTACTATCCATCCGAAGGTGATAATGAAAGGCTAGCTCGAGGAAACTCGTATTGTAGGAGTGATTACCACTCAAATCTTGTGTGTATTTAATTTAACATGTGTGTGCCAACCTCCACATGAGGTAGGATAAAATAGCCTAGTTGCAGCAAATTAAAATCATAGGCTACTACCAACGGTACTTGTGTAGACTCTATGAACAGGTACCCAAGCTATATTACTAATACTACAAACCCAACAAGGCTTAAACAAACAGCTAACATGGCTACTCCAGAAGAAGAGAGAAGATCCTTGACAGGCCTTTAAAGGTCACTTGACAAGACTACTCAACAAATGTGAGAATTTGTCACAAGTCACCAGTTGATTATAACCAGTTGGAAATGTTCCTAAGAGTAGCTGATGGCAAATTCGAACAGGTCATTGGATTGATCGGGTCATATATAGGTGTACTCAGTGCAAGTGACACTGACCCTGATGAAACAGCATAATTAGCTATGTACGAGGATGACACACAGGAAAAGTTTAATCCTTTACTCAACTTACTAAGAACACCTAAGGTACCACCGAACTCAACCACTGTGTCTCCACCCAGTACAGCTGAGTCAGAGGTAAGATTACCTCCTCTGGACTTACCAACCTTTGCTGGTCTGGATGAATAATTTTTGGACACCTTTTGGATGTCTTTTAATGTTCATGTACATCTCTAAGGTGATAAAGTTCACATACTTTCGAAGCCTTAAAGGGTGAGCAAAGTAGGTTATAACTAATTTGTCTCTTGATAATGACACTTATGATGTAGCTATACAGTTGTTGGAAGTTAATTACCACAACAATGAATTTAGTATAGCTAATCTTTGTTATCAAATAATGGATTTAAATCCTTCTAGCAACTGACCATACTACCTTCAAGACTTTTGGTTAGAGGTGGAGTCTCTTATGTAAGCCCTCAGCACAAAGACAGATGTGCAGATTTCAGAATGGTCTTTAAAATTGTTAATTTAGAGGAAACTTCCTTGGGATGTTTTAGCAGAAATCTACTCACAAAACTAAACTGAAATCCTTTCCCTTAATGAGATATTTGAGGGACTGAGAATAACTGTCAATCTGCTAAAAGCTCATGATCGAATAAAATATGACACTGACAGGTCAACTACTGATAAGTCAGTGAAACCAAAAAGTACCCCAAATAAAACTAATAAACATAAAAAACATCTACTACCACTCCAACGTGGAAAAACAGCAGTGTGGGCACATATGCAATGAGTCCCTCCCAACCCACAGTCACCGAGGTACCCAAAGAGGTGATTCCTAAAACTACTGTAGGAAGGAGAGACTTTGTTCTGTCAAAAGGGAACATTCATTTTCTCAATGCCAAATCTACCCTGATCACGTGACCATGACAGTGGTCATGTGAACACTGTCATGGTCACATGACTCCCAGTACCTGTGCAACACCACTACGCACATGCAATAGTTACCATATGGGTCAACACAATACAGTGCAGTGTCAGTACACCAGACTTAGGTCACCCAAACCCCAGGTAGAAGAAGAAACCGCTACCACAGTGCAGTGTACCACTGCATCCACTGCGATATGGTACGAACAAGCCACTGGGTCTTTCAAGCCTGACAAAAAGATATCCAGAGACATTGCAGTAGCCATACACAGACTCGGACTTGGTTACAAGTGCTGCTGGAAGGTAACAAATCCAATTGTTAATGAATGTCATATCTGTAGAACAGAAGCAGAGGTGCCACTGTTGCGCTACTTACTGGAATGTGAAGCTACTGAAGTGATGCGCATCAAACTCAACATTAATCCAACGACCGCAGCTGCATTAGATGCACATTCCACAGCGACTACAATGATTAGAAAAACCATTGAGGAATGGGACTCAGTAGTGAGCATTCTGCATCTACATTCGCCACAAGATAATGTTATTAAAACAAAACTAAAACCAGTGCACTAAAACAGAAGCGAAAAAGATATAAGGGGAAAAAGGAGGAATCCCTACCTCCATCTAAAAATTTTGAACCAAATATCACAGTAGCAAGGTTATCACGAATAACCGAGCTCAATTACGGGCTCACCGTAGCCCGTACTACATGGACATTTCGTTTTGAGTAGTGTTACGGTGCCCTCTCCTATTTCTTTCGTTTGCCGGCTTAAAGAGTCATATCAGCTCTCCCTACTGATTCTCTGAGGTTCAGGGAGTCTAATGATATATGTGGCGACCAGACTGGCTGCCATTTTATGGAAGGAGGTTATATTATAAGTTGTAAATAAAGGAAAATTGGCGCCCTGTTATAAAATGAAACAGTATCCCCTACGGCAGATATGACCTTTTGGAAGGGAGACAAGCCGATCGCGGATTGGCCGACGTAGGTCGCGGGCGACAAATCGGGGCCCGCCATGACGTCACCGAGTGCCCCGGGCGGCGCCAACGTCAGAGTTGTACTGACCGTGGAAGCGACAGGACGCGCCTCGGTCGGCTCTCAGGGATTGGAGGCTCTGCAAGCCTTGTTCAGTGGATTGAGCTGGCTGTCGCAGTCATCCCAGTTATTGGAGACCCTGCGCTTCTGGGAAGCCAAAGAGGAACCAAGTTCAGTGAGCAGAGAAGTGCCCAAACTTGGAAAATAGTCGGCGACGACGCTGGGCGGCGCCGCTGGCTGGACGTTGAGGTCTGGAAGGTGGGCGAGCAAGCTAGCTGTGACTGGGGTCACATCCACTGAGAATCTTGGAAGGACGACACAGTGCCTAGGACAAGGAGCGACGCCCTGTGGGAGAGGCGAGTGTGGGGGGAAAAATAGTGATTAGCTCAGCGCCCATCGATGAACCAGGATTGGGGCAGCTGAACCTCAGGGATTGGAACGGCGACGACACGAAGGCTTCACGACACCAGAGGACCTGTGGAACGCCCTGGATCGTCGAGGATCGACCCAAGGAAGCGTGGGACCCTCACACCATCGAGGGACAGGCGTCGTGAGCCAGGAGTGTAAGGTAGATCATTTTCCCTCCCATTACCCCTTGTATGAGTAGGCTAGTTAGGCCACAATATTTACTTGTGTATGTGGCAGCAAGACTTTATTGCTTTAATGGTAGAATAGGCTGCAATGCAGCTTGTGTCCAGGACTGTCAGAGAGGACAGTGTGTATGGATGGCAGGACAGTGAAGAAGAGGTGCCGACGTGGTGAAGAGGCCCTCCTGTGAGAGTGTGAGACTCCTGTCTTCCTGCCCATTTGAAGGAGTGTTGGAGGTCGTGGAAGAAGAGGCTGACGACCTCCAGACTCATTATCCATATTCCATATTCATGTATTACTTGTGATTGTGTGTGTGTGTTCATGTAATTTGCGTCAGTAAATCCACACATTTTATTACTGTGTTTGAGTGTGCCTCCATTTGTGATATTTCTCTATGAGCATACATTTTCTGGCTACAAACGATATATGATACACCCACTGAACTGCATTGCTGGGGTGCAGATATAATAACCCAGCTGGCGACCTTGCTAAGAGGAAGATAGAGAAGACAGGCGGGAAAGGAGTTCCTGCAACCTTTTTTTTGTCTGGCAGGCAAGACTCAGGGAGGTTATGGTTATAGGTAAGCCTGAGTCTTCCTTCACTCCCCCACGGGTCTAGGCCGGAACTGTTAACAGCAGTTTCCCCGTGGTTGACTGAAGGGCTTCCAGGGTGAATCAGTGGCACCCCTTTGTGGTGGAAGCAAAGACCTGCGGAGGTGGGCATTGTTGGTCCTATCTTGTGTGACCAAGGAGACTCCGGTGAATCCAGGGAGTCGGAGGGGCTGAGTATTTGGGCCCTTTGAGCCCCTAGCAGCCGAGTGTTAGCAGAGCCCCGGACCGCCCACCCCCACGTGACAAGAGAACTGGCGACCTTGCCAGGATTCGAACCCCAGTAGCCAAGAACTGGGAACCTCGCCAGGAAGCGTGGATCAAGCTACAGTGTGGACCAAATTTCAAGACAAGTGTTGCCAGGGTACTAATACAGTGTGGCCAGTGAATTCGGTGGTACTGTTACTCAACCAGCTAAGGGACTGAAACGGTGAAATTAGTGCCTACTAACTTGTCTGTGCTGTCGTGTATGCTCAATGATATAGAGATGGAGGAAGACAAAGTAAAGAAATTTATTGACACAAGGGACGAGAGAATTTTGGAGGAGTGTACCAAGGCCCAGATCCAACAAGTGGCAAACCACTTTGGGATCAGGTTGAGGACGACTAAGGTAGCGGAGCGAAGGATAGAGATCATGGCACAGCTCACAGCTCGAGAGGAAGCGACGGGAGAGGAGCCATCTCAAGAGGAGCCGTCCCGAGGAGAGCCGTCGCAAGGTGAACCGTCCCGACTAGGGCCACCCCAAGCGCCTACCAGTGTGGAGAGAATTCACAGTGAACATGGGAGCAGTGGAAGGTCCAGCTGTAGTAAGAGGAGCCTGCAACTGGAAATAATGAAGATGCAACTGGAAGCCCAGCTGCGACGAGAGGAAAGAGAAGCGCAAATGCAGCGAGAGGAGCGAGAAGCACGGCTGCAGCTGCAGCGAGAGGAGCGAGAAGCTCGGCTGCAGCGAGAAGAAGGAGAGAGACGACTGCGACTGGAGGAGATAAAGGCAAAGAAAGAAGTCGAATTGCGTCGCGTTGAACGTGGTCTGCCCTCACTACCTGCACGGCGGGATGACCTCAAGGTAAGGGAACGTGACTTACCTACGTTTGAACCACAAGAAGCTGAGGCGTTCTTCGAACACTTTGAACGGATAGCGACTCTGAAGGAGTGGCCGGAAGATGATTGGGCTGCTCTGGTCCAGGGCAGGTTGACTGGAGAGGCCCGGGAAGCCTATAACATGCTGGACCTAGAGGAGTGTACTAGTTATGACGCGATTAAGAATGCGGTTCTCCACTCATTCCGGCTGACTCCGGAGATGTACCGGAAGCGGTTCAGAGAGTGTACAAGAGCGTCGGGAAAGACTTACGCCGAGACCGCCAGGGATATGGAACGGAAATTCCTACGATGGTTGAAGGCGGAGGAAGCGGAGTCGGTGGATGATGTTAAACGACTGATAGTGATGGAGAAGTTCATGTCGGTTCTCCATCCTGAGTTGCGAGTAAGGGTGAGAGAAGCAGGTATTAAGGACCTGAAGGCTGCAGCGGATCGAGCCGACATGCTGGAGGAGGCACTACATATCAGGAGGGAGGGGCCGCCCAGACACTCGCCTTACCCCAGGTCGGGAGGGAACCTTAGGAGTTCAGGAGGAGCGAGGACGAGTGGGGACTCTCCCAAGAGTAGTGTGCCCGATGAAGTAACGTGGTTCAAGAGCTCAAGAGACGCGGGGAGGAAGCCCCAAGCTGTGAGCAGTGGACCTAGCTCAGGAGCAAGTGCTGCAGTCCCGGACACGACGACAGGGAGTCCAAGGAGGACCCAGGGGACGTCTGCAAGTGGTACCGCCAGAGTGACTAGCGAGTGGCCGCCCAGGGGAGGCAGCCGATGCTACAACTGTGGCGTGAGAGGACATTATGCCCGCGAGTGTGAGGAGCACCAAAGGAATGTAGGATTAATGTTGGAAGAGGAGAGAGTGTTTGTTCACACCCCATATTATAGTGGACCCAACGTGAATGGTTGGGAAATGAAGTTGGGTGAACATCCCTTCGTTTTCGAGGCCAACGTGAAGTTTGGAAAGTCAGACCCAGTGGAGGTGGCCGTTCTTCGAGATACGGGTGCTGACATAAGTATGGTGACCAGGAGTATTCTCCCCAAGGAATTTGATGATTCACCTGTGGGAGTGGTGAGGATACGCAGTGTGGGGGAGGAATACAGGTTGCCACTTCACGAAGTACAGCTGATTGCCGACTACGGAGTCGAGAGAGCTATAGTAGCTGTAGCCCCTAAGTTACCCCTAGAGCATGTACAGATGGTGCTGGGTAATGACCTCGGAGGAGGCAGGATACAACCCGATTGGGCCAAGAGTGCCTATGTTTCAAGCAGCGGTACAACCCTGCCAGGTGAGGTATCAGTCGCTCCAAATAATAGTGAGGAAGCCGACTTCGACAGGGAAAACGTCGCCAGAGACGACGACAACGAGGGCGAGAGTGCAGAGAGGTCGTCGGAGGTTGTGGAAAACCCCGACGGGGACCTCCGACTAAGCCTGATGATGCGTGTGGAGGAGTGGCGAGGAGCAGCGGTACAAACGCCTGGGGCGGTGAAGAGGCTGCAGACCGCACTCCCTCCATACAGAAACGTGAATAAAGTAAGCTCAGTGGATGAGCGAACGGCAGTGAGGGGCAGAGTGGAGGAGCCACGACGCAGTGCACCCTATGCCGGCCAGATGAATAGTGGTAGGTGCAAGATGAACCACCGTAGTGAGGTGAGCCACAGGGAGGTAGAAGAGCCCAACCACGAACCGAAGAAGACGTCTGCAGGGAAGAAAATCTCATGGAGGAGTGAAGATGTTCGTCGGGAACGAAGGAGCGAGTGGTATAGGAAAGGCAATACGAAGAAAGCAGGGAATAGGTACACCCAGGGTAGGCGCCAGCCTAACCAGAGGGGCATTGGGCCATCGCAAAAGCCTAGTGTGGAAGAGAGGAAGCTGCTGGATGGAGTACAGGTTACGAATGCCGCTGTGAGGAGACAACGCACTAATGGGAGAAGAGGAACCGAGAAGAGAGAAGATTGGCGAAGAGGAGATCATGAGAGGAAACATGGAGTACCTGTAGGACGCAGTGGAAATGCAAGACTATCTCGGAGTGCACGACGCGGTGGAGGCGCTGCATGCACTGAATCTTACAGTGGTAACGAGCCGTGGGAGTACACTCGTAGCCACGGAGAGAGGATTTCTTGTAGGTGTTCAGGGAACACCCATCACACCCGGTACTATGCGAGGTGGAGATACAATGAGGCAAGTGACTGGCAAGGTGGTACGAGCCACGTCACCAACTGGAGGAGTGACACTTCAGGAACGGAGGGAGCAAGAGTATAGGTTGCCCTCTTGAGTGCTGCTCTTCCGATATGACTCTTATTTTAAGGGGAGGGGTATGTTACGGTGCCCTCTCCTATTTCTTTCGTTTGCCGGCTTAAAGAGTCATATCAGCTCTCCCTACTGATTCTCTGAGGTTCAGGGAGTCTAATGATATATGTGGCGACCAGACTGGCTGCCATTTTATGGAAGGAGGTTATATTATAAGTTGTAAATAAAGGAAAATTGGCGCCCTGTTATAAAATGAAACAGTATCCCCTACGGCAGATATGACCTTTTGGAAGGGAGACAAGCCGATCGCGGATTGGCCGACGTAGGTCGCGGGCGACAAATCGGGGCCCGCCATGACGTCACCGAGTGCCCCGGGCGGCGCCAACGTCAGAGTTGTACTGACCGTGGAAGCGACAGGACGCGCCTCGGTCGGCTCTCAGGGATTGGAGGCTCTGCAAGCCTTGTTCAGTGGATTGAGCTGGCTGTCGCAGTCATCCCAGTTATTGGAGACCCTGCGCTTCTGGGAAGCCAAAGAGGAACCAAGTTCAGTGAGCAGAGAAGTGCCCAAACTTGGAAAATAGTCGGCGACGACGCTGGGCGGCGCCGCTGGCTGGACGTTGAGGTCTGGAAGGTGGGCGAGCAAGCTAGCTGTGACTGGGGTCACATCCACTGAGAATCTTGGAAGGACGACACAGTGCCTAGGACAAGGAGCGACGCCCTGTGGGAGAGGCGAGTGTGGGGGGAAAAATAGTGATTAGCTCAGCGCCCATCGATGAACCAGGATTGGGGCAGCTGAACCTCAGGGATTGGAACGGCGACGACGCGAAGGCTTCACGACACCTGAGGACCTGTGGAACGCCCTGGATCGTCGAGGATCGACCCAAGGAAGCGTGGGACCCTCACACCATCGAGGGACAGGCGTCGTGAGCCAGGAGTGTAAGGTAGATCATTTTCCCTCCCATTACCCCTTGTATGAGTAGGCTAGTTAGGCCACAATATTTACTTGTGTATGTGGCAGCAAGACTTTATTGCTTTAATGGTAGAATAGGCTGCAATGCAGCTTGTGTCCAGGACTGTCAGAGAGGACAGTGTGTATGGATGGCAGGACAGTGAAGAAGAGGTGCCGACGTGGTGAAGAGGCCCTCCTGTGAGAGTGTGAGACTCCTGTCTTCCTGCCCATTTGAAGGAGTGTTGGAGGTCGTGGAAGAAGAGGCTGACGACCTCCAGACTCATTATCCATATTCCATATTCATGTATTACTTGTGATTGTGTGTGTGTGTTCATGTAATTTGCGTCAGTAAATCCACACATTTTATTACTGTGTTTGAGTGTGCCTCCATTTGTGATATTTCTCTATGAGCATACATTTTCTGGCTACAAACGATATATGATACACCCACTGAACTGCATTGCTGGGGTGCAGATATAATAACCCAGCTGGCGACCTTGCTAAGAGGAAGATAGAGAAGACAGGCGGGAAAGGAGTTCCTGCAACCTTTTTTTTGTCTGGCAGGCAAGACTCAGGGAGGTTATGGTTATAGGTAAGCCTGAGTCTTCCTTCACTCCCCCACGGGTCTAGGCCGGAACTGTTAACAGCAGTTTCCCCGTGGTTGACTGAAGGGCTTCCAGGGTGAATCAGTGGCACCCCTTTGTGGTGGAAGCAAAGACCTGCGGAGGTGGGCATTGTTGGTCCTATCTTGTGTGACCAAGGAGACTCCGGTGAATCCAGGGAGTCGGAGGGGCTGAGTATTTGGGCCCTTTGAGCCCCTAGCAGCCGAGTGTTAGCAGAGCCCCGGACCGCCCACCCCCACGTGACAGTAGCTAAATCTAAAACAACAACAATAACAACACAGTGCAGTACTGTATGTCGGAAATCCGACACCTGTTAACATAGTATAGCTAGTCATTACCAAAACTTAAGGAAAATTGGAGATTCCGTGACGTCATCATAACAAACATATTTACACATCACGTTTCTTCAAAACACCAGTTTAAGCATTTAAATTAATAGAAAACTGTTATCTATGCTTTCGCTTAATGAAATATACCATAAAACTAGAGGCTCCCTTGTTATTTTTAAATGAACTCAGAATATTGAGGAAAAATATTGTTGGAACTAGAGAGACGCAGCGCCTGAAGCGGCGAGCCATGCTCGCAGACAGATTGTAAACAGAGACACGAAAGGGCTTCTTGGGTTGGATCGCAACAAGCACACCTCGCCATAGACTCCAAATTATGAGTCAACCAATCGAGAATTGCCACAGCGACCCTACATTAACAACAGGAAGTGCTAATTTTATCCGTACAGTATACAAATGATATTAGAGCTCTTATTCTTTGATATGGTTAAGCCGCCTAAGAAACCCCAAACCAGGAGTAAGCCTGGCCTCCTGTTTACACAATCACCATTTATTACATGTCACACCTGTACTTTATATGGAAAATGAGCAATTTTTGTAGCCCTAACTTTTGGCATGAAAGCTTGTGATCCGTGGGCATCAATGAACTGACCACCTATAACCTGTGACTTCCTTACTTTGACTGCACCAGCAGCTGCCTCACAGTGACAGCCGCCATTACAAGGCACACCGAGACCACTTGTAGCCACACCCTAACATATATTGGAAGATCCCTTACACTGCCTAATCAGGTCATAGCAATCACACAGCAAAGACCACCCATTTAACTTTGTAAAAACCCCATGTATACTGTAATATTATAGTATTAAAAAATACTGCAGTCTAATACCACCATATGTGGTATAATTTATCTGAAGCAAAAGGTAAATGTATATGGCTCATTTATCGCCATTCATTTGGGATAAGCTGTGCACACACTTACCACCCACTATGTGCAGGTAAAACCTGGTAGGCTGAATTTACATACAGTCCACTATCCACAAAAAAAATAATTCAATAACAAAAACTAAATATTCACTAATTAAAAAACACACACTGCCTGCTAGGATTTCCCCACATGAGTATGGTTCTTCGATCCGGGATAGTCTAGAGATCTAGACTATTAACATAAATTATTACCAATATACATATCTATATAAATAAAAATGGAAATGTTCGTTTGTCCAAAATCGCTAATCTCCGAAAGTTCTTCATCGATTGCTTTGAAATTTTCTTACAATGTTCCATTCGCATCCGGCCAGGTTTTTATACACATTCTATATAGATGTCACGTCTGTGATGGTAAAAAAATAAGTTTTTTTCTGAAAAACTGTGTTTTTCATGTGAGGGAAATCTTCGAAACCTCTTTACCGATTGCTTTGAAATTTTGACACAACGTTGCATACGAATAGGCGCGTCTTTTTATATATCTACTATATACATGCCTCACATTTGAAAGGAAAAAACATGTTTTTATTTTAAACTTCGCCATCTGTTGGACGTAAGAGCAACACACGCTGCAATCTCCGAAAGTTCTTCACCGAATGGTTTGAAATTTTGACACAACGTTCCATTCGAATACGTGCATGTTTTTATATACCTACTATATAGATACCACACCTGTAACAGGTAAAAACATGCGTTTATGAAAAACAGCGCCATCCGTTGCATGTAAGAGCATCATACACTATACAAAATGTTATGATTCCATTTCAATGCTTCCAATTGCACTGATAAATAGAATTTGCAGATATTTTTATTTATTTTCATTTTGATTTAGTTATTTTGTGTGATGTTGGATTTGAATTGAGCTGTGTTTTTTACCATACTGTTCATTTCGTTGGTATAGCTTATTTTTTCATTTTTTTAACTGTTCTTATTTGTCAGTGCAATTGGTGGTGAAATTGACCTGTATCAATTGATCTGCATTTGAATATAAATATTTCGTTAGTATTTTTTATTTTTGTTTTGAAAACAAGAAAATGGACAACACGTTTATTTCACAGCTGCAAATTTGCAACAAAGAGCTATGAATCCACCGGCAACAACGTTAACTGCTTTCTTAACGTTATGTCAAAATGATGTGTTTGCGAAAACACTGCTGTGTTCGGAAGTGCCTACGCATTACACATGGAATTCCAGTAGAAAATACTTTGAACGACACAAACAAGGAGAGCGAGTCGACGGACAACCTGGCATATTCAAACAAACTACAGTTGGTAGACTGTACACCGTGCATCCCAATCAAGATGAATGCTTCTTTCTTTGCATGCTGTTGGTAAATGTGCCCGGTCCAACGTCTTTCCAGCTATTGAGATTTGTCAACGGCGTTACACATGCCAATTTCCGTAGTGCATGTCAAGCTCTGAATTTATTGGAGAACGACCGACACTGGGATGTATGCATTAATGACGTCCAACACGTCACATACAAATAAAATTCACTGCATTATTTACAATCACATTGATCGCCTGCTCTCCTTCATCTCCAACTGAGTTATGGGAGAGATATAAATCACACATGGCAGAAGATATTATCCGTCGAATACGCAAGGAAAATTCATATATGGCCATAGATTTCACTGCAGAAATCTACAACGAAGCGCTGAGAATGATTGAAGATTTGTGCTTAGAAATTGCGAACAAAGTTCTAAGTCGATTGGAAATGCCATCGCTGAATCGATCTGCTGCTGCTTCGTTTGATTTAGAATTGTGTCCTGAACAAAATTACAACATAGGTGATCTATTGTCGTATGTGCAATCAAATTTTCCTTAGCTAATGCTTGAGCGAAAATTCATTTACAATCAGATAATTCAAACTGTCGATAACGGGTTTGGAGAAATCTTTATAGATTCTCCAGGAGGAATTGTAAAACCTTCCTAATTAGATTTATTCTGGCAAAATTTCGATCCCAAAATGGCATAATCTTAGCTCTTGCATCGTGCAGAATAGGTGAGACATTGTTACCAGGTGGAAGAACTGCTACTTCGGCTTTGAAATTGCCATTGAACATGCATATCATTGAAACTCCCACATGCAACATTTCCAAAGCTTCCAGCATGGGAAAAGTATTGCAGAAATGTAAACTTATTGTTTGGAATGAATACATTGGCCCACAAAAAATCGCTCAAGGCTCTTGATCGATCATTAAAAGATTTTTGTGGAACCATCAGATCATTTGGGAATGCATTAATATTGCTAGCAGGAGATTTCAGGCAAACATTACCTGTAATTCCTCGATCGACACCGGCGGACGAAATAAATGCTTGCCTGAAATACTCTGCTTTGTGGCGCTATGTAAAAACGTTAAAATTATCTACAAATATGCGTGTCCAGCTGCAAAACGATCCATCAGCTGAGATATTCTCACATCAATTGCTGGAAATTGGGAACGGAAACGTGCCGGTTGATCTGACCTCAGGACGAATTTCATTGTCTCATAATTTTTACATTTTAGTGACGTTAAAAGAAGAATTTGTTGAAAAAGTATTTCCCAATATTTAAACCAATTAAAAGAATCACGATTGGCTGAATGAACGAGCTCTTCTTACGGCCAAGAACAAAGACGTCTAGAACTAAACAATATTATTCAGTCTAACTTTCAGAGCGAGGCAGTCACATACAAGTCCGTCGACACTGTTTTGGAAGCAGATGAAGCGGTTAATTATCCAACAAAATTTTTGAATTCACTCGATCTGCCAGGGATACGATCACACGTAAGGCAATTGAAAATCTGCGTGCCTATTGTCATGTTGTCAAATATCAACCAGCTACAACTTTGCAATACCACACACCTTGCAGTAAAAAAAATCCTCAGCGACGTCGTAGATGTAACAATCTCGATAGGACCTTTTAAAGGTGAAGATGTCCTCATTTCTCGCTTTCCTATGATTCCAACAGATATGACATTTCAGTTTAAGAGATTGTAATTTCCAAATTCATTGGCGTTTGCAATCACTATCAACCAAGCTCATGGTCAATCTTTAGAATTGTACAGTTTATATCAAGACATGAATTGCTTCTCACATGGACAATTATATGATGCGTGTTCTAGAGTCGGCAAACCAGACAATCTCTATATCTCCACAGACAATGAAACAACAAGAAAATATTGTATACCCACAAGCATTGTGAAATTGATCATATTAGAAACGTGCGCTTTCTCTGTTCCTTTTTCCCAATAACCAGACTGAGCCACAGCAACGCGTGATGGGGAAAGCTAGTTAATTCTAAAAATTATAGCAGCAATACACTACTATACACATTTCTAGCCTAACTTAATCAACCTTGGCTAGCAGTAAACAGAACTTACTGCTAGCACCAACATTGTTCCAAGGACTGAACCAAAGAACAAATTATGTGCAATTAAATAACAGTAATTGAAACTAATGCTGCCAACATAACAATAACATATTAACTACCGCTATTATTTAGTCTCATATAAAAATAATTATTCCATTACAAGAGGTTGATAATAGGCTTTTACCCATAAATGTATATAAATATGTCTTACTAGAATTTACATAAAAACATTTACCATATAAATATTGCACCATACAATTTTACTGCATATTACCATTTATTTACTGCCAACTCTTATACATGGATAGGACAATATCAGAATGGAATTGTTGAGCAGCCTAGTCTAACCTAATTAATTGTGCTTACCTAGTGTGAGGGTAGGATTCACACATGTCTAGAGTTGAACTACTTGTACAGCCTAGCAAGTATTTAACTAAACATAGTGCAGTTTCTTTTGATAACACAAGTTGTGTTGTACATATTTACTTGTAATATTACTATTACGTAGGATTATGTTACGTTGCTGTGTAGATTAGATACACAGTGTTTAGTGGGTCTTCATATTTATTTAGTAGTCTTGGATACAGCAGTGTCGTAGACGTTGAGAAACAGCTTGGAGCAGAGCAGAGAGCTGAGTGAGGCCGGAGTCGCTGAGCTTGATGCGGGCAAGGGTGGCAGTTTGATAGGGAATCGTGAGTGTCAAAACTCGATGTGCTCATAGCTGCTGTCTGCTCTGTGTCGAAGCTGGAGCGTCTTGGTGTCGATTAGAGCTGCATACACTGAGTGTAACATTCTTGAGTTTGAAGAAGTGTACATGGTAACTCCGAAGCATCTGAACTGAAGTTACGTGAATCACTGTGGAAATTATACTGATGCTTACTCGCTTTTTGGTTGCTTATATTACTGAACTACACCTCAGCTTTCTCCAATAGGATGGAAAGAATGTTACCTGTAATTAGGGAAAAGATTTTTTGGATTAAGTAGACTATCTCCTTAAGCTAATGAGAGCTTGGGGTGAGTATATTGTTGATGTACAATGACTCGCTACATTACCATAAGTATATTTTACTTATAATCATTACACCTTTGAGTATTAATGTGTGTGTCTATACCAACTAAGAGTGATAAAGATGAGCTAACTTGAAGTGAACCTACATAAACATGGGTTATTGCTCAAATCGTTAGTGTGTATGATTACACAAATTATAATTTTTATGAGCAAACCTCCTAGGAGGTAGGATATCGTAACGAAGCATACTGACCCTAGGGTATTACCAACGGTGTTTGTTCATCACTTACGAGCAACATTCCGCAAACCAGCCAAAAAAGGCTTAAATAAGTACAACTGCAGGAAGGCTTGCCCAAGCAGCCACCATGTCTACTTCAGGAAAAATGAAAAAGGCCCTCGCAGGTTTTAAAAGCCTTTTAACCAGACAGGTCAATAAATGAGAGGATCTGTGTAATCAAACTCCAGTTAATTATGTAGAATTGGAAGGCCACCATAAAGCTGCAGAAAAAAAAATTGACCAAGTAAGAAGCCAAATAGAGAGAACATCCACGTCTATACATGTGGATGTTACAACTGCAATATTTATCCTGATCGTGCTACACGAGTAAAGCGACTCAAGGAGTTTCACAGATGCACCAGGTGTCTAAGGTCACATAACCCCGAATCCCATGCAACCCAAATGCATGCCTGCAATAGGTGCAATAAGAGTCATTGTTATGTCCCTTGACCTCTGGGTATGGTTCCTCTGCTTTTTGCAGTTGTAAAAAATATATAATAATACGGCCTTGCCTACTAAAAGTGTCTAGGGTAAATAATTCGACTGCTTACTCAACAAAGCAATATACTGAAAGTTAGGGTAACAAAGAACATACAAACATATAAATGAAAATACAGGCAGCCAGAAATATTATTGCATGAGAATAAAATATTACAATATCATTATATTAGCACTCATCACTATTTTAAAACTTAAATGAATAGATGGGTATGCAAATAATGGTTTAACCAGGCAATTAGCTATGTTACTAAACAATAAACAGGAACCAAAAACTTATCTCAACAACATGTCCACCCCAGCCAGCTTCACCCACGACTGGCATGCTCCCGCATACAGGCATGGAGTCTACAGGTTACCAACTAAAAACCAAAGGAAATCTCTAGATACTCTGCTATCAGAGAGTAATACTCAAGAACTTACATAATTTTAACTAAACTAATATGCATATACCACTGCTAAGGTCTAATTAAGAAATTAAGTACAATCAATAAACAGGAATAATTACAGGGGTGAATCAGTGACGCTAGCTTGATACACTGCACGCACACCGGAACATCCCAAATATGGTCATCCCCACGAGACGCCACGATCTTCCCCCCACAGGAATGAACATTCAATGGCATTAACAAAATATTATATACAGGCACACTACAGCATGCTACATATAAATCAATCATATATACTGGAAAAAAATGGATATAATGTTTAATTTAAATAACTGAGGAAAGGAAAAATGGACATACATGTTTATCATGATAAGTGTTAGAATCAAATATATGGATTCATAACATCCCTCCCTGTCCTTAAAAGAAAAATGAAATTAACTGAAGGTTGATTTAATTTTTTGACTGCAGGTAAGTACAATACTGATCACTCATAATCAAATCATAATTATTGACATTGAACTTACTAATGAAAATATTACATTCAGAACCAATATATAAACGTTATATGATAATTGAAATACAATGAGAAATACATAAGCAACATTCATGCTCAATCTGTAAAAAATCACTAATATAATATTTAACATGGTGCATCTTGCAAAAAAAGAACAGTTTAAATCTTAACTTCTGTAGTGAGCTCATTAACTCCAGTGGAATGAAATAACTAAATATGGAAATAATCCAAAGTTCAATAGTTGACATTACACTCTTTATATAAGAACAATTCATTGTAGCAACTATACAATATACATTTTCATTATTACATTCTGAAACTCCATCTCCCCACTTTAGTGTATCTATAACTGTACACCTTGGATACTCAACACCTTTATCTCTCCAGGGCACTATCTTATTTTGTACACCCAAATACCTGAGGTAAGTAAGTAATTATCAAAAGAAGGCACCAAACCGGGAAGGCTATGTAGCACCATCAAATACGCAAAATAATCAGAGGGCGCTAAATATCACCAAGGATGCCAATACGAGAACAAAAACGCATAAGGCGAACGATATCAAAAGTATCCGAGTCACCAAGAATTCTATCGAGGGACAGGTGACCGCGAGGGGCGGTCGGAAAGCAAGACACACGCTCGTCCTGGAAGTCAGGACATTCAAGAAGGACATGCACGACCGTAAGAGGGATAATGCAACTAGGACAATAAGGAGCAGGGCGGCGCTCCATCAAGTGACCATGGGTTAAGCGAGTATGGTCAATACGCAACCTCGCCAGAGCTATTTCCCACCGCCGGTACGGTGGAAGGAGGACGGCCACGAGGAAACACAACATTTAAGAGTACGTAGCTTGTTACCAGTAACAGACAACCAAGAAGCCTGCCAACGGGTAAGGACTGAGGAATGGATAACCGGGTAAAAGTCGGAATACGGAATGCCTTTACGAGAGACGGGACAAGAGCGGACAGCTTCCTTGCCGGCAGCATCCGCACGCTCATTTAAAGACACACCAATATGGCTGGGAACCCAACAAAACTCAACCGACTTAAATTTACTGTGAACGAGAAACAGCCAATGCTGGATCTCGACAACTACTGGATGAACCGGATTAAAGGACCCGAGAGCCATGAGGGTACTACGAGAGTCAACAACAACTACAAAGGAAGACTGACAACAAGAAAGCAGGAGACAAAGAGCATAGAGAATAGCATAAAGTTCTGCTGTAAAGATGCTAGTCTCCGGAGGCAAGCGACACATATAAGTGCGATCAGGAAAAACAACAGAGTAGCCAACACCGTCCGCTGACTTAGACCCATCGGTGAAGACAGAAACGGAGCGGGAGTGAGAAGAAAAGTGCTCGAGGAAAAGGCGTTTTAGAACCGTATGAGGGGTAAAAGCTTTAGTGATACGGGTCAAGGATGTACAAAACCGCGGAAGAGGGACCCACCACGGGGGCAAAGAAGGAACAACACGAGGAGAAACATCAGAAATACGAACGGAAAGAGAATCCTGTAGGCGAGATAACCGGACAGAAAGAGGGAGGTGGTGAAGAGGAACAGGAACCGCAGGAAGGGTAAAAGTTAAAGCACGACAGAGGCGAGAGGAAGGATGTTGCAAGGACCACGCAAGATAGCGAAGACGATAGCGATAACGGCGGTCCTGGAGAGACAGGAAGCCAGTGTCAACATACAAGCTAAGGATGGGAGTCGAGCGAAAGGCACCAGAACTGAGGCGCAACCCAGTATGGTGCAAAGCATCAAGACGGCGAAGAGTAGAAGGAGAAGCAGACGAGTAAGCAGGGCAACCATAATCGAGCTTAGACAGGACGAGAGAGGAATGTAAAGCAAGGAGAGTGCGCCTATCTGCCCCCCAAGAAGTATGGGACAAGACCCGAAGGAGGGTAAGGGCCTTAGAGCACTCAACACGGAGGTAAGAGATATGGGGAGACCAAGACAAACGAGTGTCAAGGAATAACCCCAGAAGCTTCGCGGAATCTTTGTATTCAAGGGGATGACCATAAAGTGACAAAGAGGGACGAAGAACAACCCGTTTCCGCGTAAAAGTCATGGCACAAGTCTTAGAAGTAGAGAACTTGAAGCCATGATCTGTGGCCCAAGATGACACGGCATCAATTGCAAGTTGAAGCCGGCGTTGAAGGAGTAGCGAATCATCACCCTGACAACAAAGGGTAAGATCATCGACATAGAGAGCGGAGAAGACACCAGAAGGAAGAGAGGAAAGAAGACCATTGAGGGCAACCAGAAAAAGAGTAGTGCTCAGAACACTACCCTGGGGCACACCTTCATATTGCTGAAAAGAGGGAGAGAGAGCGGTACCAAGGCGCACCCGAAAGGAACGACGAGAGAGGAAGCTGCGGAGAAAGAGAGGGAGATGACCACGAAGGCCAAAAGAATGAAGTTGAGATAGGATATGATAACGCCAAGTGGTGTCGTAAGCCTTTTCCAGGTCAAAAAGGACGGCAACAACGGAGGTCTTCGCAGCAAAAGCAGTACGAATATAGACCTCCAAGTTCACCAGGACATCTGTCGTGCTGCGGCACTTGCGGAAACCAAATTGAGAAGGGGAGAGGTGATGGTGTTCCAGGAACCACATCAGACGAACGTTAACCATACGTTTAAAGAGTTTGCAGACACAACTTGTGAGAGCAATAGGGCGAAAGTCCTTAGGGGAAGTACCCAGAGACCCCGGTTTGCGAACAGGGAGGACAACGGCATCGAGCCAGTCCTCAGGGACTGACGATGACTCCCAGATCCGATTATACAGACTCAGTAAATACTGAGACGTGCTCGGGGGGAGATGGCGAAGCATCTCATAATGAATACCATCGGAGCCCGCCGCCGTAGAACCGCAGAGGGCCAGGGCAGAACGAAGTTCAGAGAGAGAGAAGGGATCATTATAGGGAAGCTGAAGATGAGTGCAGAAATCTAAAGGACGAGACTCAAGGACAGGTTTACGAAGAAGGAAAGATTGGGGAAGATGAAGACCAGAGCTAACAGAAGAAAAGTGGGAACCCAGTTCAGAAGCGACCTGCAACGGGTCCGCCACAAGAGTATCATGGAGGTGAAGGACCGGTGAAACATCGGGAACGAACTTACCCACTATCTTGCGGATACGCTTCCAGATCTGGGCCAGAGGGGTTTCGGACGTAATTGTTGAGACATAAGATGCCCAACATTCACGTTTAGCTGTACGGATGGCCCTACGGGCCACCGCACTCGCTTTCCGAAAGAAAAGAAAAGAATCGGTCGTGTGCCTACGGCGGTGCCTCTTCCAGGCTGCACGCTTACAGCGGACAGCCCGAGCACAGTCCGCATTCCACCAGGGAACGCACTTCCGTGGACCCCGAGAGGAAGAGCGAGGAATAGAGCGGAGGGCCGCGTTGAAGACAGTGTCATGAAAAAGGAGGAGAGCGCGAGAGAGAGGCACAAGGGAGAGGTCAGAGAGAGCAGCACTGAGGGTAAATAGGGTCCAGTCCGCCTTAGCAAACTGCCACCTAGGGAAAGAGAGGGAAGGGTGAAAAGAGAAAAAGGAAACAAGGATAGGGAAATGATCACTTCCATGGAGGTCATCAAGAACCTGCCACGTGAAATCTAAGTAAAGAGAAGAAGAGCAGAGAGAAAGATCAAGACAAGAAAGGGTGGGAGTCCGAGAGTCCAAATGAGTGGGCTCACCAGAATTCAGAAGAGACAGGGAAGAAGAGAGGAGAAACGGCTCAAGGAGGCGACCCCGGGTATTCGTCAGAACGTCACTCCAAAGAGAATGACGACAATTGAAGTCACCCAGCAGGAGCACAGGCTCCGGCAAGGAGTCTAGGAGGTGTTTCAAATCAGGAAGAGAGAGCGGGACACTCGGGGGGAGATAAATGGAACAAACTGTGTACCATTTCCCCACAAAGATACGAGCAGCAGAACAATGGAGAGGCGAAGGAAAAAGTAAAGGAACAAAGGGAACATTAGCACGAATCAAGAGAGCAGAAGAATTAGAAGCCCCAGCAATGGCTGGGGGGGTGGGGGGGGAGAGAAAGGAATAGCCACGAAAACGACCAGGACGAGCACCAAGCATTGGCTCCTGGAGACAGACACAAAGGGGCGAAAACCGCGAAATCAGAAGTTGGAGTTCGAGGAAATTGGCGTAATAACCTCGAACGTTCCATTGAAGAATGGACAACGACGAGAAGAGAAAGGACTTAAAGAATATCAGGGTCAGCAAAGTCAGGGTTAAGGGGCATGGGTAAACTGAGCAAAGACGGAGGGAAGGAAACGGGAGAACAGATCAGAGGTGGGCGGGCGGGGACCGGAGGAGGAGGAGGAAGAGGAGGAGGAGACAACGGAGAGGAGCAGTCAAGGACAGCAGCAGGAAGAAGGGGAGGAGAAAGAGGGGAGCGCACCCCAGCAAGAGCAGCAGCCGAAAGGGAAGCAGGGGCCAAAGAAACCTCCATTGCAGGAACAGGGGGCGCAATCACTGAAACGGGAGGGGAAGGAGCAACAGAGCCAGAAGTAGGAGCTGAGGAAGAAAGCGAAGCCTTCTTACCCGCCGGGGAAGAGGAAGGAGAGGAGCCAGGCTTACTCTTCTGACTTAAAGAGACCGGTGTCCCAGCAACTACGTACCGGGCAACGGATTCCAGTGTCTCAACAGGAGAAGCCGAACGAGAGCACACACGACGGCCGTTAGGAGAGCGATGGGCATCCGCCCGCACCGACAGGCGGTGGGGAGAGCCGATAGATGGAGGAAGAGGATGGGAAGGAGGATCGGAGGGGGACGAGGAAGAAGACACAGGAGACACGACAGACCGGGTTGAAAGAAGGGGAACCCCAGACAGAGGACCAGGAGGGGGACCCCTCGGGAGAGAACTCAAAGGAACGGAGGAGGGGGCAGTGGGCGTATCAGGGTCCAAGGCCCGGAAACGGTTGAGAGTCTGAGGAAGGGGGGAAGGACGAGGAGAGGAAGAGCGCAACACGCGAGCATAAGAGACGTTAGTATAAGGGGGGAGCCGGCGAACCTGGCGCCTCGCCTCAGGAAAAGATAAACGCTCCCGGTGCTTCAGGTTAAGGACGGCCGCCTCAAGCTTGTAATGGACACAGGCACGGGAGAAGGTAGGATGGGCCTCACCGCAGTTGAGGCAGCGAGCTTGGGGAGAAGTGCACTCCGACTTAGAGTGACCTTCACTCCCACACAAAGGACAGAGAGAGACAGTCCCAGAGCAGCATAGGGCACCATGCCCAAACCTCCAGCACTTGTTACAAAGTCGAGGAGAAGGAATATACTCCTGGACAGAGCACCTAGCACCACCAAGAATGACAGAGGATGGAAGGGTCCTACCATCGAAGGTGACCTTCACAACGCGAAGGGGTTGACGGCGACGACCACGAGGGGGACGAGTAAACGAGTCAACCTGGAGGACAGAATGGCCTTGGGCATCAAGGATATGCCGAATATCATCGTGGCAATCCTGCAGATTCCGAACACCGGTTGCAACATGGGGTGGGAGGAGAATAGTGCCAACACTGGCATTCATCTGAACGTTCTTGGAGACCCGAACAGGGATCTCGCTAAGGCAAGATAAGGCAGCCAAGCAGGAAGCTGCATCCTGAGAAGGAGCAGCAATGACACGTGTACCGAGACGAGTGGGGTTGAAAGTAACAGACGCATCCACGGAATCTACAAGATGCCGATGGAGGGAGAAATCGTCAGGAGACGCAGAATCAAGAGGGAGGAGATCAAAGTATTTGGCCCATGAAGCAGGACCAAACAAGGCCTGATACGCATCAGCACGGGAAGGAATCGAGCGAGTGCGGTTGGGGCGCGAACGGCGTTGAGAACCCCTAGAGAGAGAGGGGTCAAAAGGCGCAGTAGTCACAACGAAAGACTTAGCCACACCAGGGGACGAAGTGGTCACCACCGAGGGATGGAGGCTTGACCCAACCACAGAGGAGGGAGGGGAGCTGGGTGAAGAAGTCAGGACGGTCAAAGGAGGAGCAAGGTCGGGGCCCAACGCAGCGGGAGCTACAGAGCCTGGTCTTCCAATACAGGCCAACTCGGGGGCTTGGTCGCCCTCCCCACGAGCCTGAGAGGGTACAACGGAAACATTCAACGACATAGAGACGAAAAGTGACAAATTCATCCACGAATGTGCCCCATACCCACCATGGAGCCACAATTAGAGGCAGGACACCCAACAGGAAGCTATCGCCGTTCATGCCGGGGGCCCCCTAGGGGTGCGTCGTGAGTATACGCCCCACAAACGCCACCTAAAGAATCGTCAGTCCGTCGAGATCAGGTTCAGCGACGAAAGGGGGATTGACAATAAAAGTTTCCCCTCGCTCGAGACGTTGGGTACGACAGTTCTACGGGTGCAAGAGTATGCCTCCTCAAGCACCCGGGCGTCAAAACAGAAGAAGTCCAAAGAAATAATCCAAAACAAGCAAAAGGTCGGCAGGAAACGACAAGCAGATAGGAGAAGAGGGGGGAGAAAAACGAAACATAAGGAAAAGGAAAAGCGATCCGGCACAATTGGAGAAGACAGCAGCAGGAGTGCAAGGCCAGAATAGGACAGAGGACTGTCCAACGGAGCATCACACTCCGGCAGCCGTCCACCAAGCCCCCTCACGACGCCAACGGGCCGGATGGGGAGGGGGAAATACCTGAGGTAAATTCTCACTCTCTGCTCATCACAACATTTGCTCCTACTATCCTCACCACACTTAGCAAAATTCACATCAGACTTGAGTACAATTCAAATAAATGACAACAAAACAACAAAATTTGTCTGGACAACAAAATTTAATATAGAAGGGTTCCACTTAACTGGTTTCACCGATAACCTGGTAGTAATCCAATAACACCACAATGCACACTTTATCAATAAGGAACAGGTTATGACACACCTGCACATCAAGATAAAGTACTTACTCAACTTCCTAAATTGCACTACCTTATGCAAACAGATAATACAGATCCAACAATTTTCATCCTGGAGCACTTCAATAAGTAGATATAAGTTACCTGGACTTGGATGAAGTAATCTCTGACAACTACAACTCGGTTTAGGATACCATGAACACTTCCCGAGCTGCAACATCCTGGGTTGTATGAGTGGATAGGTTTTCCACTGGTTTCCACTCCTTTTCGGTAGAGTTAATACACTGAGATGAATTGGCATAGATGAGGGGTGGTTGAGGGAATTCTCCTTGTGAATGGGGTTGATCTGGTATAAATCCTTCAGGAACCTCTGGTCTCCAACACTCTGGATCTTCCGTGAACCAAACAGCCTCGGCCAAATGTCACTAAAAGTAGAAAAAACAAGGTTACACCACTCCGACACATTCGAAACTTCTTCATTCATGGAACCACCAACAATACAACCTGACTTAGAAGTTGACCTCTTATGCCTGTTGAAACACACAAGAACAACCAGAAAAGTGCAAGGAACACCTGTCTGACCAGACTCAGGTGACAACCAGTGTTGGACAAATCATTCAGTCTCTTCCCAACTCTGCCAGAACAATCAGAGTGATAGAACAAGAAAGCTCCCAAACAAGGTAACAACACAAGAACAAGCTCACAACTCCTAACTGTGAACTTTATTACCACACAATCCTTTATAGCCATCTTGGCCCTCCCATGAAAGTATTAGACTCACTCAGAAGCGTGGACAACACTTACTCAGAACTTCACGCAGCAAGTGTTTTCCTCCTGGTGACATCAAGCAATTCAGCAACAGTGTTAGGGGTCATATCACCTGGTACATGAAAACCAGATCACCTGGGAACCACCCAAGGACAACCTGTAACCCTACACACTCATCAACAAACAAAACAGGTGGGATATCCACGTCCCCCTCCAACTTGGAACTCACATCTGTTACCTTGAACCTCTGCTTCAAAGTCTGACAAAATCCTACAACACCACTCTGCCTCTGAGAATCAGTACAACACTTGAACTTATCACATGTTCTGAACACAGATGATACACAGTCCATTTATACCAGGGAGTATGGGTTCTGTGGAACAACAACAGTTTGCATTAAAACCCTCAGAACACTCTGACTCGCACTACACAATGTTAAACAATTGATCCATCTGGAACAAGAATAACTGGCAACACCACACTGCAAATTAAGCTTAGAAAAAATATTATCACTATTAACTGTTACACAAAATTTGCCAAATTGTCCTTTCATAACATAATCTTGAGATGTTTGGAGTACTGTCTCTTTACAATCACTAAACGTACTAAGCTGGGTCACACCTTCACAGTCAACTGAAGAGGGAGGCTCAATAGGTCTCTATCTGCTCGACAGACTCTGATCCTTTGGATGATCTCCCACACTCTCCAACAATGGATCTCAGCAAACCCTTTAGACCCCCTTGGGACTATTAAGTCCCATCTTGATAAATGGGAAGTTGATAATGCAGGAATGCTGGCTACAGAAAATAGGCTGGGATGATCTTCTAACACCTGCCTTACAAGAAAAGTGCTAGAGGGTTGTGAAAGAACTAAGTATCCTAGAGTCTGTCAAGTTCCTTCGGAACACAGTAGATGAGAATCAGCCAATTAAACTACATGTGTTCTGCAGTGCCTCAGGAAAGGGTTATGGCACACTAGCTTAACTGGTATCAATTGGGCAAGCTAATTTGCTCACATCAAAAGCCAGGGTGGCACCGTTGAAGAAACGGACATTGCCACAACTGGAGTTAACTGTTAGGTGTAAGATTGGTTCATTATCTGAGCAATGCCTTAAGCAAAATCCACTCTGAAGAAACAGTGGTATGGTCACATAATGAGGCCACAGTGGTATGGCCACAGTGGGTGAGAAATAATGACAGTAAAAATCCTTACGTAAGTAACTGCATTAAGGAAATACAAGAGATGTAAGCAGGATACAAACTGAGAGATATATACCCACCAAGGAAAATCTAGCTGACAATCTCTCCAGAGGCCTGACTTTAGGGCAATTAACCAAAGCAGAGATATGGTTCAATGAACTTCAGAGGCTAGTCAGCGGCCAGTGGCCTGAACAAAAGCCACAAATCATTGTGGCCAATATCACTGTTCTCACTGAGAATCCAGAACCACCACGGCCTTTGGCAATTGATCCTAATCGGTACTCTGAACTGAACAAACTACTAGGTGTAATAAAAGTGGTGTTTGATTTCCTAAAGAGAATAGGTATCAAACATCAATTCCCTAGTCCCTTAAGATACAGGGTCAAAAGAGCCCAAACAGATACATTCGGGATGGAATTTGACCACACCCCTAAGAAACTTCAAAATGATCTGGGCTAGGCACAAACAATTATACCCAAATTAAGTCTGGAGGTTGCTTACAGCATGCGAACATTGATCTGGAGGTAAAAAATCCAGTATTACTTCCCCGTCACCACATAATAAGCAAGCTAATTGTGTTACACACCCTCAAACACAACACTGCATGGTGGAATATTATGTTGGAAATTTCCAACACTAAATACAACACTGTTGTATTCTCATTAATTACTACTAATTCTACTAATCATTGTAGTGATTAAAATTAACCCAACGTAGAGTTCACATGTACTAATAATTACATCTGTACAATAAGGCTAGAATTCTTACGTCACCCGACGCCAGTATTGCGTCAGATTCCATTGTAATAAACACACTTATATCCAATGTGTCTGAGAATTGAATTTGATTCTCTATAAACAACGGTGTTCTGTGTGATAATTAATTACAGATAAACTGATCTCCAACTAAAGCCAAATAGAGCGTTTATAGTTATAGCTGTTATCTAGTAATAAAATTAACGTCACGCGTGAATGCCCTGGAGAGACTTTAATTCTTCTCCATTGTTCGTTAACTATCATAAAACGGGCAAATAATAATATTAAACTCCTCCAAATAATAAACCCGTCCTAACCCGAGCATTTCAAGCACAACTGCGAGAAATGACAATATCCATAACAAATAATTTGTTTAACAAACGTGGGGCCGAAGAGACGCCAGTCCACGTGTTGAAGCGCTCACGAGTAGACGTTTTCACATGGTGCTCACGAGGAGACGCCATTACCCAGCCATCAGGGTAGACGCTATCAAATCTCCAGAAGAAAGTCGCCACTGTGAGGTGTGAAGAACCCTTGCAGACAATACCTTCACCTGGTGTCAGTGTCATTTACGGAACCTGTTAAATTTGGTTCTATGTAACTCCACGTGACCGGCCAGTGAAGTGCGTCAGTATCTAGGATAGGCTAGACCAGAGCCTAGGACACGACCTTCGGCAAGCCTTAACTTACACAGTGCCCATATTAGCTAAGTACCTTGATCCTTGTTTGATGCATCAGATAGGGGGTGGGTTTATAGCTGGGTAGCTTGTCGTGATGACGTATGACAACTAAAAACCACAGGTTATTATTTTCCTGATGTTTAATCACGTTTTCTTGAATATAGATTCCTAGGGTTTAATTTGTTACTACTGAAACTCATTTGATTTACAGCGTGGGGGAAGAATTCTCCGAGCTGCATTTCTCATGTTAATAACCTCCCAGTGTTCCATGACGAGTCCAGGGGAATCAGAAGATGAGTCGTAACTAACTTCTAAGGAATCGTCATTAAGCTAAGATTTCTTTGTATTCCTTGATTATTATCTGTACTCTTTTACATGCAGAACCCTGTTCATTGGATTAACATGTGTTTATTATAATTATTATTATACATATTTATAATCTATGTTCCCATTAATGATAACGATGATGATTTCATAAATATTCATAGGATTAGATTATTATACATTGGACTGGTGAACGAACCACACTAGTTCCTGGACGTACTGAGTTCCAGTAATACCCCTCCCCCCAATGTAGGTGTTTGAGGCTTTGATTCACATAATTATACATCCCATTAATTATTTCAATGATCATATTCTCTAGTATTTTATCCATAGTTACTGGTTCATCTAGAATTTTCTAATGATCATATTTTCTCAGTTTCTCTCTTTTACTATAAAAGTGGGTGGTCCTTCGTAATTGAATTTACTATATTAATATTTAAATAATTAGATTCAAGCCCCAAATGTCCCACATTATGGTCCTTCGAACCGGATAGGCATAAATTTATAATTATAAAATACTAATCATTAATAACTAATCCTTGTGTGATATAAGCTAGACTAACTATTTAATTAATTGTGTCAACCAACAGTGTAACACATCAGTTAGTCTAAGTCACACCAACATATCGCTACTTTCACCTCATGTATAAGGTAGCTTTAGTGGGTCACAGCCAATTACCCACAATACTTAGACCTATACCTCATACAGAAGTATGAATCTTTAGGTCACCAGGAGCATCAGCTCATAACTGTACATAATTGTTTCACCTGTGTGTGCAAGTGCACTCTTATAAAAACAAAAAACCCAAAAATACAGCACAATTATATTCATTTTACTGCACCACAATAATCTTTACCAATATTATTAGGTAGAATTTAGGCTGAGATTGTGCTGAATTTGGTACAAGCCCAGACTAAATAAATTTATAGTTCTTAGTTAGGAATTATCACGACTAGACCTAAGCTAGTCAGTAGTGTATGTATTATACTATTTGTGCTGACCCTATACAGGGTGGGATTAAAACTTTGAGATAACTCTGATTGGAGTGTCTCCATAATATTTCTCTTGTATTCATTATTTTGTGTATCTATTTTGTGTATTGCTGGATAATCTCCATTAACTCTGATGGTGATATAGAAGAGCTAACCGGACGAGAACTAATGGTGAAGTTCAGACAGTGCACAAAATATCTAGCTACTTGTTGTTAGGTAGGTACATTTAACCTCAAGTGAGGTAAAGTATAAATTAGCCACCTTAAATTAGGCTACATTTAATGTTACTTGTCCACTAATGAACAAGTACCCAAGCTTCATTAGTAATACATATACTAACCCCATGAAGTTTGGACCCAAGCCCAACATGGCTACTCCTGAGCAGTTAAGGAGAACCTACATTGGCCTTAAAGGTCATTTGACCAGATTAATTAACAAGGCTGAGAGCTATCTAAAGATACTCCCATTGACTCTTATCACTTAGAGACATCAGTTAGAGTGGCTGATCTGAAATTTGATCAAGTCAAGTCTACAAGTTAGTCTTATATTGCTCTACTAAATACTGTAGAAACCGATCCTGATGAAGTAAGTCAAATTGTAGACGACATCTCCCAGTATGAAGATGAGACTCAAGACATAATTTACAGGCTAAATTATTTTGCTACATCTAAATTAGCAAAACAATCTGGATCCAATACCAGTAATACGGGGTCTCAATTCAATAACCAACTACCAGAGATTCGTTTACCTACTTTAGACTTACCTACATTTTCAGGATTAGATACAGAAAATTGGGACAATTTTTGGACTTCATTTGTAGTTCACATCCATAAGAAACCGTCCTTGGACAAGGTTTCTAAATTTTCATACCTACTTAGTCTTCTCAAAGGAGAGGCTAAAAAGGTCATACATAACCTCACTCTTGATGAGAGTAATTATGAGGAAGCTATAAAACTCCTGAAGTTGAACTATTGCAACAAAGAGTTAAGTATAGCTACCCTCTATTATCAATTGCTAGATCTGAATGCACCAAATAGTAGACCAGAGTCACTTCAAAGCTTCAGACTAGAAGTAGAGTCTCTAGTAAAGGCCTTAGGTACTAAAGTTAAATGTAGGAACATTAAAGGAAATGTAGGTACATATTCGGTGTCTCCTGAGATAACCAATGACTTATCTACCAAAGAGTCCAAGTCTATTAACCAGAGAAGGTGTCTGTTCTGCAATGAAGGACATGCCGCCTACCAATGCTCTGTTTATCCTACTTATAATGTTAGGGTTAAAAGGTTGCAAGAAATACACAAGTGCACCAAGTGCATGGGCTCTCATGATCCCAAAAAATGTGTAGTGCAGCTACGTTCCTGCAACCGATGTAACCAAGGTGTACACCACTACGCCTTATGTAGAAAATCTTCTACACCAACCATGACCACTGGGGAGAATTCCACGAATTCTACCGCAGTGCAATATTGCAAAGTGCATCAAGAAGTAAATGTACTTGCTACTAAGTCAGGCAATAATACTACTCTGCCTACAGCTCAACTTAGACTAATAAACCGAAGATCTAGAATTAACACTAGAGGTCTTTTTGACCAAGGTTCACAGAAAACCTTCATTACACAACAGTTGGTAGATGAGTTAAATTTAAAACCTGCCAAAAGTGTGAGGTTAAATATTTCTGGTTTCTTGTCAAATAGTGGACCTCGTGACTACAAGGTAGTTAAGGTATTAGTGAGACTCGGATCTTCTACTAGTCCAATACAAGCGGTAGTAGTAGATAAACTTCCTACAGACTTACAAGTCACTGGGTTAGCTCGCACTGCGAGACATCTTAGACGAAACTGCATGAGGCTAGCGGATTATAAAATAAATTCTGACTGCCTCACAGATGTTGGAATACTTATAGGCGCGGATCATTATTACAAGTTTATAACTGGATGCACTAGACAACACGGAATGAATTTGTTGTCGTCCGCAGGAGGCAAATTGTTTACGGGACCGGTGCTTTTCAGACAAAATCCAGCGTCCACAAACCAACAATCTAATAACATAATAGTGGCGTGACTAGGCTTGGAACAGTCACCCCTACGTTTCAGAGAAATATCTGAAGATATTGAGTCTGACCCACCAATACATCGTTTGTGGGATTTAGACACTTTAGGTATTATCCCTGAACAACCAAGTCCGGATGATACGTGGACTTACCAGCAATACCTGGACTCAGTTGTCTATGAAAATAAACAATACTGGGTAAGACTCCCATGGAAGTTGGATCATCCACAACTTCCAGTAAATTATTTTATGGCAGCCTCGCAATTGCAGTCTCAATTAACACGACTACAGAAGCAGCCAGACAAACTGAACATGTATCATCAACTTATCCATCAACAACTTAACAGTAAATTTATTGAGGTTGTTGATAACGATGACCGAAAAATAGGTCATTATTTACCTCATCACGCTGTGGTGAAAGACTCATTGACAACACCTATTCGTATTGTCTTTAACTGTAGTGCTAAAGTAAAGCCAAGCAGTGTGTCTTTAAATGAATGTCTCCAAACGGGACCTAGCCTAACACAAAGGCTACATGATGTGCTGTTACGATTTCGCACTGGTATTTTTTCCTATACTGCTGATATCAGCAAGGCTTTCCTCCGAGTAGGTTTGCAGGAGGAAGATCGTAACTACACAAAATTCCTCTGGATTAAGGATCCACTGGATCCTAACAGTGAAGTTATCACATATATTTTTGCCTCAGTATTATTTGGAGCTACGTCCTCACCGTTTCTTTTGCAAGCAACATTAGACACACACTTGAGGAAATCAAACAGCCCCTATAAGGCAAACATTAGCGACAACTTGTATGTCGACAATTTCCAGGGAACCACTAATGATCAAACTGATCTGGTAGAAATCTACCATGAGGCTAACCGTGAACTATTAGGAGCCAATATGCCACTACAGTCATGGGCCTCAAATAATGAATTGCTCAACCAGATAATCGAGAAAGAATTTCCAGGTTATCAAGTACCCAGTCAATTAAAGGTTCTAGGTGTGGAATGGAACACCAGTACTGACGAGATGAATGTCAAGTCAGTACAAACTGATAACTCAACCTTTACCATGAGAACACTGTTCTCGTTTGTCAGTCAACCATTTGACCCTTTAGGCCTACTTAGTCCTATATTAATAAGGGGCAAACTCCTAATGCAGGAGTGCTGGCAGAAACATATGGGATGGGATGATCCGTTACCAAGTGAGTTACAAGCTAAATGGCAGATACTCTCAACGGATTTTAATCAGTTAGGCGTTTTGAAATTTCCTCGTAATGCTTCAGGACCGAACTTACCCACCAATTTGCACGTTTTCTGCGATGCCTCTGGCAAAGCATATGGCGCAGTAACCTACTTAGTTAATAGTGCACAATCAATTTTGCTCACATCTAAAGCGAGAGTTGCTCCCATTAAGAAGAGATCTTTGCCTCAAATGGAGTTGACTGCATTGCTGGTGGGAGTAAGATTGGCTCATTGCCTGACAAAGACACTCAATAATACCCACTTTGGTGAGATTGTAGTGTGGTCAGACAACGAGGCAGTCTTACAATGGGTAAGAAACAACAACAACAAGACTCCCTACGTCAGTAATCGTGTCAGGGAGATTCATGAGTTATCTGTTGGATATAAATTCAGACATGTTCCTACTAAGGACAATCCTGCAGATTATTTATCTCGAGGATTAACACTAAAACAACTTATCAAGTCTTCGCTGTGGTTCAGTGGACCTTCAAGGCTTGTTGGTGGTCAGTGGCCCAAACAAAAGCCACAAGTTATAGTGACCAATATCACCACTCCCATGAAAGAACCAGAACCTCAACGAATATTAGCCATTGATCCTCACAATTATTCTAACTTAAGCAAGTTATTAAGAGTAACTGCACATGTGTTTGATTTTCTTGCTAAAATAGGAATTCGACATAAGTTTCCCAATCCTATCCTCTACTGGATCAAACGTGCACAACAAGAGACATATGGAAGCGAATATGAAAATCTTCCAGATAAATTAACTAAGTCTCTAGGTATCTGGTATGATGCCAACACTCATGATATACTAAGATGTGGAGGACGTTTGCTTCATGCAAAAATTGATTTGGACACAAAGAATCCAATTCTTCTACCTCGTCACCACATCATCACTAAACTTCTTGTTTTACATCACCATCAATATGGTACTTTACATGGTGGAGTGTTAGATACTCTCACCGACCTTAGACAAAGGTACTGGCTTCCTCAAGGTCGTCAGACAGTTAAGTCAATTATTATATCTTGTGTAATCTGTAAAAGATACGATGCTAGAGTATGTCCTTACCCAGGACTTACACCACTCCCTGAAGAAAGAGTGGTTCATCTTCGTCCTTTCGAAACCACTGGTGTTGATTACACAGGAGCCTTACTTCTCACTGGCAACCCAGATAAGATTCCAGTGAAAGCATACATTTGTCTCTTTACATGTGCTACAACCAGAGGCGTACATTTAGAAGTCACTTCAGACATGAGTGCTGAAGCCTTCATCCAGGCCTTCCGCCGATTTGCAGCTCGCAGATCTTGTCCCAAATTAATGATATCGGACAATGGTTCCAATTTTGTGGCAGGAGAAGCTTGTTTACGAGAAGTCTGGAACCACCCAGAAGTACAGTCGGTCCTACAGAGACGACAATGTCACTGGAAATTCATAGCACCGAGAGCCCCTTGGCAAGGTGGGTTCTATGAGCGAATGGTAGGCACAGTCAAGAAGTGTCTAAGGAAAACTTTACACAGACAGAAGGTCAGTTACTCTGAACTCCAAACTATTGTTGTGGAAATCGAGGCGCGAGTCAATAACCGCCCAATAACCTACCTGTCTGATGATTTCACCCAGAGAGAACCTCTGAGTCCCTCACACTTGATCCATGGAGGTCTACTGAGCCCTCTCATCCCTTTAGCTGAAGAGGACCCTGTAGACCCATCACATGTGACCAGAGGTGACTTGGTGGAAAGCTACCAGCATCTCTCCAGAGTTATTAACAGGTGGAATGAGGTGTGGACTCGAGAGTACCTCACAGCTCTACGAGAGTACCACTACGGAGCTTCGAGTCCTTACAATAAAGTGCAATTAAAACCAGGGGACCTAGTACTAGTCGACAGAGATGGACCAAGGTCAGAGTGGCCCATAGGCAAAATTGTTGCCATTCATCCAGATCATCAACGTGTCCTAAGAGTAGTAAAAGTTTTATGCCGAGGCAACACTACTCTAAAAACTTTAGAGAAGCTGGTTCCTCTTGAATTGACTGAGCGAGAAAATCAGCCAGGTCCAGTTTCCCCAGTAATTTCCGAGGATAGTAATTCTGATCCTCAGAGCAACCGCCCCACTAGAGCTGCTGCTCAACAATGTAGGCGGAATCTGCAAGCCTATTACAACTCTGAACAAGAGTAATTCCTTTTACACCCAATTTAGATAACTATGATGATACTGTGGTGTGATGTCAAGTAACAAACCATTACAAGTCACTATGACCCAGGATATTCCCATCACAGTAGATTCTGTTGTTTAAATCGTGTGATTTAAATCTTTAATTATTGTGTAGGCTATAAATATCATGTTTCATTTGACATGAAATTAGCAAGACTTAAGTTTCTTGCAAGTCCTTGACAAATACGGGACATTCGTTATGTGTGTACTAACATACTAACATACTAATATTAATATCAACTTCGGGATAATTGTCAGTACTCCACATTACACTACGACCCTAAAATCCTCCCCCCGGAGTTATGTTGGAAATTTCCAACACTAAATACAACACTGTTGTATTCTCATTAATTACTACTAATTCTACTAATCATTGTAGTGATTAAAATTAACCCAACGTAGAGTTCACATGTACTAATAATTACATCTGTACAATAAGGCTAGAATTTTTACGTCACCCGACGCCAGTATTGCGTCAGATTCCATTGTAATAAACACATTTATATCCAATGTGTCTGAGAATTGAATTTGATTCTCTATAAACAACGGTGTTCTGTGTGATAATTAATTACAGATAAACTGATCTCCAACTAAAGCTAAATAGAGCGTTTATAGTTATAGCTGTTATCTAGTAATAAAATTAACGTCACGCGTGAATGCCCTGGAGAGACATTAATTCTTCTCCATTGTTCGTTTACTATCATAAAACGGGCAAATAATAATATTTAACTCCTCCAAATAATAAACCCGTCCTAACCCGAGCATTTCAAGCACAACTGCGAGAAATGACAATATCCATAACAAATAATTTGTTTAACAAACGCGGGACGCGGAGCGGGGCGGAAGAGACGCCAGTCCACGCGTTGAAGCGCTCACGAGTAAACGTGTTCACGTGGTGCTCACGAGGAGACGCCATTACCCAGCCATCAGGGTAGACGCTATCAAATCTCCAGAAGAAAGTCGCCACTGTGAGGTGTGAAGAACCCTTGCAGACAATACCTTCACCTGGTGTCAGTGTCATTTACGGAACCTGTTAAATTTGGTTCTATGTAACTCCACGTGACCGGCCAGTGAAGCGCGTCAGTATCTAGGATAGGCTAGACCAGAGCCTAGGACGCGACCTTCGGCAAGCCTTAACTTACACAGTGCCCATATTAGCTAAGTACCTTGATCCTTGTTTGATGCATCAGATAGGTGGTGGGTTTATAGCTGGGTAACTTGTCGTGACGACGTATGACAACTAAAAACCACAGGTTATTATTTTCCTGATGTTTAATCACGTTTTCTTGAATATAGATTCCTAGTAGTTTAATTTGTTACTACTGAAACTAATTTGATTTACAGCGTGGGGGAAGAATTCTCCGAGCTGTCATTTCTCATGTTAATCACCTCCCAGTGTTCCATGACGAGTCCAGGGGAATCAGAAGATGAGTTGTAACTAACTTCTAAGGAATCGTTATTAAGCTAAGATTTCTTTGTATTCCTTGATTATTATCTGTACTCTTTTACATGCAGAACCCTGTTCATTGGATTAACATGTGTTTATTATAATTATTATTATACATATTCATAATCTATGTTCCCATTAATGATAACGATGATGATTTCATAAATATTCATAGGATTAGATTATTATACATTGGACTGGTGAACGAACCACACTAGTTCCTGGACGTACTGAGTTCCAGTAATACCCCCCCAATGTAGGTGTTTGAGGCTTTGATTCATTTAATTATACAGCCCATTAATTATTTCAATGATCATATTCTCTAGTATTTTATCCATAGTTACTGGTTCATCTAGAATTTTCTAATGATCATATTTTCTCAGTTTCCCTCTTTTACTATAAAAGTGGGTGGTCCTTCGTAATTGAATTTACTATATTAATATTTAAATAATTAGATTCAAGCCCCAAATGTCCCACATATTAGATACCCTCACTGACTTAAGACAACAGTTCTGAGGATTCCTCAAGGTCGTCAGACTGTAAAGTCCTTAATTAAATCCTGTGTAATCTGTTCGAGGTACGATGCCAGAGTGTGTCCTTATCCGGACCTCCACCACTCCCAGTGGAACGGGTTGTTCATCTTCGTCCCTTTGAGACAACTGGAGTAGATTTCAGGGGACCATTAAGACCAACAGGCACCAAGGAGAAAATTCCAGTGAATTTTAAATCAAATATTAAATCAATTGATAATCAATTACGTTAATTTAATACACTGACATCTCAAGAACAAAGAACACAGACTACTCCAGGATAATGAACACAAATATACTGACGGACGCCAGGTATGAGATCTGTGATCAATGAATACTGAACACTGAGTGACACTGATATCTCAAAAATGAGTGAACACAAGTATACTGACGTCTCAAGTTACTGAACACGAAGTTACACTGGCATCTCGAGATGAATGAACACAAAGTATACTGACTACTCAAGTTAGTGAACACGAAGTTACACTGACGTCTCGCGATACTGAACACAAGTTTCACTGACATCTTGCAATATTGAACACAAAGTAACACTGACATCTCGAGATACTGAACACAAGTTATACTGATGTCTTGAGATGAATGAACACAAAGTTACTGACGTCTCGAGATACTGAACACCAAGGTACACTGACATCTTGCGATACTGAACACCAAGTTACACCGAGTCACAAACCAGTACGGATCACAGAGACCAACAATAATATAGTAATAACCAACACAACACACTGACACACTCTTGTGTCTATAGACAATAATAACACAATACACTGACACACACGTGTCAACAATGTAATATACTCTTACTTGTAATTACAGCATGTTCCCTGGAATTACAGAATGAACGGCATGGAAAAAGGTTAAACAACACAGCAGTGGCATAATATTGAAACCACACTAAACACCAGAAAACACACAACGGACACTAAGTCAACTAAATGGGGATAACTGAATGTATAAGATGACAATCACAAGTCCAGCTACAGTGGTCATGCAGAAAAGCTGTAGTAGGTCTTTAACTATTGTGCTTCCTCAGGGAATCGAACTCGGTTCCGTAGGGGAACTAGTGAGAACGAACACCGGACGGCTGAAATAAATTCAACACAAGGAATTTGGCACTTATGAACGATACAGAGAAATGATGTTTGAGTACTCACGTTAATATACCGGCATGTCACACTCACAAGCATACACACTCTCACTGCTCCGGCTGTTGATTGAAGAACACACGCTGGAGATAACGGACTGAGGTGCAGGTATGGGGAGGGGCTGGACACCACTCCCAGGGTAGCGAAGTGAAGGGTGGCGGGTTGGTAAGGCGGGTTGTGCGGCCGGTTGTGGAGACCATGCGTGCGTGCGACACTTAAGGTCGAGAATTGCTTAACTTCCACACCAATAAACTGGGAGAATGCGCGCTCACTGTAAACATCGGTTCATGCACAAGCGTGATATATGCTGAAGGCTGAAGAATGAATGCATGCTGGAATATATATATGTATATATGTGAGGGGTGCCACGCTAGACGCTGGGAACACAATGGCGAGGACGGGAAATAAACTTAAGTTAACGCTTCCCACAGTATTGAAGATTTACACACGATCTTCACTCAAACACATAGAATCGCTTCCTGATTCTTATATCTCACAGTTACTGAGCAATAAAATGACGGATTGCTCTAGTTGAAGTCGATGACTCGCGATCACTTTGATACAGTCTGAGTTGCCTCTATGAGGTGACGCATGTGACGGCTAAGACTTCACGTATCTTCGTTATTTCTAACCACTAGCGGCGCCCCGTCAAAATCCAACTTCTCACAGTATCCTAAACAACCTTAAGTTCCCTTGTAATACAGTAAAACCTGATCAACCAATAAAGCTGCATGTGTTTTGTGATGACTCAAGAAAAGCGTATGGCCTATTTAGTACCAAATGAGCAGGCCACACTGCTCACATCCAAATCTAGGGTGACACCGTTAAAGAAACGGTCATTGCTACAGTTAGAATTAACTACTCTACCGTTAGGAGTTAGATTGGCTCATTACCTGACCTCCACTTTACTGAAACAGTGGTATGGTCTGATAATGAGGTAGTCTTACAGTGGGTAAGAAATGATAATAACAAAACTTCCTGAGTAAGTAATCGTGTTAGGGAAATAAAGGAACTGTCAGCAGGTTACAAACTAAGATAGGTGCCTTCTAAGGAAATTCAAGCTGACTACCTTTCCAGGGCACTGACGTTAAGGTAATAAGCCAAAGCCGAGATGTAGTTAAATGGACCTCAGTGGCTAATCAGTGACCAGTGGCCTAAACAAAAGCTACAAGCTATAGTGACCAATGTCACTGTTCCCACTGAGACACCAGAGCCAGGTACCTCGGACTCTGGCAATTGATCCTATTCAGTACTCTGAATTAATAAATTACTAGGTGTTACACTAGTAGTATTTGATTTCCTGAACAGAATGGGGATCAAACACCAATTTCCTAGTCCATTAAAGTTCTGGGTCAGGCAAGCACAGACTGATATCTATAGGAAAGATTATGAAAACCTCCTTGATCAATTAATAAAGAATCTGGGTCTCTTGTTTGACGTAGAAAACAATAATATCCTAAGGTGTGGGAGGACGTTTGGAACATGCCAACATAAATTTGTAAGGAAATAACCCAATGTTTCTCTCAATTGTGAGAATTCTCACAATCGACTTGAGAATGGTCCAGGGCAGACCGAAACGTCGTCGTCCCTTAACTTTCTAGTTTTGGTTTGGTCTACATAAATTTATATTTATATATATACTATATATATGTCGTACCTAGTAGCCAGAACTCACTTCTCAGCCTACTATGCAAGGCCCGATTTGCCTAATAAGCCAAGTTTTCCTGAATTAATATATTTTCTATAATTTTTTTCTTATGAAATGATAAAGCTGCCCTTTTCACTATGTATGAGGTCAATTTTTTTTTATTGGAGTTAAAATTAACGTAGATATATGACCGAACCTAACCAACCCTACCTAACCTAACCTATCTTTATAGGTAAGGTTAGGTTAGGTAGCCAAAAAAAGCTAGGTTAGGTTAGGTAGGTTAGGTAGACGAAAAAACATTAATTCATGAAAACTTGGCTTATTAGGCAAATCGGGCCTTGCATAGTAGGCTGAGAAGTGAGTTCTGGCTACTAGGTACGACATATATATACATATATATACATATTTATATATATATATATATATATATATATATATATATATATATATATATATATATATATATAATATATATAATATATATAATATATATTGTGACGGGAAAGTGTAGAAGTGTAGGTGTTCGGCAGTCCTTCAATGGCTGGTTCAAGCCCAGACATCGACTTGGTAGAGGGCGCTGAGGTGCAGATGTGCAGTCGGCGGGTCACCAATCAGAAGCAGGCAGGCTGGAATGATAATAGTTTATCATAATAAAGTTTAATAATAAAGTTTGCTGGTTGACGACGGTGGCAAGCCGGCATGGAGGGAGGGAGGAGTCGGGGGAGTTTAGGGTACGTTTGCCTCCTGGTCAAAACGTTTTGTGCTACTAGTAGACGTATCTTGAAGGTAGCATCTTAGTGTTGTATATATATAAGTAACTTTACGTAGGGAAGAGCAGGCTCAGTCTCTCTTCAAAGAGATTACCGTCACAACTCTCCCCCGAAGCCTGCTCTAACGGGTCAAGTTACTTCTTCTGATGGTAGAGAGGTATGTGTAGCTGCCTCTACCTCATAGACTCTGGAGAGGGCGTCTGCTATGATGTTGTCAGAACCCTTGATGTAGAAGATCTCCAGGTTGAAATTCTGCAGATACAAAGCCCTTCGTAGAAGTCGTTGATTGGTGAATTGGGCTTGCTGCAAGAAGCATAGGAGATTGTGGTCCGAGTAGATGATGGTAGACCGAGCACCTTGTAGGTACGATGCAAAGTGCTGTAAGTTCAGGACGATGGAGAGAAGTTCCTTTTAGATAGTGCTGTAGTTCTTCTGGTAAGGTTTTAACTTGTAGCTATGGTAGCCGACAGGAAGAACCTCGCCTCGTTGTTGTAGTAGGACGCCCCTGTTGCCGGTACTACTGGCGTCGACCTTGATGAGGAAGGGCTTCGTGATATCTGCAGAGGCGAGAATGGGATCAGAACATAGCAAAGGAGCACTATCATAGTCCTGTAAATTTTTAGGAAGATCATTACGGATTTCCGAGCTGGAAGGCACTGACTCAGAGTCAGAGCTTTCCGGGGGAGAAGCAGGGAAGGTCTCACTGTGGAGGTATGGACCTTTAAATGTGGATAATGATACCAACACAGTGGGGGGAGTACCTTGATACTGCTTCAGGAGGTTGACGTGGCACAATTGGGTCTTCCGCCGCCTATCTGGAGTCTCAAGAACGTAGTTGTGATTGTTTCTGCACTCCTTGATGCGGTAGGGTCCTGAAAACTTGTTTTGCAATGGAGAACCTGGGATAGGAAAATATGCCAACACGAAGTCGCCTGGTTTAAATTTTCTTATTTTGCTGCGTTGGTCAAAATGAGTCTTCATCCTCTCCTGGGCTTTCAATAGATTGTTATTAGCAAATTTACGTACTCTAGAAGGTGCTTTAAGTTTTGAAGAAACTGGGGCACATTCTGAGGGTCACTGAAGGTGGCATTACGTAGAGAGTCTTTAAAAGCTTTGAGAGGAGTACGGCACTTACGTCCGTAGAGCATTTTATAAGGAGATACTCCTAGAGACTCATTGGGGAGACTTCTGAAAATACACATGATGAGGTCAAGTTGTTTATCCCAGGCCTTCAAGGTTTCATTGCAAAATTTCTTTAGGAGTGCTTTAATAGTCTGATGACTACGTTCAAGAGAACCCTGTGATGCAGGATGATAGGGGCTGGACAATACTTGTGTGATGTTGAACTCTTCCAGTGTCTTCTTGAAGAGATCATTGGTGAAGTTGGTGCCACAGTCACTTTGAACCTCTCTTGGAAATCCATACTAGGTGAAGATCTTCAATAGTTGTTTCACCACAGTAGCAGCCGTAATGTTCTTTACTGGAACTGCTATGGGGAATCTGGTGGTAGGACACAGGACAGTTAGTACATAGGCATTGCTAGAACTGGTCCGGGGTAAAGGACCAACACAGTCTATGATGAGTCTGTGGAAAGGTTCTGCAGGCACCTGGATAGGACTCAATGGAGCCTTGGGAATAGAGATGTTAGGTTTACCTGCCATCTGACATGTATGACACTGTTGCACGTAACTTTTGACGTCTTTAACCATACCTGGCCAGTAGTAGTCTTGTCTGATTCCGTGGTAGGTTTTGTTAAAACCATAGTGAGAAAGTGCTTCGTGGGCCAGGTGTAGAATGTCGGGCCGTATGCTGGTGGGAACAACTAGTTGTTCGACATTTGCCCAATCGTCTTCCTCCTTCAGCTTACGGGGTCTGTACCTGCGGTAGAGCAACTGATTCACTAGGAAGAACTCAGGGATACTGTCAGGGTTAGTCTCAGCCTGGAAGAATAATGGTGTTAATGAAGGATCCTCCCTCTGTAACTTACGGAACTCCAACATAGTACGATTCGGTGGTAGATTCTGATGGTCTTGAGGGACAGCGGTAGCAGTACAGTCAGCTGATTGCGGTCGTGCAGCTTGTGCACGGGTGGTCACCAAAACCGGAGGAGAAACTTCATCACTTTCTTGGACCTCTGCTTGAACATACTTCAAGATGGGATTGTCCACTACAGAGGTACACACCTGGGGTTTGTCCATGATGATCAGGTTGGAAGGTTGCAGATCTTCGGCCAAGTCATTGCCCAGGAGAAGTTGCACTCCAGACATGGGAAAAGGTTTTTCCCTGATGGAGACTTGGACTTCACCGGTCACGAAAGGACAATCCAGGTGGACTCTGGCGAGTGGATACGGAGTGGTAGCAGTGAGGTCAGTGATAAGGACGGTTTCTCCGGTGTAGGTGATGTTAGGCACAGCCGATTTCAATATTATTGACTGAAGAGCCGCTGTGTCCCTCAAGATCCTCAATTTGAAACGTCCCTCCGAATCTGTACTGCTGGTAGAAACAGTTCCAGGATATAGGTGTATGCTGAAGAGAGAAAGATCATTAACAGGAACACCAACATTCATCACAGGCTTACCGGACTTAGGAGTCGGTTTGGGTTTAGGAGTTTCATTGCCTTTGTATTGAGCTTTCCCACATCTATCTATGGTATGTCCATAGAGTTTGCAATACTTACAATACAATTGAGAGCTCGCTTGATCAGTACTCACTTTATCATAACTATACCAAGACTTCTTACTGGAAAGTGGTGTTAGCTGATGGATGAGGCTGTAGGTGTCAGCCGACTTCGCACATCTGATGTAGTCGGTTTCTTCTTTGTCTGCTAAATATAAACGGATGGAAGGGGGAACACGTCTAAAGAATTCTTCAACTAGAATAAGGTTGACGAGATCTGGAAATGTAGAGACATGAGCTGCTTCCAGCCATTTCATGAAATATCTTTTCTTTGTATTGGCAAATTCTAAAAAGGTGGTGGTACTTGCCTTTAGATAATCACGGAATTTTCGTCTGTAGCTTTCGGTGGAGAGAAGGTAGGCGTCCAGAACTGCTTGCTTCAGGGTCTGGTAGTCATTCTCAGACGCTAAGGTACTGAGGGTAACCGCAGCTCTATCTGTGAGATGCACTTTGAGAAAGGTACACCATTGATCTGCAGGCCAGCTAAGTTTTTTAGCTAGGGGTCACAAAAGTGGTGAAAAATACATCGATCTCTGTCTCAACAAATGGTGGCGTTAACTTACTTGTATGGGAGACATTGAAACTTACGGGAAGACTAGCTTTAGCTTGTTGATGCTGAGTGTGGTGTGTAGTTTTCAAAGCGAGTTCTTGTCGACGATATTTGAGAGCACTATCATCTAGCTGTTTACTGTGCTCACGTTGTATTTCCAGGTCACGTTTTCTTGCTTCAAGCTGCTCCCTCTCCCTCTCACGGAGTAAGGCAGCCTCTTGTTCCCTTTCTTCTTTCCTTAGGGCAGCCTCCTCTTTCTTTAGGGCAGCCTCGCGTTCTCGTCGTTGTAGAGCTTCTTTCTCCAGGGCAGCCTCTCGGTCTTGTTCATCTTTCCTTAAGGATGCCTCACGTTCCCTTATCTGGAGAGCTTCTTTTTGTTGTTTCCGCTCTAGGTTGGCTAGTTCGAGCTTCAATTTCATAGCTGCCAGAGCATGTTTATCTGTAGTAGAATAGTTTTCGTGAGTTTCAGAGTCTATCTTTTCTTCGTCTAAGAGGTAATCCAAGATAAGATTATGCAAGTCATTTTTGTTGGCTCCATGGGGAACATCTAAGTGATGCTCGTGTGCAAGAGTTTGTAATTCGGCCCTTTTGGCACGACTTAAGTTCCCTATTTCACTTGCTGGATCATTACGAAAAGCTGGGAGACGAAACATGGTGAAAAATAGCAAATAAATGTACAATGAATATACTGGTGATAATGTAAGTGTCAGTAACAGGATGACGTGGTAACTGGTAACTATCCTGTGGTACTATAATATTGTTAACAATTAACGTTAATTTTAGTATGGTAAATGATTAGTCAATCAAAATCGCAGGAAATCTTGTACCCGGTACTCAATGTAAGAGAATAAGGGCAAGAAAATCCTACTAAATAAATGAAACCGATAGTTTCTAAAACAAATGAAACATTTAATTGTTTCAAAAGTGAATAAGGTAGTCCAAGAATGTAGGCATACCTTGCCGAGTCTCTATAGGACAGAAGCAAGGGTTTTCCTACTTAATGAAATATGATACTTACAGAATTAGCGATCTTTGTGCTCTGAAAAAAGAAAGCTAATTCCCTACCTAAGTAAATATCATCATCTCTGACCGACGTGTAGGGGTGCGAGTGTCAACTGGTGACGAGAACTGCTGCTGAGGTCCCAACTCAGCTACGTAGTCCGTGCTAGAGGAATTATGGCCCTCTGTATCCTCCTTTGGTCGGATTGTAGAAGATAGGGTGCTTTGACCCGAAGACAAATCAAAGTACCAGGGTACCAAAATGGTGATCTGCAGGAATGTGAGAAATATCCTAGGGAAAAAAAAGGTGGAATACACGAGTAATAACACTGAGGGAGGGATGACCAATTAAGAGAATGACTGAGGCCTACAGTCACCACGTAATCCAAAGTTATCCAACACTCACAATATGCTACTCTCGGAATGCACAATACACACAGCACCATATAAATATTAAAAGTAATGAATATATTGAAAAGCAACTGTATCAAAGCCAAGTACACTTACCACAAATTGATGTTCTGGTACTAGTACCTTAGTGAAGCTCCAAGGACAGGCCCCCATAAAAATGTGACGGGAAAGTGTAGAAGTGTAGGTGTTCGGCAGTCCTCCTAATGGCTGGTGTCAATGCCTATCACATTTTAGAAAAAAAAATCAATTGCTTGGCTATTGCCTGTGGTAAAGTAAGGGAAGACGCGCAAAACACATAGTATGAACAATGAAACTTTAATTAACTTTAAAAATTATGAATAACACAATTCCTTGGCTATGTACAGTGCAAACAAGCAAGTCAAAAAATATAACATAAAAATTAAGAACAAGGGTGACGATATTCTACAAATAAAATAAAGACAGAAAAATGATTAACAGGTGCTGAGAATATAGCGCTATCTAGGAACCTCCACCAATAAACAGAGCGTATATCAGTTGGTTGTTCACAGCTTGAGAGCTCAAGGATATTCTAACTTCAATGGCTGGTTCAAGCCCAGACATCGACTTGGTAGAGGGCGCTGAGGTGCAGGTGTGCAGTTGGCGGGTCACCCGTCAGAAGCAGGCAGGCTGGAATGGTAGTTTGCTGGTTGACGATGGTGGCGAGCCGGCATGGAGGGAGTGAGGAGTGGGGAACGTTTTTTGCTACTGGTAGACGTATCTTGAAGGTAGCATCTTAGTGTTATATATATATATATATATATATATATATATATATATATATATATATATATATATATATATATATATATATATATATATATATATATATATATATATATATATATATATATATATATATATATATATATATATATATATATATATATATATATTCTAAGAACTGTGTATGAAAGCCGCTCATAAAATGGAGGAAAGGGTCCTGAGAGATATTGTTGATAGGAATGTCATCCCTACAGACAAAAATCAGAAAATACAATTGCTAATTTATTATAGAACAAAAAAACGGCAAATCTACTCATGAAAAACTCCCCAGACACAAAGCGTAACGTTTTGAAGGAGACCAACGTCGTCTATGCCTTTAAATGCCCACTTGGGGACTGTAAGCCCCAAAGAACTCAGTATATAGGCAAGACAACAACGTCTCTTTCCAGGCGACTAACAATGCATAAGCAACAGGGAGCCATCAAGGAACATATAATCTCATGTCAACCAGACCATCCCCAGAGAAATCTTAACAAACTACACAGAAATCATCGATAGGTACAGCGATAGCAGGCGGCTCGACATCAGCGAGGCACTATACATCAGAAAGTCAATACCAGCAATCAACAGCCAATTAATCCACAACTATATTCTACCCACTTCAATGCATCGCATGGGCTAATATATATATATATATATATATATATATATATATATATATATATATATATATATATATATATATATATATATATATATATATATATATATATATATATATATATATATATATATATTAGTATATTTTGGTAGCAGTCTTTCCTGTAGACATATATTACTATATATGACCGAAAAAGTAAGATTAATAATTCTAACACGAATTTTCTCTATCTTTCTTATGTTTCTTTTCACTGTTGATGGTAATTCAAAGATCAATTTCTTCAAAATTCATTTTTATTTCTAGTCTGACGCGATACTTGAGCGCGTTTCGTAAAACTTATTACATTTTCAAAGACTTTAGTTTACAAACACACAACTGAAACTGAATAGAGCTTACACATCTTCGAGGTTTATATCTACATTTGGGTGAGGTGGATGAGGTGAAAAACGAACTTTTAACAATGGGTATTCAATGGGTATTAAATTCCAACACAAGACAGGACACGAAACAATGGGTATTGAATGGGTATTAAATTCAAACACAAGACAGAACACGAAACAATGGGTATTGAATGGAAGTAATTGTAGAAAGCCTATTGGTCCATATTTCTTGATGCTTCTATATTGGAGCGGAGTCTTGAAGTGGGTAGAATATAGTTGTGCATTAATTGGCTGTTGATTGCTGGTGTTGACTTCTTGATGTGTAGTGCCTCGCAGACGTCAAGCCGCCTGCTATCGATGTATCTATCGATGATTTCTGTGTTGTTTGCTAAGATTTCTCTGGTGATGGTTTGTTTGTGGGAAGAGATTATATGTTCCTTAATGGAGCCCTGTTGCTTATGCATCGTTAAACGCCTGGAAAGAGATGTTGTTGTCTTGCCTATATACTGTTTTTTTTGAGCCTTACAGTCCCCAAGAGGGCATGTGAAGGCATAGACGACGTTGGTCTCTTTTAAAGCGTTCTGCTTTGTGTCTGGAGAGTTTGTCATGAGTAGGCTGGCCGTTTTTCTGGTTTTATAGTAAATCGTCAGTTGTATCTTCTGATTTTTGTCTGTAGGGATAACGTTTCTACTGACAATATCTTTCAGGACCCTTTCCTTCGTTTTATGGGCTGTGGAAAAGAAGTTCCTGTATAATAGTCTAATAGGGGGTATAGGTGTTGTGTTAGTTGTCTCTTCAGAGGTTGCATGGCGTTTCACTTTCCTTCTTATGATGTCTTCGACGAAACCATTGGAGAAGCCGTTGTTGACTAGGACCTGCTTTACCCTATAGAGTTCTTCGTCGACTTGCTTCCATTCTGAGCTGTGGCTGAGGGCACGGTCGACATAAGCGTTAACAACACTCCTCTTGTACCTGTCTGGGCAGTCACTGTTGGCATTCAGGCACATTCCTATGTTTGTTTCCTTAGTGTAGACTGCAGTGTGGAAAACTCCGCTCCTTTCCATGACTGTTACATCTAGAAAGGGCAGCTTCCCATCCTTCTCCATCTCGTAAGTGAAACGCAACACAGAATTCTGCTCAAATGCCTCCTTCAGCTCCTGCAGATGTCTGACATCAGGTACCTGTGTAAAAATGTCGTCAACATACCTGCAGTATATGGCCGGTTTCAAGTTCAATGTTCTTGAAACCGGCCATATACTGCAGTATGTGGCCGGTTTCAAGTTCAATATATATATATATATATATATATATATATATATATATATATATATATATATATATATATATATATATATATATATATATATATATTTCATTGAATATGACCGCATATTCTGTATTTATTATTTTCTGGTTTAGGGCTTCTATCCCTCTAACTATTTTCTTAGCATCAGGGCTTAATTGAAATAGGAGTTCTCCAAAACTCATTTTCGTACTTTTAAGGTGAAGAAAAGAAGTGATTTACTATAGAGTGTATTACACTTATTTGTATAATTTGCACGACGTTTCGAACCTCCATGGTTCATTCTCAAGTGAACAGATCTTACAATGCTAGTTGATTTTATACCCGCATTAGGTCAGGTGATAATACAATGAAGGTGAAAACATGGGGGGATACATAAGGGATAAACACAGGGGCTGCAGAAGGCTTATTGGCCCATACGAGGCATCTCCTATCTAAACACAAAGATTAATCCAGTGTAATTGGCCTGTTATGTTGGACACTGTCTTCTGTGTTGGCATCGATATGTTCTTGTCTTGTCCTTACTCTCATGGTGGGTAGAGTAAATAGTTCCGTGATTTGGGTGTTCATGGTAGGTCGCTCTATTCTTATGTGAATTGCCTCAAGAATTTGTAATCTTCTTGAATCTTGGGTTTTGTCTATTATGCAAGTATTCTTGTTCAACATTTCTCTTGTTAGAGTAATGTCATGGGCTTGTCTCATGTGATTCCTAGGGGCACCAGATTGAAGATGGCATGTCAAACGCCTCGTCAGCTTGGTCGACGTCATACCTATGTACTTACATTGAAGGTTACATCCTTCGTGGGGGCAAGTGTACATGTATACAACGCTTGACTGCTGTAGAGGGTTCTCCGTCGGCTTCGGGCTGTTTTTGATAAGGAGTTCGGAAGTCTTCTTGGTTTTGTAGAATATTATCAGGTTTATGTTTTGGTTAGGAGTAGTGCTTATTACTCCTTTACGGATTATTTCTTTCATTATTCTTTCCTCTTTTATATGTTCACTGTGCATGGTTGATTTGTAATATAATTTTATTGGGGGTGTTGTGGTTTCTGTTCTAGGTTCTGAATTATACCAACGGTCCAAGTGTCTTCTTATAGCAGCGTTTATTTCCGCGTTGCTATATATATATATATATATATATATATATATATATATATATATATATATATATATATATATATATATATATATATATATATATATATATATATATATATATATATATATATATATATATATATATATATATATATATATATATATATTATGTTGTTGTATATATATATGTTGTTGTATATATATATATATATATATATATATATACAACAACATCTCTTTCTAGGCGTTTAACGATGCATAAGCAACAGGGCTCCATTAAGGAACATATAATCTCTTCCCATAACCAAACCATCGCCAGAGAAATCCTAGTAAACAACACAGAAATCATCGATAGATACAGCGATAGCAGGCGGCTTGACGTTTGCGAGGCACTACACATCAAGAAGTCAACACCAGCAATCAACAGCCAATTATTGCACAACTATATTCTACCCACCTCAAGACTCCGCTCCAATATAGAAGCATCAAGAAATATGGACCAATAGGCTTTCTACAAACACTTCTATTCAATACCCATTGTTTCTGTTCTGTCTTGTGTTGATACTTTTAATACCCTATTAATATCCCCTCATGTTCTGTCTTGTGTTAATGCCACATCACTATATGCCACATCATCCCACCCACCTCACTCAAATGTAGATATAATAGCAGAGATACGTAAGTTCTAATCAGTTGTGTATTTGTGAAGTCTTTGAAAATGTAATAAGTTTTACGAAACGCGCCCGTGTCGCGTCAGACTAGAAATAAAAATGAATTTTGGAGAAGTGATTTTTGATTTACCTCCAACAGTGAAGCGTAATGTACGAAAGATTGAGAAAATTCGTGTTAGAATTATTAATCTTACTTTTTCGGTCATATTTAATAATATATGTCTACAGGAAAGACTGCTACCAAAATATACTAATATATATATATATATATATATATATATATATATATATATATATATATATATATATATATATATATATATATATATATATATATATATATATTAGCCCATGCGATGCATTGAAGTGGGTAGAAAATAGTTGTGGATTAATTGGCTGTTGATTGCTGGTATTGACTTTCTGATGTATAGTGCCTCGCTGATGTCGAGCCGCCTGCTATCGCTGTACCTATCGATGATTTCTGTGTAGTTTGTTAAGATTTCTCTGGGGATGGTCTGGTTGACATGAGATTATATGTTCCTTGATGGCTCCCTGTTGCTTATGCATTGTTAGTCGCCTGGAAAGAGACGTTGTTGTCTTGCCTATATACTGAGTTCTTTGGGGCTTACAGTCCCCAAGTGGGCATTTAAAGGCATAGACGACGTTGGTCTCCTTCAAAACGTTACGCTTTGTGTCTGGGGAGTTTTTCATGAGTAGATTTGCCGTTTTTTTGTTCTATAATAAATTAGCAATTGTATTTTCTGATTTTTGTCTGTAGGGATGACATTCCTATCAACAATATCTCTCAGGACCCTTTCCTCCATTTTATGAGCAGCTTTCATACACAGTTCTTAGAATATATATATATATATATATATATATATATATATATATATATATATATATATATATATATATATATATATATATATATTGTGACGGTAATCTCTTTCAAGAGAGATTGAGCCTGCTCTTCCCTACGTAAAGTTACTTATATATATATATATATATATATATATATATATATATATATATATATATATATATATATATATATATATATATATATATATATATATACAACACTAAGATGCTACCTTCAAGATACGTCTATCAGTAGCAAAAAACGTTCCCCACTCCTCACTCCCTCCATGCCGGCTCGCCACCATCGTCAACCAGCAAACTACCATTCCAGCCTGCCTGCTTCTGACGGGTGACCCGCCGACTGCACACCTGCACCTCAGCGCCCTCTACCAAGTCGATGTCTGGGCTTGAACCAGCCATTGAAGTTAGAATATCCTTGAGCTCTCAAGCTGTGAACAACCAACTGATATACGCTCTGTTTATTGGTGGAGGTTCCTAGATAGCGCTGTATTCTCAGCACCTGTTAATCATTTTTCTGTCTTTATTTTATTTGTAGAATATCGTCACCCTTGTTCTTAATTTTTATGTTATATTTTTTGACTTGCTTGTTTGCACTGTACATAGCCAAGGAATTGTGTTATTCATAATTTTTAAAGTTAATTAAAGTTTCATTGTTCATACTATGTGTTTTGCGCGTCTTCCCTTACTTTACCACAGGCAACAGCCAAGCAATTGATTTTTTTTTTCTAAAATGTGATAGGCATTGACACCAGCCATTAGGAGGACTGCCGAACACCTACACTTCTACACTTTTCCGTCACATTTTTATGGGGGCCTGTCCTTGGAGCTTCACTTAGGTACTAGTACCAGAACATCAATTTGTGGTAAGTGTACTTGGCTTTGATACAGTTGCTTTTCAATATATTCATTACTTTTAATATTTATATGGTGCTGTGTGTATTGTGCATTCCGAGAGTAGCATATTGTGAGTGTTGGATAACTTTGGATTACGTGGTGACTGTAGGCCTCAGTCATTCTCTTAATTGGTCATCCCTCCCTCAGTGTTATTACTCGTGTATTCCACCTTTTTTTTGTGTATTTGTGTATTCCACCACAAAGCTAGTGTTCTCAATGCTTATATTCGTCGAGCGCTTACCCACTGCTCTGAATGGAGCAACGTGAGTAGAGAGTTTGAAAGAGTAACTCAGGTATTGGTGAACAACGGATATAGCAACGCGGAAATAAACGCTGCTATAAGAAGACACTTGGACCGTTGGTATAATTCAGAACCTAGAACAGAAACCACAACACCCCCAATAAAATTATATTACAAATCAACCATGCACAGTGAACATATAAAAGAGGAAAGAATAATGAAAGAAATAATCCGTAAAGGAGTAATAAGCACTACTCCTAACCAAAACATAAACCTGATAATATTCTACAAATCCAAGAAGACTTCCGAACTCCTTATCAAAAACAGCCCGAAGCCGACGGAGAACCCTCTACAGCAGTCAAGCATTGTATACATGTACACTTGCCCCCACGAAGGATGTAACCTTCAATGTAAGTACATAGGTATGACGTCGACCAAGCTGACGAGGCGTTTGACATGCCATCTTCAATCTGGTGCCCCTAGGAATCACATGAGACAAGCCCATGACATTACTCTAACAAGAGAAATGTTGAACAAGAATACTTGCATAATAGACAAAACCCAAGATTCAAGAAGATTACAAATTCTTGAGGCAATTCACATAAGAACAGAGCGACCTACCATGAACACTCAAATCACGGAACTATTTACTCTACCCACCATGAGAGTAAGGACAAGACAAGAACATATCGATGCCAACACAGAAGACAATGTCCAACATAACAGGCCAATTACACTGGATTAATCTTTGTGTTTAGATAGGAGATGCCTCGTATGGGCCAATAAGCCTTCTGCAGCCCCTATGTTTATCCCTTATGTATCCCCCCATGTTTTCACCTTCATTGTATTATCACCTGACCTAATGCGGGTATAAAATCAACTAGTATTGTAAGATCTGTTCACTTGAGAATGAACCATGGAGGTTCGAAACGTCGTGCAAATTATACAAATAAGTGTAATACACTCTATAGTAAATCACTTCTTTTCTTCACCTTAAAAGTACGAAAATGAGTTTTGGAGAACTCCTATTTCAATTAAGCCCTGATGCTAAGAAAATAGTTAGAGGGATAGAAGCCCTAAACCAGAAAAAAATAAATACAGAATATGCGGTCATTTTCAATGAAACATATATATATATATATATATATATATATATATATATATATATATATATATATATATATATATATATATATATATATATATATATATATATATATATATATATATATATATATATATGTTTCATTGAAAATGACCGCATATTCTGTATTTATTTTTTTCTGGTTTAGGGCTTCTATCCCTCTAACTATTTTCTTAGCATCAGGGCTTAGTTGAAATAGGTGTTCTCCAAAATTCATTTTCGTACTTTTAAGGTGAAGAAAAGAAGTGATTTACTATAGAGTGTATTACACTTATTTATACAATTTGCACAACGTTTCGAACCTCCATGGTTCATTCTCAAGTGAACAGATCTTACAATTCTGGTTGATTTTGTATCCGCACTGGGTCAGGTGATAATACAATAAAGTGAAAACATGGGGGAATACATAAGGGATAAATGTGAGGTGAAACATAGAGGTAACTGCAGAAGGCTTATTGGCCCATACGAGGCAGCTCCTATCTAAACACATAGATTAATCCAGTGTAATTGGCCTGTTATGTTGGACATTGTCTTCTGTGTTGGCATCGTTATGTTCTGGTCTTGTCTTTACTCTCATGGTGGGTAGAGTAAATAGTTCCGTGATTTGGATGTTCATGGTAGGTCGCTCTATTCTTATGTGAATTGCCTCAAGAATTTGTAATCATCTTGCATCTTGGGTTTTGTCTATTATGCAGGTATTCTTTTTCAACATTTCTCTTGTTAGAGTGATATCATGGGCTTGTCTCATCTGATTCCTAGGGGCACCGGATTGAAGATGGCATGTCAAACGCCTCGTCAGCTTGGTCGACGTCATACCTATGTACTTAGATTGAAGGTTACATCCTTCGTGGGGGCAAGTGTACATGTATACAATGCTTGACTGCTGTAGAGGGTTCTCCGTCGGCTTCAGGCTGTTTTTGATAAGGAGTTCGGAAGTCATCTTGGTTTTGTAGAATATTATCAGGTTTATGTTTTGGTTAGGAGTAGTGCTTTTTACTCCTTTACGGATTATTTCTTTCATTATTCTTTCCTCTTTTTTATGTTCACTGTGCATGGTTGATTTGTAATATAATTTTATAGGAGGTGTTGTGGTTTCTGTTCTAGGTTCTGGATTATACCAACGGTCCAAGTGTCTTCTTATAGCAGTGTTTATTTCCGCGTTGCTATATCCATTGTTCACCAATACCCTCTCAATACAATCGAAGCCGACGGAGAACCCTCCGTCGGCTTGGGTCGAGCCACAAGCCCTCGGTGGTGACCACCTCGTACCCTGGCACGGCTCAGTCTCTCATTGAGACTACTGCGCCTTTTAACCCCTCTATCTCTGGGGGTTCTCAACGCCGTCCACACCACGGACGCACTCGCTCGATCCCATCCCATACTAATGCGTACGAAGTTGTGTTTGGTCCCGCTTCGTGGGCCAAATACTTTGATCTCCTCCCTCTGGATCCTACACCTCCTGACGATTTCTCCCTCTATAGGCACCTTGTTGATTCAGTAAATGCTTCTGTTACTTTCAACCCCACCCGTCTCGGTACACGTGTCGTTGCTGCTCCTTCTTAGGAGGCAGCCTCCCGCTTGGCCACCATATCTTGCTTTGGCGACACCACTGTTCGGGTCTCCAAGAACACTCGGTTGAATACCAGTGTTCACACTGTTCTCCTCCCATCCCATGTTGCAACCTGTGTTAGGAATCTACAGGACTGTCACGAAGATATTCGGCATATCCTCAAAGCCCAGGGCCATTCTGTCCTCCAGGTAGACACGTTTACTCGCCCCCTTCGTGGTCGTCGTCGTCAGCCCCTTCGGGTTGTGAAGATTATCTTTGATGGTAGGACCCTTCCGCCCTCTGTCATTCTTGCTAGTGCCAGGTGCTCCGTCAAGGAGTACATTCCCTCTCCTCGGCTCTGTAATAAGTGCTGGAGGTTTGGGCATGGTACCCTCCGATGCTCCAGTACTGTCTCTCTCTGTCCCTTATATGGGGACGAAAGTCACTCTAAGTCGGAGTGCACTTCTCCCCGACCTCGCTGCCTCAATTGCGGTGTGACCCATCTTAACTTCTCCCGCGCGTATATACATTGCAAACTTGAGGCAGTCTTCCTCATCTTGAAGCACTGGAAACGTTTGTCATTTCCTGAGGGAAAGCAACAGGTTCGCCATCTTCCCCCTTTCACTGATGTCTCTTATGCTTGCCTGTTGCGCTCTTCCTCTCCTCGTCCTTCCCACCTTCCTCAGTCTCATATCCATTCCCAGGTCCTTAGATCCAGACGCGCCCACTGCCTCCTCCTCTATTCCTTTAAGTTCGGTCCCGAAGGGTCCCCCTCATTGTTCTCAGTCTGGGGTGCCCTTCTTTCTACCCAGTCTGTCATTTCTCCTGTGTCTTCTTCCTCGTCTCCCTCCGATCCTCCTTACCATCCGTCTCCTTCGTCTCTTAGCTCTCCACGCCGCCTGTCTGTGGGGGCTGATGTCCATCACTCTCCCAGCGGTCATCGTGTTGTTTTCTCTCATTCTTCTTCTCCTGTTGAGATGCTTGAATCTGTTGCCCAGTACGTTGTTGCTGGGACGCCTGTCTCTTTGAGTCAGAAGCAAAAGCCTGGCCCATCTCCTTCCTGCTTCCCAGCGGGTAAGAAGGCTTCACTTTCTTCCTCGCCCCCTACTTCTGACTCTCTCGCTCCATCCCCTCCCTCTTCGGTGGTTGCTCCCCCAGTTCCTGCTATGGAGGTTTCTGTGGTCCCCGCTTCCCTCTCGGTTGCTGCCCCTACTGAGGTGGACTCCCTGGTTTCTGTCCCTCCTGCTGCTGTCCTTGACCCTCGGTTGACCCCCTTCCTCCTCCTCCTCCTCTTTCTCCTCCTCCTCCGGACCCTGCTCGTCCACCTCTGGTCGGTCCTCCCGCTCCCTTCCCTCCATCCTTACTCAGTTTACCCATGCCCCCCTATCCTTGACTTCGCTGTCCCTGATCCTGATCCTGCACTTCTTTAACGTGCTGTGTTCATTTTTCACATTTGTTTCTTCATTGTCCTCTGTTGCTGTCCTTTCTCTTCTTGTCGATGTCTATTCTTCAATGGAATATTCGCGGATATTACGCAAAATTTCATGAACTCCAACTTCTGATTTCACAGTTTTCGCCCCTTTGTGTCTGTCTCTAGGTGCCGATGCTTGGTGCTCATCCTGGTCGCTTCCATGGCTATTTCTTTCTCCCCCCCCCCCCCGGCTTTTGCTGGGGCCCATTCCTCTTTTGCTCTCTTGATTCGATCAGATGTTCCCTTCGTCCCCCTACTTTTTCCGTCGCCTCTCTAATGTTCTGTTGCACGTGTCTTTGTGCGTAAATGGTACACGGTTTGTTCCACTTACCTCCCCCCAAATGTCTTGCTTTCTCTTCCCGATCTTAAACACCTACTGGACTCCTTGCCGGAGCCAGTGCTCCTGCTGGGTGATTTCAATTGTCGACATACCTTCTAGGGTGATGTTCTGACAAACGCCCGGGGTCGCCTTCTCGAACCGTTCATTCTCTCTTCTTCCCTGTCTCTCCTTAATTTTGGTGAGCCCACTCATTTGGACTCTCGGACTCGCACCCTTTCCTGTCTTGATCTTTCTCTCTGCTTGTCGTCTCTTTACTTGGATTTCAAGTGGCAGGTTCTTGATGACCTCCATGGCTGTGATCACATCCCCATCCTTGTTACCTTTTTCTCTTTTCACCCTCCCCTCTCCTTCCCTAGGTGGCAGTTTGCTAAGGCAGACTGGAACCTATTTACCCTCCGTGCTGCTCTCTCTGACCTCTCCATTCTGCTTCTCCTCGCGCCCTCCTCCTTTTTCATGACACCATCTTCGACGCTGCCCTCCACTCTATTCCTCGCTCTTCCTCTTGGGGACCATGGAAGTGCGTCCCCTGGTGGAATGTGGACTGTGCTTGGGCTGTCCGCTGTAAGCGTGCAGCCTGGAAGAGACACCGCCACCGGTAAACGGCTGATTCTTTGGTTTTGGAAGGCGAGTGCGGTGACCCGAAGGGATATCCATGCAGTTAAGCGTAACTGTTGGAAGGCTTATGTTTCCACCATTACGTCCGAAGCTCCTGTGCTGCAGATCTGGAAGCATGCCTGCAAGGTAGCTGGTAAGTTCCTTCCCGATGTCTCGCCGGTCCTTCACTTCAGTGGTACTCTTGTGGCGGGCCCGTTGCAGGTTGCGACCGAACTGGATTCCCCCTTTTCATCTATTAGCTCTGCTTCTCATCTTCCTCAATCTTTCCTTCTTTGTAAACCTATCCTTGAATCTCGTCCTTTAGATTTCTGCACTCATCTCAGACTTCCTTATAACGATCCTTTCTTTCTCTCTGAACTTCAGTCTGCCCTGGCCCTCTGCAGTTCTAAGGCGGCGGGCTGCGATGGCATTCAATATGAGATGCTTCGCCATCTCAATCCGTGCACGTCTCAGTATTTACTAAGTCTGTATAATCGAGCCTGGGAGTCGTCGTCAGTCCCTGAGGACTGGCTCGATGCCGTTGTCCTCCCTTGTTCGGAAACTAGGGTCTCTTGGGACATCCCCTAAGGACTTCCGCCCTATTACCCTCACGAGTTGTGTCTGCAAACTCTTTGAACGTATGGTTAACGTTCGTCTGATGTGGTTCTTAGAATACTATTACAACCTCTTCCCTTCTCAATTTGGTTTTCGCAAGTGCCGCAGCACACCAGATGTCCTGGTGAACTTGGAGGTCTATATTCGTACTGCTTTTGCTGCGAGGACCTCCGTTGTTGCCGTCGATTTTGACCTGGAAAACGCGTATGACACCACTTGGCGATATCATATTCTATCCCAACTTCATTCTTTTGGCCTTCGTGGTAGTCTCCCTCTCTTTCTCCAAAGCTTCCTTTCTCCTCGTTCTTTTCGAGTGGGACTTGGTACCACTCTCTCTGCCTCTTTTCAGCAAAACAAGGGTGTGCCGCAGGGTAGTGTTCTGAGCACTACTCTTTTTCTGGTTGCCCTCAATGGTCTTCTTTCCTCTCTTCCTTCTGGCGTCTTCTCCACTCTCTATGTCGACGATTTTACCCTTTGCTGTCAGGGTGATGATTCGCCTCTCCTTCAACGGTGGCTTCAACTTGCAATTAATGCCATGTCGTCTTGGGCCACCGATCATGGCTTCAGGTTCTCTACGTCTAAGACTTGTGCTATGACTTTTACTCGGAAGCGTGTCGTTCTTCGACCCTCATTGTCGCTGTATAGTCACCTCCTTCTGTACAAGGATTCCGCTAAGCTGTTGGGGTTAATCTTTGACACAAGTTTGTCTTGATCGCCCCATATCTCTTACCTCCAATTTGAATGCTCTAAGGCCCTTACCCTCCTTCAGGTATTGTCCCATACTTCTTTTGGAGCGGATAGGCGCACTCTCCTCGCTTTACTTTCCTCTTTCGTCCTGTCTAAACTCGACTATGGTTGCCCTGCTTACTCGTCTGCTTCTCTTTCCATTCTTTGCCGTCTTGAGGCGTTCCACCATACTGGGTTGTGCCTTAGCTCTGGTGCCTCTTGTTCGACTCCCGTCCTCAGCTTGTATGCTGACACTGGCTTCCTATCTCTCCAGGACCGCCGTGATTGCTACTGTCTTCACTATCTTGTGCGGTCCGTATTACCTCCTTCCTCTCGCCTCTGTCGTGCTTTAACTTTTACCCCTACTGCGGTTCCTGTTCCTCGTCACCACCTCCCTCTTTCTGTCCGGTTATCTAGCTTACAGGTTTCTCTTTCAGCTCGTATTTTTTTTTTTGAGATATATACGAGAGTTGTTACATTCTTGTACAGCCACTAGTACGCGTAGCGTTTCGGGCAGGTCCCTGGAATACGATCCCCACCGCGAAGAATCGTTGTTACAACCAAGTACACATTTTACTGTTGTGTTAAACAGAGGCTACAGTTAAGGATTTGCGCCCAGTAAATCCTCCCCGGCCAGGATACGAACGCATGACAAAGCGATCGCGGAACGCCAGGCAAGTGTCTTACCACTACACCACCTATTTCTAATATTTCTCCTCGTATTGTTCCTTCATCGCCCCCATGGAGAGTCCCCCTTCCAAAGTTTTGTACATCCTTTACTAGCATCACTAAAGCCTTTACCCCTATTACGGTTCTGAAACTCCTTTTCCTTGAGCACTTTTCTTCGCACTCCCGCTCCGTTTCTATCTTCACCGATGGGTCTAAGTTTGCGGACGGTGTAGGCTACTCTGTTGTTTTTCCTAACCACACTTATATGTGTCGATTACCTCCGGAGAGTAGCATCTTCACAGCAGAATTTTATGCTATTCTCTATGCCCTTCGTCTCCTGCTTATTCGTTGTCAATCTTCCTTTGTAGTTGTCATCGACTCTCGTAGTGCCCTCATGGCTCTCTCGTCCTTTAATCTGGTTCATCCACTGGTCATCGAGATTCAGCATTGGCTGTTTCTTATTTCCAGTAAATTTAAGTCAGTTGAGTTTTGCTAGGTTCCCCGCCATATTGATGTCTCTTTAAATGAGCTTGCGGTTGCTGCCACTAGGGTAGCTGTCTGCTCTTGTCCCATCTCCCGTAAAGGTATTCCTTATTCCGACTTTTACCCAGTTATTCAATCTTCCATTCTTACCCGTTGGCAGCATTGTTGGTCTTCTGTTTCTTTTAACAAACTGCGTACTCTTAAGAGTAGTGTGTTATCTTGGCCGTCCTCCTACCACTGTAACCGGCGATGAGAAACTGCTCTGGCGAGGTTGCGTATTGGCCATACACGCGTAACTCACTGTCACTTAATGGAGCGTTGTCCTGCTCCTTATTGCCCATATTGCAGTGTCCCTCTTACAGTCGTGAATATCCTTGTTGAATGTCCTGACTTCCAGGACGAGCGTGTGTCTTGCTTTGCGACCGTCCCTCACGGTCACCTGTCCCCTCGATAGAATTCTTGATGAATCGAATACTTTTGATACCGTTCGCCTTATGCGTTTCTGTTCTTGTATTGGCACCCTTGCTGATATTTAGCGCCCTCTGATTATTCTGCACATTTCTTGGTGCTACATAGCCTTCCTGGTTTGGTGCCTTGTTTTGATAATTACTTACCCACTTTTCACGTACAACTAGTCATTGTAAAGTGAGGCCCCCTTAGCTACAAATTAAAGTACTGGTGCCAATCAGCTGATTTCCGGTTGTGCCTTTCTTGACTCTGGTATGCTGTCAAGGATGCATGGGAATTGTAGCTGCCTCCATACGCATTGTGGAGGTTGGACGCTGCATATGTTCCATCTGGTACAGTCATGCACTGAAGACTTGACGTAAATCATGACTACTTTCCGATGATTGCAAGTGAATTTGTGATGTAGTGAGAACCCCAGGTCCTCGCTGTTCTTGGTCACTGCTGTACCGTATGTCTCACTTCTTAAGAGTACCTCAATGAACTCGTCACTGGTAACGAGTCCAACCAGAAGACTGCAATTGATAGCAATTTCAGTGAGACAGTCTCTGCTAATGAACTGAACAATTTTGGGCTCCTGCTTCTGCCCAACACATAACAGTAAATGTCACTAGCGAATGTATCATGGCACTAAACTGCTCACATGAAATGTCTCCAGGTTCAATAAACTCTACCATAGCAATACTGTCTTTCTTCCCAATTAGTCACTGGGTAATCAGAATCACAAGTTACGCCTCATGCAACTACTTCACTGCACTTCTTACTTTAGTTCATAGCTTTTAGTTCGTAGACTTTCTGCATGAACTGAAATGGGTTCTGGGGGTATTTAATATGCATACGGAAGAGGATGAATGTCGCTTGAAGTCAAGAAAGGTGAGAAACGAGACAGCAAGGATACATCATGCACCTCCGTCAACGAAACCAGTAAGTGCAGTAAGGATACATCAGCACCTCCTTCAAACAATCAATTGCACAGGTAAAATGTGAGCAAGAAGTGGGACAGTGGAAAGTATACCCAGCAGCCGGCGAGGATTTTTGACAGGTGTGTAGCATAATCAATCACACGGCACAAAGCACCCTGGTTGAAGAGGGACAAGCAGCAGTCAGGAGTCCTTGTTTGATATTCCACTGCATCATATCTCAGGGACCCTCTAGGGTTATATTTTTTCTTGTTCTTCGGTTTCTTATTTTGGCTTGGAATGTTCCATTGATTTTCAGCGGTATGTTTATGGTGATTGCATGGCTGTTTTTAAAGGTATTGATTCGCCCTGTAGCTACGACCAAAAAACTAGGTGCTTAGTGTTGGAAATAACCAACAGTTTATTCTCCTTTAGCTATTAATATTAGTATTTACTAACGTTACTAATTCATAGAATTAACAGGATTAATGATTTCTATAGTAAGGCAATATTTCGCCAGATCCTTCCTAATCTCCAAGACGCTGGGAGGTAACATTAAGCTGAAACATGAAATCCTCGACATTTTGTTGGAATTTTACCAAGTCCAGTTAATCACTCTTTCTTTCTAAATATAATCTTTTATGAAAGAGTCTGTTTATTTCGCATACTATTGTGTACTGAACTCGATCATTTAATCAGATTGAATATCCCAGTAAATATTACTGTGACATAAAATAATTTCAAGTCTACCCTTCTTATTTATTTCGTGCAGTGTTAATTAAACCTATTGCCCCACGAGAAGAGGTATTATGATCTAATATATTTATTCGTGACATTAGTACTTGTCATGATTCCTTACTTCCCTAATTAATTACTAGTAAATAAAATATTTTACGCTCGAGATGACTTAGGAGCGTTCTGCGCATGCGTATCCGAGCAAGAGGGAAGGGGGAGAGGAGCGTCACCTACTCTTGCAACTCGACCGCCATTACAGAGAGAACAACGTTGGATAGTAAAAATAATACTGCTGTTAATTTGTGTCTAGGAGCATAATACTGATCCCGTATTCCGACCTTCTGCATTAACGAACGTCAAGGATCGACAACCCCTCCAGCAATTACAAGACACAGTCTTGGCGAGCTTAATAAGTATAAAAGTTCCTACGTGAGTTGATTTAGTGTGCACACATAAACAAGCGTGTAGGCTGCTCGTCGTTACTTAGCAAGACGATCACAAAATCCATGTTAGTTTCCCTCGCATTTATTTCCCACCCGTTTCTAATGAATAGTGGAATATTTTATTAGCTTAGACATTTTCTACAATTTCATTGTGTTTCCCATGTAGATCGTGAGGACAAGCGGAAATACTCCATGCGGCTTCCATTGTCATGTGTTCCCAACAATATCCTTGGCAATGAGTTTATGTCTATGAGTATTTGAGTCGTGAATTGGGTGTTGTGAAGTAAGTAATTATCAAAAGAAGGCACCAAACCGGGAAGGCTATGTAGCACCATCAAATGCGCAAAATAATCAGAGGGCGCTAAATATCACCAAGGATGCCAATACGAGAACAAAAACGCATAAGGCGAACGATATCAAAAGTATCCGAGTCACCAAGAATTCTATTGAGGGACAGGTGACCGCGAGGGGCGGTCGGAAAGCAAGACACACGCTCGTCCTGGAAGTCAGGACATTCAAGAAGGACATGCACGACCGTAAGAGGGACAATGCAACTAGGACAATAAGGAGCAGGGCGGCGCTCCATCAAGTGACCATGGGTTAAGCAAGTATGGCCAATATGCAATCTCGCCAGAGCTGTTTCCCACCGCCGGTTACGGTGGAAGGAGGACGGCCACGAGGAAACACAACATTTAAGAGTACGTAGCTTGTTACCAGTAAGAGACAACCAAGAAGCCTGCCAACGGGTAAGGACTGAGGAATGGATAACCGGGTAAAAGTCGGAATACGGGACGCCTTTACGAGACATGGGACAAGAGCGGACAGCTTCCTTGGCGGCAGCATCCGCACGCTCATTTAAAGACACACCAATATGCCTGGGAACCCAACAAAACTCAACTGACTTAAATTTACAGTGAACAAGAAACAGCCAATGCTGGATCTCGACAACTACTGGATGAACCGGATTAAAGGACCCGAGAGCCATGAGGGCACTACGAGAGTCAACAACAACTACAAAGGAGGACTGACAACGAGAAAGCAGAAGACGAAGAGCATAGAGAATAGCATAAAGTTCCGCTGTAAAGATGCTAGTCTCCGGAGGTAAGCAACACATATAAGTGCGATCAGGAAAAACAACAGAGTAGCCAACACCGTCCGCCGACTTAGACCCATCGGTGAAGACAAACGGAGCGGGAGTGCGAAGAAAAGTGCTCAAGGAAAAGGCGTTTTAGAACCGTAGGAGGGGTAAAAGCGATAGTGATACGGGTCAAGGAAGTACAAAACCGCGGAAGAGGGACTCTCCACGGGGGCAAAGAAGGAACAATACGAGGAGAAACATTAGAAATACGAACGGAAAGAGAATCCTGGAGGCGAGATAACCGGACAGAAAGAGGGAGCTGGTGAAGAGGAACAGGAACCGCAGGAGGGGTAATAGTTAAAGCACGACAGAGGCGAGAGGAAGGATGCTGTAAGGACCGCGCAAGATAGCGAAGACAGTATCGATCACGGCGGTCCTGGAGAGACAGGAAGCCAGTGTCAACATACAAGCTAAGGACGGGAGTCGAACGAAAGGCACCAGAACTGAGGCGCAACCCAGTATGGTGCAAAGCATCAAGACGGCGAAGAGTAGAAGGAGAAGCAGACGAGTAAGCAGGGCAACCATAATCGAGCTTAGACAGGACAAGAGAGGAATGTAAAGCAAGGAGAGTGCGCCTATCTGCTCTCCAAGAAGTATTGGACAAGACCCGAAGGAGGGTAAGGGCCTTAGAGCACTCAATACGAAGGTAAGAGATATGGGGAGACCAAGACAAACGAGTGTCAAGGAATAACCCCAAAAGCTTTGCGGAATCTTTGTATTCAAGGGGATGACCATAAAGTGACAAAGAGGGACGAAGAACAACCCGTTTCCGAGTAAAAGTCATGGCACAAGTCTTAGAAGTAGAGAACTTGAAGCCATGATCGGTGGCCCAAGACGACACGGCATCAACTGAAAGTTGAAGCCGGCGCTGAAGGAGAGGCGAATCATCACCCCTGACAGCAAAGGGTAAGATCATCGACATAGAGAGCGGAGAAGACACCAGAAGGAAGAGAAGAAAGAAGACCATTGAGGGCAACCAGAAAAAGAGTAGTGCTCAGAACACTACCCTGGAGCACACCTTCGTATTGCTGAAAAGAGGCAGAGAGCCCGGTACCAAGGCGCACCCGAAAGGAACGACGGGAGAGGAAGCTGCGGAGAAAGAGAGGGAGACGACCACGAAGGCCAAAAGAATGAAGTTGAGATAGAATATGATATCTCCAAGTGGTGTCGTAAGCGTTTTCCAGGTCAAAAAGGACGGCAACAACGGAGGACTTCGCAGCAAAAGCAGTACGAATATAGACCTCCAAGTTCACCAGGACATCTGTCGTGCTGCGGCACTTGCGGAAACCAAATTGAGAAGGGGAGAGGAGGTGATGGTGTTCCAGGAACCACATCAGACGAACGTTAACCATACGTTCAAAGTGTTTGCAGACACAACTTGCGAGAGCAATAGGGCGAAAGTCCTTAGGGGAAGTACCCAGAGACCCTGGTTTGCAAACAAAGGAGGACAACGGCATCGAGCCAGTTCTCAGGGACTGACGACGACTCCCAGATCCGATTATACAGACTCAGTAAATACTGAGACGTGCACGGAGGGAGATGGCGAAGCATCTCATAATGAATACCATCGGAGCCCGCCGCCGTAGAACCGCAGAGGGCCAGGGCAGAACGAAGTTCAGAGAGAGAGAAGGGATCATTATAGGGAAGTTGAAGACGAGCGCAGAAATCTAAAGGACGAGACTCAAGGACAGGTTTACGAAGAAGAAAAGATTGGGGAAGATGAAGACCAGAGCTAACAGAAGAAAAGTGGGAACCCAGTACGGAAGCGACCTGCAACGGGTCCGCCACAAGAGTATCATGGAGGTGAAGGACCGGTGAAACATCGGGAACGAATTTACCCGCTATCTTGCGGATACGCTTCCAGATCTGGGCCAGAGGAGTTTCGGACGTAATTGTTGAGACATAAGACGCCCAACATTCACGTTTAGCCGTACGGATGGCCCTACGGGCCACCGCACTCGCTTTCCGAAAGAAAAGAAAAGAATCGGTCATCTGCCTACGGCGGTGCCTCTTCCAGGCTGCACGCTTACAGCGGACAGCCCGAGCACAGTCCGCATTCCACCAGGGAACGCACTTCCGTGGACCCCGGGAGGAAGAGCGAGGGATAGAGCGGAGGGCAGCGTTGAAGACAGTGTCATGAAAAAGGAGGAGAGCGCGAGAGAGAGGCAGAAGGGAGAGGTCAGAGAGAGTAGCACTGAGGGAAAATAGGGTCCAGTCCGCCTTAGCAAACTGCCACCTAGGGAAAGAGAGGGAAGGGCGAAAAGAGAAAAAGGAAACAAGGATGGGGAAATGATCACTTCCATGGAGGTCATCAAGAACCTGCCACGTGAAATCTAAGTAAAGAGAAGAAGAGCAGAGAGAAAGATCAAGACAAGAAAGGGTGCGAGTCCGAGAGTCCAAATGAGTGGGCTCACCAGAATTCAGAAGAGACAGGGAAGAAGAGAGGAGAAACAGCTCAAGAAGGCGACCCCGGGTATTCGTCAGAACGTCACCCCAAAGAGAATGACGACAATTGAAGTCACCCAGCAGGAGCACAGGCTCCGGCAAGGAGTCTAGGAGGTGTTTCAAATCCTGAAGAGAAAGCAGGACACTCCGGGGGGATATAAATGGAACAAACAGTATACCATTTCCCCACAAAGACACGAGCAGCAGAACAATGGAGAGGCGAAGGAAAAAGTAAAGGAACAAAGGGAACATCAGCACGAATCAAGAGAGCAGAAGAATCAGAAGCCCCAGCAACGGCTGGGGGGGGGAGAGAAAGGAATAGCCACGAAAACGACCAGGACGAGCACCAAGCATCGGCTCCTGGAGACAGACACAATGGGGCGAAAACCGCGAAATCAGAAGTTGGAGTTCGAGGAAATTGGCGTAATAACCTCGAACGTTCCATTGAAGAATAGACATCGACGAGAAGGGAAAGGACAAAAACAGAGAACAAGGAAGAAACAAAGGCGAAAGAGCAACAGAGCACGTTAAAGAATATCAGGGACGGGATCAGGGTCAGCAAAGTCAGGGTTAGGGCGCATGGGTAAACTGAGCAAAGACGGAGGGAAGGAAACGGGAGAACAGATCAGAGGTGGGCGGGTGGGGTCCGGAGAAGGAGGAGGAGGAGGAGGAGGAAGAGGAGGAGACAACGGAGAGGAGCAGGCAAGGACAGCAGCAGGAAGAGGAGGGGTAAAAAGAGGGGAGCGTACCTCAGCAAGGGCAGCAACTGAGAGGGAAGCGGGGGCTAAAGAAACCTCCATAGCAGGAACAGGGGGGCGCAACCACCGAAATGGGAGGGGAAGGAGCGAGAGAGGCAGAAGTAGGGGCCGAGGAAGAAAACGAAACCTTCTTACCCGCCGGGGAGGAGGAAGGAGAGGATCCAGGTTTACGCTTCTGACGTAAAGAGACCGGTGTTCCAGCAACCACGTACTGGGCAACGGATTCTAGCGTCTCAACAGAAGCTGAACGAGAGCACACATGACGGCCGTTTGGAGAGCGATGGACATCAGCCCGCATTGACAGGCGGCGGGGAGAGTCAAGAGACGGAGGGGAAGGATGGGAAGGAGGAACGGAGGGAGACGAGGAAGAAGACACAGGAGACACGACAGACCGGGTAGAAGGAAGAGGAACCCCAGACAGAGGACCAGGAGGAGGATCCTTCGGGAGAGAACCCAAAGGAACAGAGGAGGGGGCAGTGGGCGCATCATGGTCCAAGGCCCGGAAACGGTTGTGAGTCTGAGGAAGGCGGGAAGGACGAGGAGAGGAAGAGCGCAACACGCGAGCATAAGAGATATTAGCATAAGGCGGGAGCCGGCGAACCTGGCGTCTCGCCTCAGGAAAAGATAAACGCTCCCGGTGCTTCAAGGTGAGGACGGCTGCCTCAAGCCTGTAATGGACACACGCACGGGAGAAGGCAGGATGGGCCTCACCGCAGTTGAGGCAACGAGCCTGGGGAGAAGTGCACTCCGACTTAGAGTGCACCTTCGCCACCACACAAAGGACAGAGAGAGACAGTCCCGGAGCAGCGGAGGGCACCATGCCCAAACCTCCAGCACTTGTTGCAGAGGCGAGGAGAAGGAATGTACTCCTGGACAGAGCACCTGGCACCAGCAAGAATGACAGAGGGTGGAAGGGTCCTACCATCAAAGGTAATCTTCACAACCCGGAGGGGTTGACGGCGACTACCACGAGGGGGACGAGTAAACGTGTCCACCTGGAGAATAGAATGGCCCTGGGCAGCAAGGATATGTCGAATATCGTCGTGGCAGTCGCGCAGGTCCCGAACACCGGTCGCAACATGGGGCGGGAGCAAAATAGTGCCAACACTGGCATTCAACTGAGCGTTCTTCGAGACCCGAACAGGGGTCTCGCCAAGGCAGGATAAGGCAGCCAAGCGGGAAGCAGCATCCTGAGAAGGAGCAGCAACGACACGTGTACCGAGACGAGTGGGGTTGAAAGTAATGGAGGCATCCAGGGAATCAACGAGATGTCGATGGAGGGAGAAATCGTCAGGAGGCGCAGAATCAAGAGGCAGGAGATCAAAATATTTGGCCCACGAAGCGGGACCAAACAAGGCTTGATAGGTAGCAGAACTGGAAGGAATCGAGCGAGGGCGGCCGTGACGAGGACGGCGGTGAGAACCCCCAGAGAGAGAGGGGTTAAAAGGCGCAGTAGTTACAACTAGAGAAGGAGCCGCGCCAGGGGACGAGGTAGTCACCACTGGGGGCTTGGGGCTCGACCCAACCACAGAGGAGGGAGGGGAGCCAGGGGAAGGAGGAGCAAGGTCGGGGCCCAATGCAGCGGAGGCTACAGAGCCCGGTCTTCCAATATGGACCGACTCGGGGGCTTGGTCGCCCACCCCACGAGCCTGAGAAGGTAAACCAGAAGCAGCCGAAACAGGGGTTATCATCATTACGAAAAGAAGAATTCATTCACGAATGTGCCCCCACACCCACCATGGAGCCACAATTAGAGGCAGGACACCCAACAAGAAGCTATCGCCGATCTTGCCGGGGCCTCCAAGGGGTGCGTCGTGAGTATACGCCCCACAAACGCCACCTTAAGAAACCGACAGTCCGTCGAGATCGGGTTCAGTGACGAAAGGGGGATTGACAATAAAAGGTTCCCCTCGCTCCCGACGTCGGGTACTACAGTTCTACGGGTGCAAGAGTATGCCTCCTCAAGCACCCGGGCGTCAAAATAGAAGAAGTCCAAGTGAAGAACCAGAACGAGCAAAAGGTCGGCAGGAAACGGCAAGCAGATAGGAGGAGGGGGGGAGAAAAACGAAACAGAAGGAAAAGGAAAAGATGCCCAGCAGAATTGGAGAGGACGGCAGCAGGAGCACAAGGCTAGAAAAGGACAGAGGACTGTCCCAAGGAGCATCACACTCCGGCAGCCGCCCACTAAGCCCCCCTCACGGCGACAACAAGCTGAGCGGGGAGGGGGGGGGGGGGTGTTGTGAAGTCTTCATTACAGCTAAGCTCTCATACTAATTTTTCGTAGATAGTTTAGTTATATTATTAATTGATTTAATTCCATGATTTTATATCAATACATGTCCATACATACATGTGCATATACATACATGTATAACAAGTATAATATAATTATTATACATGTATGTAATGTGTAACTAGATAAATTTACATTCGTTTAATTTACAACTATTTACCTAATTTAACGTAGAACCAGCGTTAAAATAATACTAGGGATATATTTATCTTTTAGCATGTAACCCTATAGATTTATGTGTTAAAGTCTACTCTTTAATTAATTGTAAATACAGTTCATTTAATGTTCTATTATTATTTCATTGATATATTTTAGATCCATAGGACACTGATTATTGGAGTCCATTTCACATTAATGTCTTTTCCTTATTTTCATAAAAAAGGAGGTGGTCCTTCGAAGCTATCGTTTGCATTTAACTTATATGATTATTATTAATATTTAGGGTTAGACTTTCCCACGCTTAGTGGCCCTCAGTCTATGCCAGTTGTGTCCCCCGAAGTGTCAAGGTTACAGCCTCAGTGCCAATATTTTCATCACTGGAGATATCCTGAACCTCCACATTCTTGTCTGAACATGCACAGTCCTCTTCGTCCTGTGTCCCTTGTATTCCTGATTTTTTTTATAGTGTAGAATATTTTTAAATAAGTAATATTATGAATCCACATCGAAATCACTTTTACCATTACCCATCGCTAAATACACGTCTTGCTCCAAGACCTTCCCACCCCCTATGCTCATGACTTTTCAATCAATTTAAAAAAAAAAAATCCTTATAGCATTAAAATCAGCTTTTCGAAAATTTGACATTTTAATAGAATTTTCTCCTACAAATCAATTCCACTCTATGCTAAATCTCATTTCTTTTTTTATCAATGTTCCCTCGCTCACTCTGTTTCGATGTCATTAATTTGCGGTTCCCTGTTAGTTAACACTAAGTCTAAAATATTATCTTCACTCGTTGGTTCCTTAATATGTTGCGTAAGAAAGCAATCGTCAATTAATTCAAGAAAATCTTCTGCTTCATTATTCCCTGTTCTGTTAAGCCAGTTTATTCAACTAAAATTAATGTCACCCATAACACAAATACTGTTAGACCTAGCTGCTCAAGATATTTCATCACATCGATGCTTTGCTTACATTTTTAGTTTGGTGGCCTGTATATAACTCCAAGTATAAGTTTTTAGCTTTTTCATTTAATTCTAACCAAACAGTTTCTGTGTGTGTCTCAGTTTTGATTCTCTCATTGAGACTACATTTCAAATTTCCCCCCCCTAACAGATACGGTTACTCCTCCTCCTCGTCTATTATATCTATCTGTGTGAACTAGTTTAAATCCGTTTTTCCTATATTCAGCTAATATTTGACTGTTTTCTACATTCATCTATGATTCGCTAAGTTCAAGAATATCTATTGTTTCTGTGCAGACAAGAGCATTTAAATAGTTTGTTTTGTTTCTAAAACTCCTACTGTATGTGTAATTTACCTTAAGTGTATTGTTATTTTGAGTGTATTTGTTGTATATGTACTTTTATTAAGTGTATTGTATATTTGTTACATACATCTCTTTCTCTGTTCATTTTGCAAGTTTTTTCCCCACCAACATATACTTTTATTGCCTCCTTTCTCAATATTAACTCCCATACCACTATCTACTAACAGTTTAAACCCAAACAATCCCCCTCCAACTACAGATTCCAATGAGTTGGCCACAGCAACAACCCCAGTCCTCGATAAATGCACCCCCATCTCGAGCATACATGATTCAACCACTTGGCCTTGACGCAATAGCTAAGGTCTTGTTTCATGCAAGTCGGCGTTCAATCCCCGACCGTGCAAGTGGTTGGGCACCATTCCTTCCTCCCCGTCACATCCCAAATCCTTATCCTGATCCTTTTCATGTGCTATATAGTCGTAATGGCTTGGTGCTTTCTCCTAATAGTTCCCTTCCTTTGTTGCATACATGTCATTCTTTCCATAGAAGTGTTCCCAGTTATCAACGAATGATATTGTATATAATTTTCAATATTTATCCAGTCGGAAATTGACAACAAGTGTCCTCTCTTTCTTGGAAGAATGCCACACATGATTGGGATTCCTCCCTTGCTCCTAACTATTTCTATGGATGTCTTAAACCTCTGTATCAGTGTCTCACTCCTAACTCGTCCTACATCATTTCCACCGGCACTGATACAAATAATGGGTTTGTTTCTATTTATACCAATAATATTAACCCACTTGTGTCCTCAGATGTAGACGACACCTGCGAGCTGATGAATGTCACCAACTTCCTGGCCAGTGACCCTTCCCTGTATGCTGCCCCTGGATGGTCTCACTACAACATTTCCAGTCCTAGAGAGGTCAGTCACTCCTCATGTTCTACAACTTATGTTTTATTAATATATAAAGCAACGACAATAGAAGATAGATATAGGTGAAACACAGAATAACAAACTCTCATCGAACTATTAAGAGCGAGCTTACAATAAACTACATTCGGCAATCCTCGCCTCAACCTAATCCTTCAACATTTTTATTTAAAAGTAAAAGTAAAGATCAGTAAAAGGGTGATTTGAGATACACATTTATCTCAATAATACCTTATTAATATCATCTTGTCTCATTAAATACATTGTTTCTCACCTTACTTCATTTCTCCCTATATATATCCACACCATTGAATTGTAAATCCAGAGCAGAAGCCCCAACCAAAACATATACCCTGCCCACAAAAACAGCGTGGATCTTACCAAGACTAAACCAGGTGGAGGAAGGACATGGCCCTCCTCCATCGGCCATGGTGGAGGGTGTGAAGGTCTCCGTACAGGACAGAGGGGAGGATGGAGGCCACAAGAAAATAGTTCAATGTAATCGCCCGCCCATTGCATCCAGTAAGCACACTGGGGGCAATGATTGAGAGAGTGTCCGAGTTTCCACTGATAAGGGCCAAAGCGTAAACAGGCCCCGAACCAGCGCAGTAGTAAGGAGCGCTCCCGCACAAGTGGACACCCTCTGGCCAATGCGTAAGGCCTTGGTAACGGAACTGGTCGAAAGTTTGCTGTTGAAACACGGTATCAAGCGAACCACATAAATTCGATACTCAAATGAGCACAATCTCAAGAAATTCGGAAAAAACAATATCCTCACCTTCAAGATTGCAGGGAAGGAAACACTTTCCTAAAACAGTTAGAGTCCAGTACTTCTGAAAACGACCTTGATGAGTACATTTCAAGTACACCAAGATCCTCAACTTCCATGGTGATTTCATCTGACTCCATGGATACCACGGTAATATCAACAACTTCCGACAACCTAGAGGACTAAAGAGCCTATAATAGAATGCACATGGGCTGCACACAAAATTGCAACACTTACAATGCATAGCAGCAACCAAATGCATACACATGATACAGCCCCCTACAGGCTTAAATACACTTAATCGCCAGAATCGCACCAAAATATTGTGAATATTAGAGTTTACCTGAAAAGCTTAATAGAAAACCCCGACCTAACCTAAACTTCTTAGTGTATGAGTACAAGCATTTTATTGCTTCTTAATTACAATTAGTACATAACCTATAAGTAAACTGATATTACAATTTTATAAAACTAATAAAAATAAACTAAAGTCTTTCAATATATTATAAAGTATCTCAAAATATTTTGAAATTTTTGTATAAAACCTCTATTGTTTAATAAACCTGAAACATAAATTTTATATATTTAAAATTGTGTATACAGCATTGAACACGAAAACATCATCCTAAGTTTTTGAGTGTCTTAACAGAAAATGAGGAGAATATATATAAAGAGGTAAATGTAACAGCACCATAAGTGTAATTATGTACTATGCATGACAGTAAGGAAATGTACTTATTACATTTAGTATTAAAACGTAATGTCTGTTCGGAGGATGTGTTGCATGATACTACAGGAGGCTTCGAGACGGATTAGAACGTAAAATCTCAGACTATGGAGGCTTCTTCCTTCCATGAAATATCCAGAGGATGTGCCATATATGTGAAATGTGACCTGATCTCCAAGCCCAATCGCTAGCCCACGCGATTGTGGGCTAGCGGCAGAGGTGATGGAAGTATCCATTGAGCTAAGACACGACAAACTTGAAGTGTTTAATTTTTATAGGTCTCCACGTGCTGAAATGGATCTCTCGGTCTTATTTGGATATGCGACCACTTCAAATACAATAATTTGTGGTGATTGCAATGCCCATCATCGCTTTGCACTGGGTTCGAACATAACAAATTAGGCCGGAACTCACATAGCGCATCTACTTGACCAGCTACCAGGAATCCAAATCCTAAACATGGATTAATTCACCTCATCCAAGGAGGTAGATTAGACCTTACCTTCGTTTAAGCCTTCACAAGAGATGCAGCTACATGGTGAGTTGAGTCAATACTCACAAGCGACCACTATGGGTTCCAAATTAATCTAAAGTTGAATCTAACCACCTCACCTCCATCAGAAACCTGTAACTACGCCTTAGCAGCATGGGACCCATTTCAGAATGGAATAGAAACTATGATGTTCCCGAAGACATTAATCACACAGAACAAGATTTTTTTTAAAGAGATTCAAAGTGCAGCTAACCACTCAATTCCACTGAAAAAACAGTCTGCTAGTTACCAGAGAGATCACTGATACTTTCGTGAACGTGTCAGAAAACTAAATAATAGACTCAACCGCACAAGAACGCTATTCAAAAAGCATTCAAGTGAACGCAACAAGACCTTACTTTGTGAAGTCGAGGAACATGTGCATCAAGAGACCAGGATAATCAAAGAACAAAAGTGGCTGTAATTGTGTTCACATCTGAATAAACACAGCTTTCTTGAAGAGATGTGGCAGAAAATCCACAGAGCCAAAGGAAATAAAACACCTAAGAGCCCACACCCTAAGGATCCGTGCCAGGAAGCCGAGGTACTAGGATTGCAAAAAGAGCAGTCAGTAGTCAGCTTCCACCAGATGGTTTAGCAGTGCAAACAGGATTTGAGGAAGAAAGGTGGTACAGAATCCTAACAGCATGTGCACACGTCTCTGACACTAATACCCCTTTCACACTGGATGAGCTCAATTAGGCTAAGAAAAACTCCAAAGACACATCCCCCTGGAGACGACAAAATAACAAAAAATAAAATGATTAGAAACCTCGGCCCAGAGTAAGGCGTTGCATACCTTAGGGTTAATTAATTTAGCCTGGACTTCTCAAACTAGACCTACAGCTTGGAATATGGCAGACATAGTGCCGATTCCAAAACCCAAAGATCCAGTGAATCTAAGGCCCATCTCTCTCCAAAGCTCTGTGCAGCCAAGCACGGCTGACAGAATGGCACTAAACAAATTTGAGTGCAAAATGCCTAAACTGCACCAGGATATGTATGCCTATATAAGAGGGGGTTGGCAAAGTGGAATGTATTACAACTCTGTTAGCCCACTTGAATGACAGTCCAAAAATGCTGATAATCCTGGACCTCCAGGAAGCCTTTGAACTGGCTAGTGCTCCAGCTATTCACTGCTGCCTCATCGACAAAGAGGTCAATGGTAACCTGCTCTCCTGGACCAAAAACTGTCTCATAAACAGAGAAGCAGGAGTAAAACTTCATGTCACAGTCTCAGAATACAAAAGGCATGAAAATGGTACACTACAAGGAGGCATTCTAAGCCCCCTTCTCTTCAACTGTTTAACGGAAAGAATCATGGCTAAAAAAGAGGCCGACATTCCCACAACACTGCAGACTGCTTAACTACGTGTACGTCTTTGTCATCAACATTAAAGGAAGGGATATAGCGCGCCTTGCACCCAAATGCTTACACTGCAGTAGAGCTCATGCTGGGGCGGGCACACAATAGTTAAGAGAACAAGTTGCGTTCCCACTCTTTCTCGATCAGAGGCCGGTTGGGATTGACTGGGATACTCTCCTGGCGTACAGTGGCGCTGCGAGGATAGAGTGAAGACCCGCCGGGCTACGGTGAGTGACCTTGAGTATACTGTTACTCGCCCCTCTCATGTAGGGGTGAACCCCGACATTGGCGACCTTGCCAGGATCACGATCAAGATAAAGGTTGCAGTTGTGGTACTTTGCAGTGGTATTAGGTATCAGGTACAGGTTATCACTCATAGCACAAGATGGAGGATGATAAAGTAACAAGGTTCATTGTCACTAGAGATGAGCAGGTGCTGGAGGAGTGCACCAAGGCACAGTTACAGTCAATAGCAGACCATTTTGGGATAAAGCTGAGATCTTCCAAAGTGGGAGAGAGAAGACTGGAGATCATGGCACAGCTCAGAGCACAAGACGAAGCTTTGGGGGAGGAACGGCCACAAACACCTGCCAGTATGGGAGAACACCTGAGCATTGGTGGAAGCAGCAGGGGATCCAGTGGCAGCAGGCGCAGCGTTAAGCTGGAGATAATGAAGCTGCAGCTGGAAGCACAGCTGAAGCGAGAAGAGCGAGAAGCAGAAGCACAGCTGAAGCGTGAAGAGCGAGAAGCACAGCTGTGCAGGGAAGAACAAGAGCGAGAAGCACAGCTGAAGCGTGAGGAGCGAGAAGCACAGTTGCGCAGGGAAGAACAAGAGCGAGAAGCACAGCTGAAGCGTGAGGAGCGAGAAGCACAGCTGCGCAGGGAAGAACAAGAGCGAGAAGCACAGCTGAGGAGAGAAGAAGCACAGCTAAGGCGAGAGGAGCGCGAAATAGAAGCTAGACTGAAACAGCAGGAGATAGAAGCTAACAAGGATGTGGAGCTGAAGCGAGCTGAGCTAGGGCTAGCTCTACCTGCTCCGCCACAACAGGAAGACCGCCGAGTGAGGGAGCGAGATTTGCCGGTCTTTGTACCAAACAAAGCTGAAGGTTTCTTCGACCACTTCGAAAGGGTTGCTACTTTGAAGAGGTGGCCGAGGGCGGAGTGGGCGGAGCTGGTTCAGGGTAGGCTCACCGGCGAAGCTCGTGAAGCCTACAATATGCTCGACCTCCAAGAGTGTACCAACTACGATGCTGTAAAAGAGAGCTGTGCTCCATTCTTTCAAGCTCACGCCGGAATGTTACAGGAAGAGATTCGGGGAATGTACCCGTTCGCCAGGAAAATCTTATGCGGAGACGGCGAGGGACATGGAGAGGAAATTCCTTAAGTGGCTGGAGTCTGAAGGAGCGAAGTCGGCTGAGGAGGTCAAGAGGCTTATGGTCATGGAGAAGTTTATGTCCGTGCTCTCTCCTGAGATCAGGATGAGGGTAAAGGAGGCGGACATAAAGGACCTGAGGGCCGCAGCCGACAGAGCCGACATGCTGGAAGAAGCCTTACGCCCACGCAGAGAGGGACAGCACCGACCGCCCGTATACTCCGGAAATGGTAGAAATTATAGAAGGACGGACGGATGGAGGACAGGAGCGAGTTCTCCCAAGTCCCACCTCTCGAGTGGGGACAACAGGGGATCGAAGAGTGCTGTGGAGCCGGTAAAGAAGTCCCAAGCTGAGAGCTCAGGAGCTGTTGCTGCGACGAAGGAGTCGACGAATGGTGCAAGGAAGAAACACGGAGCGACGGCCTCTGGAGGCGGTGCCAGGGCGAGCGGTGGTGGATGGTCTCCGACGGGGAAGCTTCGCTGCTTCAATTGTGGGGGATTCGGACACTTCTCGCGGGACTGCAGTCGCCCTAAGCAGCGGGGAAACGTTGCTTTCGTGAGGGTCGAGGACCAGATGGCCGAGAGGGTGCGGGATGAACCGGTACTGAGTGGGGAGAAAAGAGTTCACCCATTCGTGTGTGAGGGAACCGTAAGGATGGGGGACGCAGACCCCATCCCGGTGAAGATATTAAGAGACACTGGGGCAGATTTTACCCTGGTGAGTGAAATACCAGTGAGTATTTCACTCACTGGTATTTCACCAGTGTGGGGGTGGCAAGTGTGACCACTGTAATAGGCCCAGTGAGGATGCCCCTACACCAGGTGACTCTGAATTCTGATTATGGCTGCCAGACCCTAGTGGTGGGGGTCTGTGCATCAATGCCCAAGATGGAGGCACAAGTCATCTTGGGAAATGACGCACGTGGAGGATATGTACTCCCGAATCTCGTGAAGGGTGAGGAGTGCTTGGAGCACTATAAGGAGACGGGCGGAGTGTTAGACGCCTGTGGGGACGAGAAAGGAATCGCCACGGTGGCGTTCCTGGTTTGTGCTGTGATGCCGAGGCGGCGCGAAGGACACGGAGGGTGTGGATCTGATGGGGCTGAGACGTCCGACAGCCTGGGAATCGATCACCTCTTCATGGGACCCGGAGAACGAGCGGAGGGCGAAGGCAGCCCGAATGGTGAGTTACAGGTGACCCTCACCAGTTCTCTAGGGGTAGACCGCACTCGTCTTGGAGAGTTGCAGCAGATAGAGTTCCCCGAATTAATTCGTGAGGCCAAAGGAGGACGTGTGGGTCCTGAGAGGGCCACTCATTTTTACATACGGAACGGCATGCTGATGAGACAGTGGAGGCCTGTGAGGATGGAGGCCGGGGAAGAGTCTCTAGGTACGAGGCACCAGGTAGTGTTGCCAGCCCAGTGCAGAGCGGCAGTGTTGGACCTATCGCACTCTGTGGACTCTGCAGGTCACCTGGGGGTGACCAAGACGCTGCGAAAGATCAGGGATCATTTCTACTGGCCAGGTATGGACGCCGATGTGAGGCGTTATTGTAAGACGTGCTTACCGTGCCAGAGGGCAGGGAAGAGCCAACCCGCGATACCGAAGGTCCTGTTCCTGCGTTTGGGCCTGCATTCGAGCGTCTGTTGGTCGACGGGGTGGGTCCGTTGCCACGGACGAAACAAGGGAATACCTACCTGATGACGATCATGTGTGCGTCCACCAGATTTCCAGAAGCAGTCCCGATGCGACGTTTGACGTCGAGAGGAGTAGTCGGGCAACTATAACGATTTTTCTCTTGGGTGGGGATGCCCAGAGAAATTCAGACAGACTGTGGAAGTATATTCCAGTCTAAGTGGTTCCGACAGACAGTGACAAGTTAGGGAGTGACTCAGATTCGGTCGTCGCCCTACCGACCGCAGTCGCAAGGGGCGATCGAAAGGTTTCACTCCACCTTGAAGACCGTTCTGAGGGTGTTCTGCACAGAACAGGGGGCTGAGTGGGATGAGGCAGTATACCCCGCGTTGTTTGCCATACGTAACGCGGTGGTAGAATCGTTAAGTTTCTCACCTTTCCAGCTGGTGTATGGACACGAGGTGCGAAGTCCTCTGTCCAAGCTGAAGGAACAATGGACACCGGGAGTGACCGTGGGAACGGTCAACGAATATGTTCAAAAGTTCAAGGAGGGTCTCACTCTAGCAAAGGAACTAGCTGGGAAACATCTGAAGGAGGCGCAGCGTAAGATGTCGGAATGGTACGACAAGAGAGCTACGCCGAGGGAGTTCCAGGTTGGGTCCCAGGTGATGAAATTACTGCCGGGTAAGAGTAGAGTGACCGAGTCGCGGTTCAAGGGACCATACCAGGTGCTACGGCGGTTGGGTCCTGTATCGTATGAGATCGGGAAACCGGATAGACCCCGCAAGAAACAGGTGTGTCATGTAGACCGCTTGAAGCCTTTCTTCCCTGAGGAAGGAGAAGCCGCCGTGCAGGACAGGACGGTGACCCGAGACCCCCAGCAGAAGACGATTTTGTGCATGCAGGTGGACCAGGAACTTCCAGAGGAGGAGGGAAAGTGGTCCAGGGCGGACGGCACCCGTCTCACCAATACGGAGAGTCTGGCAAAGATCGAGGACAAGCTACAACACCTGGAAGGGCAACAGAGGGCGGACCTGACGAACCTACTGAGGGAGAATGCCTCTCTCTTTACCGACGTGCCCCGACGACACAAGAGTGTAACGCACAAGGTGGAGGTGAGGGACGCCAGGCCCGTCAAGCAGAGCGCGTATAGGGTGAGCCCGGAGAAGCGAGAGCTGATGAGGAAGGAGGTGGAGTATCTCCTTGAGAACGACCTTGCGGAGCCCAGTAAATGTGAGTGGAGTTCCCCATGCTTGTTAGTGAAGAAAAGCGATGGTACCTTCCTCTTTTGTACAGACTACAGAAAGGTGAACTCCATCACAGTGGCAGATTCTCACCCCATGCCAAGGGTGAGCGATTGCATCGACCAGGTGGGCAGTGCAAGGTACGTATCCAAGGTCGTTCTGCTCAAGGGGTACTACCAGATCTCTTTGACTCCTGAGGCCAGGAAAATATCAGCTTTCGCAACTTCTGACGGGCTGTACCATTACAAGGTGTTACCCTTTGGAATGAAAAACAGCGGTAGCTGTTTCCAGCGCATGATGAATGAGTTGCTAAGGGGGGCCGAAGGCTGCAGAGTATACATCGATGACATTGTCGTGTACCCCGACGATTGGAAGACGCACCTGGAGAGACTCAAGGAATTGTTTAGAAGGCTAGAGGAGGCTAACTTGACTGTTAATTTAGCCAAGAGCGAGTTTGGGAAGGCCCACTTAGAGTACCTTGGCTTCATCATCGGCCAAGGTGAAGTAACCCCTGTAGATCACAAAGTGTCAGCCATTAAGGAATACCCCGTGCCCAGAACGCGTAAAGAGTTGTTAAGGTATCTCGGGATGATAGGATACTATTGTGGGTTCTACAGGAATTTTTCCACGGTAGCGCATCCCCTAACTGAGCTACTCTCCAAGAATGTGCGTTGGAGATGGGGAGAGGCCTGCCAAGAGTCTTTTGAGAAGACCAAGAAACTGTTGACGGAGGCCCCGGTATTAATATCCCCAGATTTCTCAGCCGGATTCATCCTGTACGTGGACGCCAGCGACGTTGGGATAGGGGCCATGTTGGCTCAAGAGAGAAGTGAGATACATAGGCCGGTAGCTTTCTACTCTAAGAAGTTTGTGAAATACCAGCGGGCCTATAGTACCGTTGAGAAAGAGGCATTGGCGCTAATTATGGCCCTGAAGCACTTCGATGTGTACGTGGGAGGAGGGGCGAGACCTGTTCTGGTGTTCACAGATCACAACCCTCTAACCTTTTTGTGTACTAAATGAGGAACTCCAACCAACGTCTGACGAGGTGGGCGTTGCTACTGCAAGAGTACCGGCTGGACATCAAGCACATCAGGGGGAAGGACAACGTGGTTGCGGATGCCCTCTCCCGTATATGCTAACCAGACATGACTCTTATTTTAAGGGGAGGGGTATGTGACGGTGTTCCCCCCCCCCCTTATATTTCTCCCACGCCTGCTGTAAGAGTCATGTCCACTTTACCCGAGCGTTCTCTACGTCGCAGGCATCAGTTTGATATATGTGGGAGAGTGTAGTGTTCTCGAGGTATCGAGAAATTTGTAAAAGAAGAGTATTTTGGCCTGTGGTTTAGGCCCTTTAGGAAGCCAATATGGCGATGGCTACTCTGTTTTGCCGCCAAAACTGTGTGACGTCAGTGGCACCAGATTGGTCACCGACAGCGATGTGGCACAGGGAGCCAATGAAAACCTCCCATGGCGAATATGACGTCACGAAGGAAGGGGGGTCCGGTCAGAGCGCCACGGCGGTGCCATCAGTCTGACACGACACGTCAAGGTGGGCGGATGTGTGAAGGTTGATCCTGTCAATCTGACAGTAATACGCCACTCCCGTGGATCTTACGCGTCACCCGTAGTCTGCAAGTACGCCAGAGGTCTTCCTTCATTCCATGTGTGGACCGAAGAGGGAATTGACGGAATATTGAGCATCAAGTGCTCCAGGATCGGGTGCTGTGCAGGTGGAGTCTAGGCAGTATCGTCTGGGACGTCTGATAGCTTCACAGTGACGACGTAGCGGCTGGGCCAATCCACTGGGAAGCAGTGAAGAAGACACTAATCGGGAATCCGAACGACTGCAGCCGAGATGTAGGCAGGCAGCCGTAGCTGGGAGGAGAAGTTGACGGCCAGGAGACCAACTCCAACCCTACAAGAAGTCGTGGAGGAGCACGGACCTGCAGTGAAAAGGCACGGAGACGACGCGTTTATGGTGGGACGTTGATTGAGTTCATTGAGTGGAGGACACGACAGGGTGTGTGTGGAGGCGTTCCCTACACGAGGCAGGAGCCTGGACCAGGAGCTACAACTCAACTCTTACCGGAGGATAGGTGGAAGTAGGTGATTCTAGTTTCCCTCCCAATTCCCCTTTAGTCAGCTATATTATTTAGCCAGAGTATTTTGTATGTCGTGAGCAAGGCTCACCTATGTCACAGTAAGGCACCAGTGTGCAGAATGGGACTATATAGAGTACTCACGGAATTTATTACTATTATTGGTGTGTGCAGGCACCCGGAGTAATTGATGAATTTACTGTGTTGATAATGTCTTTCATGAGACTTTAATATGATCATTTAGTGAGAGAATATATATATAAAAATACCAGTATTTGGTGATAGGCTAAGTGCCCAGTAACAATATTATTAATATTATTGATGTCTATGATTCATCTATATATATATATATATATATATATATATATATATATATATATATATATATATATATATATATATATATGTCTATGCTTGTGTATTGAATAATCATTCATGTGTGCAGTGATTAATTGTGTTATCGCCCACGAAAGGAATTGCTGAGAACTCCAGTGATATATACTTGCATTCGTTATCATTAAATGAAGGGCATTGTGTTATACCATGATAGTGAATTATTGTGTCCATTAATATAGAAATGTTTGTTTGAGCTCAAGATCAGTGCATCGAAGTATTTACGTGCTATTGTCGCAAATATTATGTGTTCGAACTTTTAGTGATCTTTGAGAATTTAAAGAAACAGGCGCCTCACGCCACAGGCAAACAAATACACGAACATTCGCGTGGTGGGAGTCGCCCAGCTGATTTTGACATTGACGTGAGGGGGAGCATTGCCAGCTTGGCGAGTTCATGATTATATGTGGGAACGAGCGACTTCCGCCTGAAACAGCTGTTTGCTTATTGATATAATCTTGTGATGTCTTTGAATGAGTTTTAAGTAAAATACAAAGTACATTGGTGTTTATATCATCCCCTCCATATTTCTTGTGGCTATATAATACCTGAAAGGAAAGAGAGTGATAGAAATAAATACCTGCCTGATATCAGCTCTATTGAGTGTGCTCTTGCCACCGCTACCACAATTCAACAAAACCACTGACGTGTTACTGGACACGGGAAACACCAGTTGGCGACCTTGTGGTTAGTAGTAGAGCCCGTGCTGGGGCGGGCACACAATAGTTAAGAGAACAAGTTGTGTTCCCACTCTTTCTCGATCAGAGGCCGGTTGGGATTGACTGGGATACTCTCCTGGCGTACAGTGGCGCCGCAAGGATAGAGTGAAGACCCGCAGGGCTACGGTGAGTGACCTTGAGTATACTGTTTCTCGCCCCTCTCATGTAGGGGTGAACCCCGACAATATATATATATATATATATATATATATATATATATATATATATATATATATATATATACAGAGACCTTGAGCAACACTACAATTTTGTCCCCATTGCCTCAGAGACACTTGGTGCCTGGGGTAAAAGTGCTGCTAGCTTTTTGAAGGAGTTGGGGTCTAAGCTAATCGAAACAACTAGAGACCCCTAGAGCTGCCAGTGTTCTTTTTCAGCGCCTTAGTGTGGCAATCCAAAAAGGAAATGCTCACTGCATCCATGGTTCCTGTCCGCCATCGGAGGAGCTGTTCAACTTGTGACAAGCAGCCTTGTACCCTGCATGTAATCAATATTGAAACTTTTTTTGTGTAATGACATTTTCAAATAAAGTTAGATAAATATACACACATACCAAAAGAACAGGGGTGGTAGGAGAAGAAAATATCAAAGTGTTCAGTGAGGATCCACAAGGTCTTCTCTGAGTACTCTTTATTTTCTTCTCCGAGGTTATGCGTCCCTACACTTGCACCAGAGGTGGTACCCCTTTCTAGGTTTTATATATATATATATATATATATATATATATATATATATATATATATATATATATATATATATATATATATATGTCGTACCTAGTAGCCAGAACGCACTTCTCAGCCTACTATGCAAGGCCCGATTTGCCTAATAAGCCAAATTTTCATGAATTAATTGTTTTTCGACTACCTAACCTACCTAACCTAACCTAACTTTTTCCGCTACCTAACCTAACCTAACCTATAAAGATAGGTTAGGTTAGGTTAGGTAGGGTTGGTTAGGTTCGGTCATATATCTACGTTAATTTTAACTCCAATAAAAAAAAATTGACCTCATACATAATGAAATGGGTAGCTTTGTCATTTCATAAAAAAAAATTAGAGAAAATATATTAATTCAGTAAAACTTGGCTTATTAGGCAAATTGGGCCTTGTATAGTAGGCTGAGAAGTGAGTTCTGGCTACTAGGTACGACATATATATATATATATATATATATATGTCGTACCTAGTAGCCAGAACGCACTTCTCACCCTACTATGCAAGGCCAAATTTGCCTAATAAGCCAAGTTTTCATGAATTAATTGTTTTTCGACAACCTAACCTACCTAACCTAACCTAACCTAACTTTTTCGGCTACCTAACCTAACCTAACGTTTAAAGATAGGTTAGGTTAGGTTAGGTAGGGTTGGTTAGGTTCGGTCATATATCTACGTTAATTTTAACTTCAATAAAAAAAAATTGACCTCATGCGTAATGAAATGGGTAGCTTTATCATTTCATAAGAAAAAAATTAAAGAAAATATATTAATTCAGTAAAACTTGGCTTATTAGGCAAATCGGGCCTTGCATAGTAGGCAGAAAAGTGCGTTCTGGCTACTAGGTACGACATATATATATATATATATATATATATATATATATATATATATATATATATATATATATATATATATATATATATATATATATATATGTCGTACCTAGTAGCCAGAACTCACTTCTCAGCCTACTATGCAAGGCCCGATTTGCCTAATAAGCCAAGTTTTCATGAATTAATTGTTTTTTGACTACCTAACCTACCTAACCTAACCTAATCTAACTTTTTCGGCTTCCTAACCTAACCTAACCTATAAAGATAGGTTAGGTTAGGTTAGGTAGGGTTGGTTAGGTTCTGTCATATTATGTTCCTAACTCTGCTCTCCTCTCACTATATTATGCATTAATTTACCCCTATCTTAATTATGGCATCTGTGCATGGGGGTCTACCACTGCAAACCACCTTAAGCCCATCATCACACAGCAAAAATCTGCTATCAGAATGATAACTAACTCAGCTTTCAGACAACACTCAGCTCCCTTGTTTAAATCCCTAAACTTGCTAAATATTAACTCCCTCCACACATTCTCTTGTGTCAACTACATTTACAAAACCCTGTTCTTAAATGCAAACCATGCTCTGAAACTCTCCCTGGACAGATGTAATAGGACCCATTATCACCACACCAGAAATAAATATCTCTTTGATATCCCCAGGGTCAAACTTAATCTGTGTAAACACTCTATGCAAATTAAGGGACCTAGTTTATGGAACTCACTCCCTAGTGAATTGAAAAACTGTAAAACTTTTGCCTTATTTAAAAGCAAAACCAAAAAGTACCTAACTTCATCTTCTTAGTTTCCTACACTGAGCTTTAAATTTGCTCTGTACCTAGTGTTACCCAATCTCCTAATTTTTATGTAATTTCAAACAACCTTATCATTGTGTTCATTGCTGTCTTCTTTTATGTGCTAGCCATATGCTGTATTGTGACTACCAATTTTTGTCAACTACCATTCAAGCTGTCATTGCAACCAATCTTATATTGTTTCTGCTGTATTATGCCTACCAATTTTTTTGTCAACTACCATTCAAGCTGTCATTGCAATCAATCTTAGCTACCTATGTGCTTTAATATACTGTACCTACAATTTTCTCTCATCTTTTTTTCATTTCATGTAATCTGTTATCATTTTTTGTCTATAATTTTGCAAGTATTTACCTCCTTAAAATTTTCTTAGATTAAGGACCTGCCCGAAACGCTGCGCGTGCTAGTGGCTTTACAAGACTGTAATTACCATATTTGTATCCTCACATATATCTACGTTAATTTTAACTCCAATAAAAAAAAATGACCTCATACATCATGAAATGGGTAGCTTTAACATTTCATAAGAAAAAAATTACAGAAAATATATTAATTCAGGAAAACTTGGCTTATTAGGCAAATCGGGCCTTGCATAGTAGGTCGAGTACGACGTTCTGGCTACTAGGTACAACATATATATATATATATATATATATATATATATATATATATATATATATATATATATATATATATATATATATATATAAATATATATATATATATATATATATATATATATATATATATATATATATATATATATATATATATATATATATATATATGTCGTACCTAATAGCCAGAACGCACTTCTCGGCCTAATATGCAAGGCCCGATTTGCCTAATAAGACAAGTTTTCATGAATTAATTGTTTTTCGACTACCTAACCTACCTAACCTAACCTAACCTAACTTTTTCGGGTACCTAACCTAACCTAACCTAACCTATAAAGATAGGTTAGGTTAGGTTAGGTAGGGTTGGTTAGGTTCGGTCATATATCTACGTTAATTTTAACTCCAATAAAAAAAATTGACCACATACATAATGAAATGGGTAGCTTTATCATTTCATAAGAAAAAAAATTGAGGAAATATATTAAATCAGGAAAACTTGGCTTATTAGGCAAATTGGGCCTTGCATATTAGTCCAAAAACTGCGTTCTGGCTACTAGGTACGACATATATATATATATATATATATATATATATATATATATATATATATATATATATATATATATATATATATATATATATATATATATATATATATATATATGTCGTACCTAGTAGCCAGAACGCACTTCTCAGCCTACTATGCAAGGCCCGATTTGCCTAATAAGCCAAGTTTTCCTGAATTAATATATTTTCTCTATTTTTTTTCTTATGAAATGATAAAGCTACCCATTTCATTATGTATGAGGTAATTTTTTTTTATTGGAGTTAAAATTAACGTAGATATATGACCGAACCTAACCAACCCTACCTAACCTAACCTAGCCTATCTTTATTGGTTTGGTTAGGTTAGGTAGCAGAAAAAGTTAGGTTAGGTTAGGTTAGGTAGGTTTGGTAGTCGAAAAAACATTAATTCATGAAAACTTGGCTTATTAGGCAAATCGGGCCTTGCATAGTAGGCTGAGAAGTGCGTTCTGGCTACTAGGTACGACATATATATATATATATATATATATATATATATATATATATATATATATATATATATATATATATATATATATATATATATATATATATATGCGAACAAGCCTGAATGGTCCCCAGGACAATATGCAACTGAAAACTCACACCCCAGAAGTATGCACCTGGGAGTATGGGTTCGAGTCACTTCTGGGGTGTGAGTTTTCAGTTATATATATATATATATATATATATATATATATATATATATATATATATATATATATATATATATATATATATATATATATATATATATATATATATATATATATATATGTCGTACCTAGTAGCCAGAACTCACTTCTCAGCCTACTATGCAAGGCCCGATTTGCCTAATAAGCTAAGTTTTCATGAATTAATGTTTTTTCGTCTACCTAACCTACCTAACTTAACCTAACCTGGCTTTTTTTGGCTACCTAACCTAACCTTACCTATAAATATAGGTTAGGTTAGGTTAAGTAGGGTTGGTTAGGTTCGGTCATATATCTACGTTAATTTTAACTCCAATAAAAAAAATTGACCTCATACATAGTGAAAAGGGAAGCTTTATCATTTCATAAGAAAATAATTATAGTAAATAAATTAATTCAGGAAAACTTGGCTTATTAGGCAAATCGGGCCTTGAATAGTAGGCTGAGAAGTGAGTTCTGGCTACTAGGTACGACATATATATATATATATATATATATATATATATATATATATATATATATATATATATATATATATATATATATATATATATATATATATATATATATATATATATATATATATATATATATATATGTCGTACCTAGTAGCCAGAACGCACTTCTATGCCTACTATGCAAGGCCCAATTTGCCTAATAAGCCAAGTTTTCATGAATTATTTGTTTTTCGACTACCTAACCTACCTAACCTAACCTGACCTAACTTTTTCGGCTACCTACCCTAACCTAACCTATAAAGATAGGTTAGGTTAGGTAGGGTTGGTTAGGTTCGGTCATATATCTACGTTAATTTTAACTCCAATAAAAAAAAATTGACCTCATACGTAATGAAATGGGTAGCTTTATCATTTTATAAGAAAAAAATTAGAGGAAATATATTAATTCAGGAAAACTTGGCTTATTAGACAAATCGGGCCTTGCATAATAGGCATAGAAGTGCGTTCTGGCTACTAGGTACGACATATATATATATATATATATATATATATATATATATATATATATATATATATATATATATATATATATATATATATATATATATATATATGTCGTACCTAATAGCCAGAACGCACTTCTCAGCCTACTATTCAAGGCCCGATTTGCCTAATAAGCCAAGTTTTCATGAATTAATGTTTTTTCGTCTACCTAACCTACCTAACCTAACCTAACCTAGCTTTTTTTGGCTACCTAACCTAACCTTACCAATAAATATAGGTTAGGTTAGGTTAGGTAGGGTTGGTTAGGTTCGGTCATATATCTACGTTAATTTTAACTCCAATAAAAAAAATGACCTCATACATAGAGAAAAGGGTTGCTTTATCATTTCATAAGAAAAAAATTATAGTAAATATATTAATTCAGGAAAACTTGGCTTATTAGGCAAATTGGGCCTTGAATAGTAGGCTGAGAAGTGAGTTCTGGGTACTAGGTACGACATATATATATATATATATATATATATATATATATATATATATATATATATATATATATATATATATATATATATATATATATATATATATATATATATATATATATATATATATATACATATATATATATATATATATATATATATATATATATATATATATATATATATATATATATATATATATATATATATATATATATATATATATATATATATAAAATTGTAAATGTTCGTTCCAAAAGTTCTTCACCAATGGCTTTAAAATTTTCACGCAACGTTCAATTTGCATCTGAGCGAGCTTTTATATACAGTCTATATAGATGTCACGTTCACGTTCCAAGGACCCAAAAGCAGGCAAGCAGGGGGATTGAAGACAGGGGCGAGGATGCAGAAATCTTGAGTTAGGAAATGAGACAAGTCGAAGAGGAGGGAGTAAAGTGGATGGCCCCACCACCGTGGGTAAAAATTGCAGCTGGCGCTATGGTTCGGTGGTAGGGTGGAGTTCTTTTGGCTGCTCGCTGATGTGTTTTGCAGGAGGCAGGGGTTCTCGTCGCGGTGTTCTTTACAGCATTTCATTGGTGTTCTACTGTTTACTTGATTTTCTTCAGGCGTTGATCGTCGGTGTTCTTCTTTTTTCCAGGCTTCCTAGCTGGTCTGTTGGCCTTGCTACGCTTTGACTTGGCGAGGCTGTCGTTGAGGGTAGTGTCCAGCAGGAAATCTTCGGTTGTGTAGGGGTGCTTGCGTGGAGGTGGAGTTCCAATCGAGACGTCCTCATCCGATGAGTCGGCTGACTGAGAAGGAGAGGCTGAGGATCTTGAGGGATGAGTTCTTGCTTGTTGAGGCTTCTTGAGACCTGCAGCTGATGTAGAACGTTCATTGGGTTCGTACATGAGAGGTGGAACTGTGGCAGTTGTCAATAAAGGAGGAGTCGGTGTCTGGGTGGCTTGTGACGATGTTGTTGGAGGAGCAGTCGTTGCAGCTGTTGATAGTAGATCAGACAACACGGCGGCGTTCACGGTGATGTCAGAGACCGGATCCGGATCTTGAGAACTAGAGGTTGAAGTGGTGTTGGTGTAAACTTCATCAAGAACGTTGAAAGCTAGAAGACCGTTTTCTTTGTAGAGAATATTTAGAATTCGATCATATTCCTGGGGGTTATTGAAAGCTATCATAGTGGCCGCCGCCGATGTCTACACTTGTACTGTGCTGTACAGTGATTGGTCGAGGTGGGCTTGAGGTGGCGACGGCTGGCTCGATGAGTGGCTGGTTGGTTGGGAGCTAGGCTCCCTATTGGCTAGTAGTAGCAGTAGCAGTTGTTTGTACTCCAGGAAGCTCCGGGAAAATGGCGGCTTGGGCGTTGAAATTTGAAGTTGAGGTGGTCGTTGATTGGTTGGTTGCATCAGAGGTACTGGGTCCGGCAGAAGATGTGGTTTTCTCCATGTTCTGGATGACTTCTTGTCTATGAGGACAACGAATGGAGATTGCAGGATGATCGCCATTGCAAAGCAAACAGCATAGTGTTTCTGACGTGCAGATAGAATAATGGTGATCAGCTGAGCAGAGTCTACACTTCTGATTACGCAGGTTACATTTGCTGGTGGAGTGGGTATACTCGTAGCACCGGAGGCACTGGTTGACGATGTGGAAACGTTCCATCTTCACACGGAATGGAGGAATGTGGATACCGAAGCTGTAAACACCATTTCTGGTAGCAGAGTAGCCGAAGCTACGGTCTCGAAGGTTCGCTTCGCTCCGAAGCGGTCCGAAATCGCTCCAAACGAGTGATTGCTGTTGAAGAAGTGAGCTTCGTGGAGCCTTAAGCCCAGGTTGGATTCCTTGAAGTCGTGCATGAATGCTCTTTCATCTGCCTTATCCTGTTCCACGATCCATTGGCTGAGATCATAAATAATGACAGAGAGTGAAGCCAGGTACTGACGTGGGACGTTCAGACGAAAGTGTTGACTGGAAAAACCGGCTCTGAAAAACAGAAGTTTGTCGACTTCCTTCTCACTATTGAAGAAGAAGAGGATGTCCGTGCTTTCCTGTTTGATGTCGTTAGGTGTCACTCCCTCAACATCTTTACCCCTAGACCGTGCATATTACTGCGCATATTGGGGGCCTAGTAGCGAAAAATATTTGAATTATGTAAAAATAACTTAAATATTTTAAAAATCAATTTTCAGAAATTGATTTTAGAGGACTTTTTTTTAAATAAGAACGTTTTGTTGATAAGGAGAACAGCTCCTAATAACCTGAACTGAATGCTAATGCAGAAATAAAGAGATGCAAGCACCAGTCAGACGCTCAAAGAAGAAGAATAGTAGTAAGAAGTGTCCATAAAGTGGATATGCAGTTGGTGCCTTTATATCATTGTTGAGTAATACATAATAACACAAATAATAATGAGTAACTATGTTAATATGCTCTATTTTGGTATATATCATATAAATACATTGTCCAATGTTAATATGTGCTACTTTCATCAATGTTCCATAAATATTTTTTTTATTTTTTTCTCCTTTGTTTATTATCTAAATTTTGTTGTAACCTTTATATCCTAGATAATGCATATAGTTCCCTAATTATGTGAAGATAGAATAAAATTGGTCAGCAAATAAATCAGTCACACCTCGCCATAATTGTGACTTTAATTTTTTGGGGCTGATTTTTTCTCTCTGATTTCAAACTCTATTTTCTTTGTCTCCTTAGGTTGTTTTGGTGATTAGGGACCATATTAGGGCTTTTTCACTTATATAAAGTAAACCGTAAATATATCCCCTAAATCATTATAATTATCTTTATATTGTGTGTTTTTTAGGAGGTGTTATTTTTTCTTGACTTTATTTCAACACATATTGACCTTCAACTTAGTAAAATATACAATTAAATTAACGAATTACTACTACCTTTATTCAATGTTGATAACTTCAACTTCAGTTATCTCTGGAACTAAAGTTTCAACTTTGAGTGGCTTCTAAAATTCTAGTTTTCTACCGATTCTCACTATTTTGACATATTGTGTGCTCAGTTGTTTCTCCTACAATCCCTTTAGAATGGATTTTTCATAAACCTTATACATTTGGAGTTATAAACTTTATTGGTCTAAATTTGCAGCATATTTCAAATGCCTTATTGACGATTTGTTTTACAGCAAACTATACTGAAAACCTATATTTTAATTTGATGAAAATGAAGATCATATGTTATTCTGAGAGAATCATAACATAAAATGAACAATTGGTGATAGTTCATATATTTTATTCTGACTAGAAAATCTGAAGTTTTCAATATTCAGTTTTAAAATTAATTTTGATTCACTTGTTTTTCAAGTTACGCTGTGATCATTAAAAAAAAGTTGGAGCAAGTGCCTAGTTGATAATGCATAACAAAAATGACAGTGCTTGTGCAAATTTCAAAAACTTTTGATAAATTATTTTATGTCAAATCGTATATATGTATTGCGCTGGTGCTTTGGAGGGATGTCTTGGCTAAGAGGTGCTCGTCAAGGGGCGTTCCTCGGACGTTGTAGCGTTTGTGGCGCATGATGAACTTCCAGATGTATTAGATAGGGAAAAAAACATGTTTTTTTAATAAAAAAAAACTGTGTTTTTCATGTGAGGGAAATCCTCGAAACCTCTTTACCGATTGCTTTAAAATTGTGACACAACGTTTCAGTCAAATAGGCGAATGTTTTTATATACCTACTATATACATGCCTCACCTGTGGCCGGAAAAAGCATGCTTTTTTGAAAAACAGCGTCACTTGTTGCACGTAAGAGCAATGCACACTGTAATCTCTGAAAGTTCTTCATTGTTTGCTATGAAATTTTGACACAACGTTCCACACAAATACATGCGTGTTTTATATACCTAGTATATAGATGATACACCTGTGATAGGTAAAAACAATCTTTTTTTGACAAACAGTTCCATATGTGCCACGTATAAGCAATACATCCTATACTAAATATGTTACGATTATATTTCACTGTTTTCGATTGCGTTTATCAATGCAATCGACAAATTGAATTCTCAATGATTTCAAATTATTTTAATTTTGATTGATTTATTTTGTGTGAAATTGCGTTGGAATTAAGCTGTGTTGTTTACCATACTGTTCATTTCATGAGTATAGTTATTTTCTTTTTTCTTTTTCATTGTTTTTCATTTCTTTTTTTTTAACTGTTTTTCTTATATATCAGTGATGGGAACATCGGATCATTTGTTATTCCCAATTTTCTGATGAGAACATCAGATCATTTGATATTCCCAAATTTCTGATGGGAACATCAGATCATTTGGGAATGCATCGGATGAGGTGAGTGGAGAATGGTGGGGAGGACAAGGGGATGGGAGTGGGGATGGTGGGGAAGATGAGGGGACGGGGGAGTTGGGAAGTGGTGTGGAGGACGAGGGGATAGTGGAATAGGGAATGGTTAGGAGGAAACGCAGACAGTGGAGTGGGGAATGGTGGGAAGGACAAAGAGACGGGGGATGGGGGAATGATGGGGAGGACGAAGGGACGGGGAAATGGGGAATGGATGGCAGGGAGAGAGGACGGGGGAATGAGGAATGATTGGGAGGACAAGGGGCGGGTGGAGGGTGTAAAGGTGGAAGAGATCTGAGAGACAGGGAAAGGTTGCTGTGGTTCAGAAATGTACATGACTTGCTGAGCTACAGTAACGCATGACCGAGTACAGCTAGTATATATATAAATAAAAATGTAAATGTTCGTTTCTTAAAAATCGCTAATGTCCCAAAGTTCTTCGCCGATTGCTTTGAAATTTTGACACAAGGGTGGGGGGGGATGAAGGGAAGGACGAGGAGACGGGAGAGTGGAGAATGGATGGCAGGATGAGAGGACGGGGGAGTGAGGAATGATTGGGAAGGCAAGGGATGAGTGGAGGGTGGAGTGGTGGAGGTGGACTGAGAGATAGGGAAAGGTTGCTGTGGCTAAGAAATGCACATGAGTTACTGAGCCACAGCAACACGTGGCCGGGTACAGCTAATCTATATAAATAAAAATGGAAAATGTTCGTTTGTTCAAAATCGCTAATCTCCGAAAGTTCTTCACCGATTGCTTTGAAATTTTCACACAAAGTTCCATTCGCATCCGGCCAAGTTTTTATATACATACTATATAGATAACCTGTCTGTGACGTTCAAAAAACATGTTTTTTTCTGAAAAAATTAGTTTTTCATGTGTTTTTATGTGAGGGAAATCTTCGAAACCTCTTTACCGATTGCTTTGAAATTTTGATACAACGTTGCATTCGAATAGGCGCGTCTTTTTATATACCTACTATATAGATGCCATCCCTGTAACAGGTAAAAACATGCGTCTTTGAAAAACTGCGCCATCTGTTGCACATACTACCAACATGCACGCTATACTAAATATGTCAAGAATTCAATTTCAATGTTTCCGATTGCATTGATAAATTTATTTTCATAGATTTCGATTTATTTTATTTTTACTAGCAGTACCCAGCCATGCATTGTTGTGGCTCAGCAACGCATGTGCGTTGCTGAGCCACAGCAACCTTCCCTGTCCTCCAGTCCTCTCCACCATTTCCCCCTTATCCGTCTCCTCGGCTTCCCAACCATTCCCCCACTCCACCGTCCCCTCGTCCTCCCCACGATTCCTCATTCCACCATGCCCACTTCTCTGTCCTTTTGTCCTCCCCACCATTCTCCATTCCCCCATCCACTCGTCCCCACCATCCCAAACTCCCTCGTCCCCTCGTCCTTCCCCTCCATTACCCCTTCCCTTGTCCCCTCGTCCTCCCCACCGTCTCTCACTTCCGTCCCCTCGTCATCCCCACCATTCCTCACTCCCTCGTTCGATGCCTTCCTAAATGGTCTGATGTTCCCATCAGAAAATTGGGAACATCCAGTGATCTGATGTTCCTATCACTGAAATACAAGAAAAACAGTTAAAAAAATAAATGAAAATATGACAAAATAAAAAAAAAACAATACTCACGAAATGAACGGTATGGTATACAACACAGCTGAATTCGAGTGCAATTCACACAAAATGATTCATTCAAAATGAAAATAATTATATATTCATGAAAATTCAATTTATCATTGCAATCAGAAACACTGAAATGGAATTGTAACATATATAGTACAGCATGTGTGTGTTGCTCTTACATGCAACAGATGGCCCTGTTTTTCAAGAAAAGCACAGGTTTACCTGTCACAGGTGTGGCATCTGTACTTATTCTTACGAAATGAATGGTACGGTAAACAAGACTTCCAGCTTCCACCCATGTCCCCTCGTTCTGTTACTATTCCGTGTGAACATTTCGTCTATATCCACTCTGTCAATCCCCTTGAGTATTTTATACGTTCCTATCATATCTCCTCTCTCCCTTCATTTTTCTAGTGTCGTAAGGGTCAGTTTATTAAGGCGCTCTTCATACCCCATCCCTCTTAACGCTGGGACGAGTCGCGTTGCAAACTTCTGAACCTTTTCCAGTTTCCTTAAATATTTCTTCAGGTGGAGACTCTATGACGGGGTGGCATACTCTAAGACTGGCCTATCATAGGAGGCGATTTGAGAAGAGACAGAAGAAAGTGATCTTCAAGGCAATGTACACTAACATAGATGGAATTACAAATAAAGCAAATGAGCTTGGAGAATGGGTACTCGAGGAGAACCCAGACATAATAGCCCTCACAGAAACGAAGCTATCGAAAACCATAACAAATGCATTGTTCCCACAGGACTATTATATTATGAGGAAAGGGAGGGAAGGAAGAGGTGGTGGTGGTATAGCTCTGCTGGTAAGAAAAGGGTGGGATTTAGAGGAAATGGTTATTCAGGGCTGTGAAGGTTTCAGTGACTACATAACAGGTACCATAACAACTGGAGGGCAAAAAATTATAGTCGTAGTCATATATAATCCACCACCAAATGACAGAAGATCCAGACAGGAATATGATAGAAACAACATGGCCAACATTAACATAATAGAGAGAGCAGCCTATGTTGCTAGCAAGAATGGATCTGGACTACTAATTATGGGAGACTTCAACCATGGGAAGATAGATTGGGAGAACAGAGACCCGCATGGAGGACCGGAAACATGGAGAGCTAAGCTGCTGGACGTGTCAACAAGAAACTTTCTAAGCCAGCACATCAAGGAACCAACAAAAATGAGAGGAGAAGATGAACCAGCAATGCTTGATTTGATATTTACCCTAAATGAGTGGGATATAAGGGAAGTTAAGATGGAAGCACCCTTAGGAATATGTGATCACAGTGTATTGAACTTTAAGTTCCTGGTAGAGCTAGGAATTATCTCCCCAAAAAAGAACTAGGAAACAGAAGGCTGGCATACCGAATGCAGTATTATGAAGAGATGAGAAGTTTCCTAAGGGAAATACCTTGGGACACAGACCTCAGAGATAAGTCTGTACAAGATATGATGGACTATGTTACCCAAAAGTGTCAGGAGGCAGTAAACAGGTTCATCCCGGCCCAAAGGGAAAAGTGAGAGAAGCAACAAAAGAATCCATGGTATAATAGGGCATGTATGGCAGCAATGGAACTGAACAAAAGGGCGTGGAGGAACTTCCGGAATAACAGAACACCAGAAAGCAGAGAGATATGCCAGAGAACCAGGAATGAGTATGTCAGGGTGAGAAGAGAAGCAGAGAAAAGTTATGAAAATGATATAGCAAACAAAGCCAAGACCGAACCAACGCTACTCCCCAGTCACATCAGAAGGAAAACAACAGTGAAAGAACAGATATTGAAACTCAGAACAGGCGAGGACAGGTATACAGAGAATGACAAAGAGGTGTGCGAAGAACTCAACAAGAGGTTCCAGGAGGTCTTCACAATTGAACAAGGTAAGGTTCCTGTGCTAGGAGAAAGGGAAGTAAGCCGGGCGGCCTTGGAAGGGTTCGAAATTATGAGAGAGGAGGTCAAAAGACATCTGCTGGATCTGGATGTTAGAAAGGCTGTTGGTCCAGACGGGATCTCGCCATGGGTGCTGAAAGAGTGTGCAGAGGCACTTTGCTTGCCTCTCTAAAGTGTATCTGGAGAAGGGAGAGCTGGGTCACTGGAGACGGGAGACCTACCAGAAATATGGAAGATGGCGAATGTGGTCCCAATGTACTAAAAGGGCGACAGGCAAGAGGCACTGAACTACAGGCCAGTGTCCTTGACTTGTATACCATTCAAGGTGATGGAGAAGATCGTGAGAAAAAACCTGGTAACATATCTGGAGAGAAGGGACTTCGTGACAAATTGCCGACATGGGTTCAGGGAGGGTTAATCTTGCCTGACGGGCTAAATAGAATTCTACGACCAGGTGACAAAAATTAAGCAAGAAAGAGAAGGCTGGGCGGACTGCATTTTCTTGGATTGTCGGAATGCCTTTAACACAGTACCGCATAAGAGGCTGGTACATAAGCTGGAGAGAGAGGCAGGTGTAGCTGGTAAGGTGCTCCAGTGGATAAGGGAGTACCTGAGCAATTGGAAGCAGAGAGTTACGGTGAGGGATGAGACCTCAGATTGGCGTGAAGTCACCAGTGGAGTCCCACAGGGCTCTGAACTCGGTCCTATCTTGTTTCTGATATATGTAAATGATCTCCCGGAGGGTATAGACTCATTCCTCTCACTGTTTGTTTACGACGCCAAAAGTGTTAGAAGGATTATGACAGAGGAGGACTGCTTGAGGCTTCAAGAAGACCTGAATAAGCTGCAGGAATGGTCGAACAAATGGTTGTTAGAGTTTAACCCAAGCAAATGTAATGTAATGAAGATATGTGTAGGGAGCAGAAGACCAGATACAAGGTATCATTTGGAAAATGAAATACTTCAAGAGTCAGAGAGAGAGAAAGACCTGAGGGTTGATATCACGCCAGACCTGTCCCCTGAAGCTCATATCAAGAGGATAAAATCAGCGGCAATATGCCAGGTTGGCTAACATAAGAACGGCCTTTAGAAACTTGTGTAAGGAATCATTCAGAACTTTGTATACCACATATGTCAGACCAATCCTGGAGTATGCGGCTCCAGCATGGAGTCCATATCTAGTAAAGCATAAGACTAAACTGGGAAAGGTTCAAAGGTTTGCCACCAGGCATACCCGAACTGAGGGGTATGAGCTACGAGGAGAGACTACGGGAATTGAACCTCAAATAAATAAAAAAAAATAATTAAATAAATAAATTAGTTAGTAGTTAGTAATAGTTGATTGAAGAGCCATAGCTCAACCCTCACACTCACAGCTAGGTGAATACAACTAGGTAAGTACACACACACATATACACATATATATATGGATATGTGTGGTAAGTACACACACACACATATATATATATATATATATATATATATATATATATATATATATATATATATATATATATATATATATATATTGCATATACACACACAAGGGAAGTGTGTGTATATGGGGGCCTGGTAGTTTGGTGGATAGAGCGCAGGACTCGTAATTTTGTGGCGCGGGTTCGATTTCCGCACCAGGCAGAAACATATGGCTAAAGTTTATTTCACCCTGAATGCCCCTGTTACCTAGCAGTAAATAGGTACCTGGGAGTTAGTCAGCTATCACCTTCCTGAGGTGTGTGTGTGTGTGTGGTGTGGAAAAAAAAGTAGTTAGTAAACAGTTGATTGACAGTTGAGAGGAGGGCCGAAAGAGCAAAGCTCAACCCCCGCAAATACAACTAGGTGAATACACACACACACACACACACACACACACACACACACACACACACACACACACACACACACACACACAAAGGGAAGAATACACTACACACGACAAGGAAGTTTGTGAGAAACTGAATAAATAATTTTAGGAGGTCTTCACCTTGGAGCAAGGAGAAATTCCAGAGATAAGAGGGGAAATAATTAACCAAGAACCACTAGAAGAGTTTGAGATTACCAGTGGGGAAGTAAGGAAGTGTCTACATGAGTTGGATGTGACAAAGGCTATAGGCCCAGATGGAATCTCCCCTGGAAACTAAAGGAAGGAGCAGAAGTACTGTGCCTGCCACTATCCATAGTGTATAACAAATCACTAGCAACAGGGGAACTGCCAGAAATTTGGAAAGCAGCTAATGTAGTTCCGATATGCAAGAAAGGGAATAGGCAGGAGGCACTGAACTACAGGCCAGTGTCCCTAACCTGCATACCATGCAAGCTGGCGGAGAAGATTGTGCGAAGAAAGCTAGTGGAACATCTGGAGTGAAAGAACTTTGTAACACAGCATCAACATGGGTTCAGGGATGGCAAGTCCTGCCTCACAGGGCTAATTGAATTCTACGACCAAGCAACAAAAATTAGGCAAGAAAGAGAGGAGTGTGCAGACTGCATATTTTTGGATTGCCAGAAAGCCTTTGATACAGTACCTCACAAGAGGCTAGTGAAAAAGCTGGAGATGCAGGCTGGAGTGAAAGGGAAGGTACTCCTTTGGATGAGGGAGTACCTAAGCAACAGAAGACAACGAGTCACTGTGAGGGGTGAGAACTCAAATTGGCGTGACGTCACAAGTAGAGTCCCGCAGGGGTCGGTCCCTGGACCTTTATTGTTTCTGGTATATGTAAATGATCTCCCAGAGGGTATAGACTCGCTTCTCTCAATGCTTGCTGATGATGCAAAAATTATGAGGAGGTTTGAAACAGAGGATGATAGTAGGAGGCTACAGGACGACCTAGACAGACTGAATGAATGGTCCAACAAATGGCTGCTAAAGTTTAACCTGAGTAAATGCAAAGTAATGAAACTAGGTGGTTGAAACAGGAGGCCAGACACAGGATACAGAATAGGAGATGAAGTACTTAATGAATCGGACAGAGAGAAAGATCTAGGAATTGATATCACACCAAACCTGTGTACTGAAGCCCACATAGATAGAATTACGTCTGCGGCATATGCGAGGCTGGCTAACATCAAAACAGCCTTAAGGAACCTGTGTAAGGAATGATTCAGAATCTTGTAACCTGTGTAAGGAATGATTCAGAATCTTGTAACCTGTGTAAGGAATGATTCAGAATCTTGTAACCTGTGTAAGGAATGATTCAGAATCTTGTAACCTGTGTAAGGAATGATTCAGAATCTTGTATACCACATACGTAAGACTAATCCTGGAGTATGCGGCCCAGCATGGAGCCCGTGCCTTGTCAAGCACAAGACGAAGCTGGAAAAAGTTCAGAGGTATGCCACTAGACTAGTTCCAGAACTAAGAGGGATGAGGTACCAGGAAAGTCTGCGGGAAATGCACCTTACGACACTGGAAGACAGAAGAAGGGAGACGTGATCACTACCTACAAAATCCTCACGGGAATGAACAGGGTAGTCAAGGATAAACTATTCAACACTGTTGGTATGCGAACAAAGGAACACAGGTGGAAACTGAGTACCCAAATGAACCACAGGGACGTTAGTAAGAACTTTCTAACAGATGGAATGCATTAGTCAGTGATGTGGTGGAGGCTGACTCCATACACAGTTTTAAATGTAAATATGATAGAGCCTAGTAGGCTCAGAAATCTGTACACCAGATGATTGACAGTTGAGAGGTGGGACCAAAGAGCCAAAGTTCAACCCCCGTAAGCCCAAATAGGTGAGTACAAATAGGTGAGTACACACACACAGTATTAGCACATTTACATTAGCTGTTATCAACAAATTACCTGCTGGGAGCATATTTATTAACCCCGTGTCTCTGATAGTTTATGGAAGCGAGACTCTGCCCACCGGGAAGCTTCCTCCTTCCCTATGACCTGCCGCCTGCTGGCTCTGGCTACAACCTGACAGTGGAAGGCTACACCTGCTCCAATCATGCCTGGATACTCAAGCAACGGAACTTGGGCCAGACTGGTGAGTATGACCACACCTGCACACATTACTGGCACTCAGGTATAGCCACACCCGCACACATTACTGGCACTCAGGTACAGCCACACCCGTACACACATTACTGGCACTCAGGTACAGCCACACCCGCACACACATTACTGGCACTCAGGTACAGCCACACCTGCACACACATTACTGGCACTCGGGTAAAGCCACACCCGCACACATTACTGACACTCAGTAATGTATCCCCTAGCTGTATCTAAGCCAATCAACTTCGTTCACAAGAATCAGGGAAATTGCTGAGAGCCGATTAAACGTAGATCTTATTATATCCACCCCAAATTGGTCAATTTGGGGTGGATATAGGTCAATATCAACTATACATCCAACCTAATCCTTTATCAAGTGATCCCTTTATGATATCCGATAAACTGATTCATAGATTAACAACCTCCCTAAACTAGCGATAAACAGTCATTCAAAAAAGTAGTCAAAGACACAAACGTAAGTGCATAAATCTATAGACATTCATCCCTTTAAAGTTTCCTCATCCTCTCCATATCTTATCAGACAATTCATTATTTTGTCCCCACTGTTACTTATGTAGTAACAGAGGAAGCTATGAAGATAGTGATAGCAGTGGTTCATAATCCCCCACCAAACAATGGAAGGCCTGGGGAAGATTACGATAGATACAATGAGAATTTTCTAAAGGTGATGGAAATAGTAGCCACAGTAGTAATATGAACAAAATCTAAAATCCATATGCAGGGGGGACTTTACTCACAGGAAAATAGACTTGATAAATCAGGATCCCGCCCCCCCCCCCCCATGGAGGTGAGGAGACATAAAGAGCAAAACTGATAGACATGAGACACGCACTTCTTAAATCAACATGTCACAGACTGTAACAAGTTGGGTCTCACATGGCTCTGTCCTTGGACCACTACTCTTCCTAATTTATGGAGACAACCTACCCGAGGGTGTGAGCTCAGACATGTCAATGTTCGCTAATGATGCAAAGCTGATGAAGAACGTGAAAACAGATAAGGATTGCAGAAACTTACAGGAGGACCTTGACAAACTCCAGGAGTTGTCAGACAAATGGCTGCTAGAGTTCAGTCCCAACAAGTGCAAGTTAATGAGGATGGGAGAGGAAGCTTGGAGACCAGAAGGCATCTACACAATACATGAAAGGCAGCTGCAGGAATCAGAGAGAGAAAGAACGATCTGGAAGTGGAAATAATTCCGACACTCACACTATAGGAAAACATAAACATGATAACATCTGCAGCATATGGAACACTAAAAAAATATATGAACGTAGTTTAGAACCTGAATCAGAACTCGTTCATAGCAATCCACACAACATTTGTTCGACCAATATTGGATTACACATCACCAGTTTAAATCTGCACCTTGTGAAACATAAAGATAAAATTTTAAAAAGTACATAGTGCCATATCTAAAAACAACATAGTGCCATATCTAAAAATCTTAGAGAGCTAAGCTAATAACATAGGCTAATGGAACTAGATCTCATAACCCTGGAGAATAGAAGGAACAGAAGGGATATGATCTCAGCTTAAAAAATACTGAGGGAATAGATCAGGTGGAGAAGAACAGTCGGCTAAGACTAAGAGAAAACAGGACAAGAGGACAAAGGTGGAAGCTGGAAACGTAAATGAGCCGAAATGTAAATACTCTACCAGAGGAAGTTGTGGAAGCAGCTTTACGGCCCGTTTCATCTTTAAGGTCCGATTCGAAAAGAAATTTGAAAGTCAGAGTAGTTACGGTAAAACACAACAAATACAAGGCTAGTAAGCTAAGCATAAAGGGGTGGCACCTCACTGCCCCATTGACACTAGTAAGTAACTACCACTTCCTTTCTTGCCTTATTGCACCACTTCATCCATCATCACATTACACAACTTCCACCATCATCACATTACACAACTTCCACCCTCACCATATTGAAAAACTTCCTACCATACCATATTGCACAACTTTCTCCCTAACCATATTGTACCACTCCCTTCCTCACCTATTCCACATCATTCCTTCCTAACATTATTGCACCAATTCCACCATCGCCATTTGTCACACCGTCATCCCTCATCATATTCTACTACATCTGCACTCACCATGAAGCACAACGCCCTCACGACAGAAGCATGGAAGAAGCGCAGGGTGAGAAGAGAAAACAACGAAATAAGAGCCCCCAACAAAACAACATCCCCAGATGTGAGGTAGGAACCTACAACCAGCATCCTGGCGACACTAGATGGGAGGGCCACACCACCACCCTCCTAGGCATAGAAACCCTCACTACCACACACCCTGCCCCCACTCAAATGTTCAGTCAACGTTCCCTCCCCTCCTCACTCCATATTTACCCTGTCACCCCTCCCCCCAATTCCACCATGGCCCCCTTCCCCCTTTTCCTCCCTGTCCCCCCTCCCCCATCACCCCATATCCTTCATGTTCCCTCCTCCCTTCTTACTCCCATACCTCCCTATCCTCCTTCCTGTGACCTCCCACTCCCTCGCCCTAGTATCCTCGGAGGATAACTACCTCACAAATCTTCACATCTATGGAACAGCTTACTCCATCAGCAAAGAGCTTACCAAGAAGGGGAACATGAGAATGAACAGAAGAAAGTTAGCATCAAGGCAATGCACACTAACACAGATGGAATTACAAATAAAACAAGTTAACTTAGAGAATGGGTACTAGAGGAAAATCCAGATATAATATCACTCACAGAAACAAAGCTAAAAAAACTCATAACAAATGCAGTGTTTCAGCAAGGTTACTATGTAGTGAGGAAAGAGAGAGAGATAAAAGAGGAGTAGGTGGTGCAGCTATGCTGATAAAAAAAAAGCTGGAGATTTTAAGAGATGGTTATTCAGGGCTAGGAAAGTTTCAGTGACTACATAACAGGTACCATAGCAATTGGCAGACAAAAACTTATAGTAGTAGTCATATATAACCCCCCATCCCCACCCCACCAAATGACAGAAGACCCAGACTGGAATATGATAGAAACAACATGGCCACCATTGATATAATAGAGAGAGCAGCTTCTGTCACTAGCAGGAACGGATCTGGACTACTAATCATTGGAGACTTCAACCACAGGAAGATAGATTGGGAGAACAGAGACCCACATGGAAGACCAAACGCATGGAGAGATAAGCTGCTGGACGTAGCAACAAGAACTTTCTAAGCCAAAACATCAAGGGACCGACAAGAATGAGAGGGGAAGATGAACTTTTCATACTTGATCTGATATTAACCCTAAATGAGTTGGATTTCAAGGAAGTTAAGTTGGACTCTACCTTGGAAATGAGTGATCACAGTGAATTCATCTTTTAGTACCTGGTAGATCCAGGACTTATCTCCCCCAAAAAAGAACTAGGAAACACAGGGCTGGCGTACCGAAAGGGAATTTATGAGACGAGAAAATTCCTATGGAATATACAATGGGACACAGAACTCAAAACTAGGTCCGTACAAGACTTGATGGACTATGTCATCCAAAAGTGTCCGGAGGCAGTAAACAGGTTAATCCCAAAAAACTGGCCAAAAAAGAAAAAAACAGGCAAAAAAAAAAATCCGTGGTTTAACAGGGCATGTATGAAACAAAGGAACTGAACCAAAGGGCATGGAGGAACTTTCGAAATAACAGAACACCAGAAGGCAGAGAGAGATACCAGAGAACTAGGAATGAGTATGTTAGTGTGAGTAGAGAAGCGGAGATAAAGTATGAAAATGATATAGCAAATGAAGCCAAGACCGAACCAAAGCTACTCCACAGTCACACTAGGAGGAAAACCACGGTAAAAGAACAGGTGATGAAACTTAGAACAGGTGAGGCAGGTACACAGAGAATGACAAAGAGGTGTGCGAAGAACTCAACATGAGGTTCCAGGAGGTCTTCACAATAGAACGAGGTGAGTCACTGTTCTAGGAGAGGTGGCAGTAAACTTGGCCGTGGAAGGGTTCGAAATTACAAGAGATGAGGTCAAGAGGCATCCGTTGGATCTGGATGTCAGAAAGGCTGATGGAATCTCACCATGGGTATTGAAAGAGTGTGCAGAAGCCCTTTGCTTGCCTCTCTCAATATATATATATATATATATATATATATATATATATATATATATATATATATATATATATATATATATATATATATATATATATATATATATATATATATATATATATATATTATATATATATATATATATATATATATATATATATATATATATATATATATATATATATATATATATATATATATATTAGTATATTTTGGTAGCAGTCTTTCTTGTAGACATATATTATTAAATATGACCGAAAAAGTAAGATTAATAATTCTAACACGAATTTTCTCAATCTTTCGTACATTTCTTTTCACTGTTGGAGGTAATTCAAAATTCAATTCTCCAAAATTCATTTTTATTTTGACTGCAGCGTGGAAACCTCCTGGAGGTTTCCACACTGCAGTCTACACTAAGGAAACGAACATAGGAATGTGCCTAAATGTCAACAGCGACTGCCCAGACAGGTACAAGAGGAGTGTTGTTAACGCTTATGTCGACCGTGCTCTCAGCCACAGCTCAGAAAGGAAGCAAGTCGACGAAGAACTCTGTAGGGTAAGGCAGGTCTTAGTCAACAACGGCTTCTCCAATGGTATTCTTAAATAGCTGAGTTAGAATGTAAAGATCGAGTTGATTTAGTATATATGATAAGACATAAGATGCTCAAGATGAGAAAAACTCTAGATGCAAAAGATCTCTAGTTGCAAAAGAGCTTTGATGGACCAGATAACTTAGTTATTTCGCAGTAATATAACCTAGTAAATATTAATAATAATAATATGACAGCAAAATGAATGGAATGTATCGTTAAGCCCAAGGGAGACGGTCACAAGTTAGCCACACTCATCCGGCTCATTGGAGGCCAGGGGTGGGTGCGATGGGCGACAGCCGGTGGCGGCAGGTAGTGTTCATCCACTTCAGAGACTGGGCCACAGGGGTGATTGATCCCTGATTGGTATCTTGAGATGCATTCCGGACATAGTGTCCCCGGTGCCCGGTCCTCGGCCAGGCCTCCTCTTTGTTAGTCATCGCCAGGAAGAAGCTTGTAGCAGCTGTCTAACTCCCAAGTACCTATTTACTGCTAGGTGAACAAGAGCAACAGGGTGTAAGAAACCATACTCATTTGTTTCCACCTCTGCCGGGATATCGAACTCGTTACCTTAGGACTACGAATCCTGAGCGCTGCCTTCTCAGCTGTCAGGCTCTTGTGGTTTGTGAAAACTGTGGATATATGACTAGAGGAAAAATCATCCATAAGGTTATCCATGGGTCTAAGAGCTAAGGTCTCTATAAATACATTAGTTGACCCTCACTCAATCGTGCATCGAGAGTGGGAGGTGTAACTAGACACCCGCACCTGGGTCGCGCGCTTGTTGCCTTCACGATTTGCGGGTGATTAATCAAGGTCATCCGTCACACTCATCCATCTGTCATCCATCTCCGCCGATGGAAGCGACCTTCGTAGTCACAAATCTCTCTACTCATATTGCACTAGGTAAAAAATCTCCCCATATTTTATCATTTCTTCCCTCATCATATTACATCGCTTCGTTCCTCATCATATTGCACCATATCTTTCATCATTATATTACATCATTTGCTCCCCCTCACTATATAGCACCACTTCCTCCTTAACAATATTGCACAACTTTCTTCCTCACTTTATTGCACACCTTCCTCAATCATTATATTGAACAACTTTCTCCTTCACCACATTGCAAAACTTCGTCCCTCAACATATTGCACCATATCCTCCCTCACAATATTGCACATCTTCCTCCACCACCACAGTACACATCTTCCTCTTTCACAGTATTATAAAACTTTCTCCCTGACAATATTGCCCAACTCCTTCCTTCACCATTTTGTACCACTTCCAACCTCACCATATTGCAAAATATAATCCCTTACTATATTCCATCATGTCCTCCCTCATCATATTACATCGCTCACCGTAATTAAAAAAAAACCCTGACCATTTGGGACCGCGTATTCAATCACCACATTGGAACACATCCTCCTTCACCATATTGCACCACACCTTCTCACCACATTGTACCTCACTCTCCCCCACCATATTGCACCACACCCACTCTCACCACATTGCATCCCTTTCTCACCCGCCATATTGCAACTCTTTCTCACTTACCATATGGCACAATGTTCTCCCTAAATATATTACAACATATCCTTCCTCACCACATTGCTCAGTTCCTCCGTCACGATGTGACACAACGTCCTCCCTCACAATATTGCACCAATTCCTCTGTCACAGTGTGGTACAGTGTCCTCCCTCATCATATTGTGCACTTCCTAAACATTTTTTCTTAATTGGATTGTGTATTAAAGTATTTTTAATAGACAATCAACTAAAGGTAAACTCCCACAATTTCACAGTGGAGGGCTTATAGAGTTATTATTAATTGATACAGAGCAGAACTAATTGTTTCTTAATATATATAAATTAAATATGTATATGTAACTATTTATTTTCTAAAATTATTTAATTTCTTGATCTATCTGATTATTTATTAGTCAATGATTGCTAACAGTTTAGCTGTATAGTAGATCCGAATCCCAGCGTCTCAAGTGGCCTCATCTGTCGCCCGGAGTCAACCTCGTGTTTAAAATAGCTGACCTCTGTTTTTTTTTTAATAGATAAAGCACAATAAATACAATTAAACAGTCTGACAAAAAAAGGGTACAAGCAGCGATCAATGGAATACACAAAAACAAAACATGAGAACAACAGAGAAAGGAAACACAAAACTGAAGAAAACAAGCTCAGACCAGGAAACACTGAAATAACACTGACATGTTATGTTACATAATTACAACTACATATAAATATACACAGTACTAGCCCACGGCAAAGAAACACCGGAAAAGAACACTTTACAAGAGGAGTGAGAAAGCCAGCCTGAAGGAAACATGGAAAGGACAAAATACCAAAACAGACAGTAACGCATAACCGGAACACGCGGGGACCGGGAAAACATAATGAAACTAGCAGTACCCGGCCACAGCAACCTTCCCTGTCCCCCAGTCATCCCCACCATTCCCCCCTCACCCGTCTCCTCGGCCTCCCTACTATTCCCTACTATTCCCCACTCCACCATCCCCTCATCCTCCCTACCATTCCACATTCCACGATCCCCTCTTCCTTCCCACCATGCCGCGACTCCCCTGTCCCCTTGTCCTCCCCCACCATTCTCCATTCCCCCCGTCCCTTCATCCCCAACTCCCCTATCCCCTCGTCCACCCCACCATTACTCCCTCCCCTGTTCCCTCGTTCTCACCATCATCCACCACTCCCATCCCCTCATCCTCCCCACCATTCCCCACTCCTTTGACCGATGCATTCCCAAATGGTCTCAAGTTCCCATCAGAAAATTGGGAACATCAAGTGATCTGATGTTCCCATCACTGAAATATAAGAAAAACAGATAAAAAATGTTGGCCAGACCACACACTAGAAGGTGAAGGGACGACGACGTTGAGAATGGTCCAGGACGGACCGAAACGTCGTCGTCCCTTCACCTTCTAGTGTGTGGTCTGGTCAACATACTTTAGCCACGTTATCGTGACTCATCGCCTGCAGTTAAAAAATGAATTGAAAATTTAAAAAAATAAAAAAAATAAACTATACTCACGAAATGAACGGTATGGTAAACAACACAGCTCAATTTCAACGCAATTCACACAAAATAATTAAATCAAAATGAAAATAAATCAAAATCTATGAAAATTCAATTTATCAATGCAATCAGAAACATTGAAATAGGATTGTAACATATTTTGTATGGCATGTGTGTTGCTCATACATGCAACAGATGGCGCTGCTTTTCAAGAAAAGCATGGTTTTACCTGTCACAGGTGGGGCATCTATACTTATACTTACGAAATGAACGGTATGGTAAGCAACACAACTCAATTCCAGCACAATGTCACACAAAATATTTCAATAAAAAGTAAAATATATCGAAATCTATGAAAATAAAATTTATCAATGCATTCGGAAACATTGAAATAGAATTCGTGACATATTTAGTATAGCGTGCATGTTGCTATTATGTGCAACATATGGCGCTGTTTAAAAAAAAACGCATGTTTTTATCTGTCAAAGGAGAGGCATCTATATAGTAGTTATATAAAAAGACGCACCTGCTTGAATGCAACGTTGTGTCAAAATTTCAAAGCAATCGGTGAAGAACTTTCGGAGATTACAGCTTGTGTTGCTCTTACGTCCAACAGATCACGCTGTTTTTTAAAAAAAAGCATGCTTTTTCCTGTCACAGGTGAGGCACGTATATAGTATATATATATATATATATATATATATATATATATATATATATATATATATATATATATATATATATATATATATATATATATATATAAAAAGATGCGCCTATTCAAATGCAACGTTGTGTCAAAATTTCAAAGCAATCGGTAAAGGGGTTTCGAAGATTTCCCTCACATGTAAAACACATGAAAAATACGTTTTTCAGAAGAAGCATTTTTTTTTTACCGTCGCAGACGTGACATCTATATAGTATGTATATAAAAACCTGCTCGGATGCGAATGGAACGTTGCGTGAACATTTCAAAGCATTCGGTGAAGAAATTTCGGAGATTATCGGTTATGCACAAACGAACATTTCCATTTTTATTTATATAGATGTCACCCTCACATTCAAACAAAAACAAAAACAAACACCTGAACACGCAGGAACAGGCAAAAAAAAAAAACACAAAACACACACAAACACAGACACCACAAAACACACACACACACACACACACACACACACACACACACACACACCACAAAACACACACACACACACACACACACACACACACACACACACACACACACACACACACACACACACACACACACACACACACACACACACACACACACCTTTCTCACTCGCCATATTGCAACTGTTTGTCACTCACTATATGGCACATTGTTCTCCCTAAACATACTACAACATATCCTCCCATACCATATTCCCTTATCAATGTGGTGAGAGAAGGTGTGGTGCAATGTGGTGGGAGAGGGTGAGGTGCAATATGGTAAGAAGGTGTGGTGCAATATGGTGAAGGAGGTTGTGTTGCAAGTGTAATTATGTAACATATAATGTCATGGGTTGAGCCGCATGTTTACAGTCACTCCAAGCATTTCTACTTTTACGATAAGTGAAATAGATGTTTTGACTCACATACATGTACATGTAGTGTTGCAAGGTTTGACTTCCCTTATACATTATACCTCTTCTCGTCACTTCTGTTTGTGCCTGAATATTTAAAATTTTGTTTCTTATTTCTCTCATTATTATAACACATTCAATGTCAACTTGTGGGTTTGATGGGGCGCGTTTGGCCCAGTCATCTGCCACCTCGCTGAGCACTATTCCAACATAATCATGAGGATTCCATCTCTTCCAGACGAAGAGTCACAATAACGTGGCTGAAATATGTTGACCAAACACACACTAGAAAGTGAAGGGACGACGACGTTTCGGTCCGTCCAGGACCATTCTCAAGTCGATTATGAGAATGGTCCAGGACGGACCGAAACGTCGTCGTCCCTTAACTTTCTAGTGCGTGATTTGGTCAACATTCCATCTCATGGAATCCTCATGAATATCACTTTGTGACCTATCAGCTGTATCTCATTTATCCTATTCTTACAATCCTCAACTATAGAAATGAAGATTGGATTCCAACTCTTTAAGTAACCTGCTGCACTTTGACTATCAACAAATACAAAAAAATTCGTTTTCGTCTTGACGTATTTCCTCCAAACCAGCCAGAAGTTCAGCTTGTGCGGATGATATATAATTACGAAGTCGAAGTACAATTTTCCTGTCCACAGTTCCAAACTCAGTATATTCCTTTATTAGGACACCACACCCTGACCTGCCATCTCCCGCTACTGACCCGTCACAATATACATATAAATTATTGCCTCTTGGTAACCCAGATCATGCTTCCATACAAATACCGTAGTTGTCACACACAGAGATCACACTTACGTGATGCATCAAATGAACAAATCCACAAGGGCCGTGACGAGGATTCGAACCTGCGTCCGGGAGCATCCCAGACACTGCCTTAATCGACTGAGCTACGACAGGGTAAAAGGGTTGAAACCGAAGTTCTACTGAACTTACTGGATCCCGTAGCCTCTCCGAGGCACAAACCGGGCTTTTGCAGGGAAGGGGGGGGGCTGTGTAAAAGCCTGGTTTGTGCCTCGGAGAGGCTACGGGATCCAGTAAGTTCAGTAGAACTTCGGTTTCAACCCTTTTACCCTGTCGTAGCTCAGTCGATTAAGGCAGTGTCTGGGATGCTCCCGGACGCAGGTTCGAATCCTCGTCACGGCCCTTGTGGATTTGTTTACCGTAGTTGTCCCTGTTCATGCTGAATCTTTTTCCCCTTGAGGGGTATAATTTCGACTTTTATTTCTGTACTTCCTAGGGGGCAGACCTATTACACTGTTGAGATGGTTTGCATCAGTCAAGTATATCGTATTCCCTGAAGTCATGAGCTAATCCCCTCGTGTAGCATGTCTCAGTTTCCTGCAACTGTGTACGTCACTCAGAGCACTGAAAAAGCTTATCCTCTCCTCCTACCCTCGTGAAGCGAATAGATATTCTAGTGTTATTTTCACGGACTCTGTCACACACTCTATAAGTTTAATTCCATTCTCATGATATCAATCATTGCATTTAATTGACATCCAAGAATAATCCTCATAGCTTCGTTCTTATCGGCTCTTTTTTGTTAATTCTGCCTTCACCAGTGTAAGACAAAACGGGTGCTGCGTAGTCTATCAGGGACAGAACAGTGCTTATGTATAACATCCGAAAGATAGGCTCCCCAACACCTTTACCAGACAATGCTAGCACCTTTAGAGGATGCTGTTGGGCTTTACATAAGGTGCTGATATGATTAAATTTAGCATTTTTACTCGGACATGTGTATCCAATATACATTCCCAGATACTTGTACTTCTGAACACGGCTCGTTTCCTGACCATTTAGAGTAATAGAGTCTTGGTTTCTTTACTCATATTTAGTTTTGTCTGTATTTATAACTAAGCCTAACATGTGACAGGTTAAGAGCAGTTTGAATTTGTTACCGAAAGTATCTTGTATAAGAATGTCATCAGGATATGACATGGAGATGTATCCTCCAGGGATCACGACAATCATATTATTGTCATGATCCCTTGAGGATACATCCCTGGTGCTAATTTGTCCATTAATACATTTCATAAGGTGGAACTTAAAACTTCCCCTTGGGGGATACCTAACTGAAACCTCCTTTCCTCAGACATGTATCCTGGGTAATACACCTGACCTTTTCTCCCTTGTAGATGATCTTGTATCCAATGTAGCAATCTTCCTGTTATTCTCAGATTGGCTAATTCGTATAAGATTACATTCCCATTGGATTTATCAAATGCTCCTTCTAGATAAACAAAAACTCTACAATTGTCATTCACATTGGAAAACCACTTTATTAGACAGTCCACAGTCCTTTTGCCCTTGATAAAACCAAAGAGGGTATTGGACATGTAATCTCCTACAAGGTAGAGTAGCCTATTTAACAATATCCTCTCTATCATTTTACAAAAGCAGGATGTTAAAGATAGAGTCCTGTAACCTCTATTTGACTTAGGTGTAGGAATGATGACAGTCTCCATCCATTTTCTTGTTAACTTTTCTTCCCTATAACTCATGTTAAACAAATCAGGTAAGGGACTAGGTTTCATACCTGCTAAATAATTAAGAATGTCATACGTTATTCCATCCTTTTCCGGAGCAGTAGAACTGCCATTTTTTATAGCATCAAGTAGCTCATCGTAAGTTATCTCAGTGATGTTACTGATTCTGTAATTAAAGCACGTTGCACATCTTTCTCTATCACAGTATTGCTCAACTTCCTTCCTCACCATGTTGCACATTCTCCTCTCTCACAATATTGCACACCTTCCTCACTATATTGCACATCTTCCTCTCTCACAATATTGCACACCTTCCTCACTATATTGCATATCTTCCTCCCTCACCATATTACACATCTTCACATCTTCCTCCCTCACCATATTGCATATCTTCGTCCCTCACCATATTGCACATCTTCCTCCCTCACAATATTGCAGATCTTCCTCCCGTACCTTATTGCATATCTTCCTCCCTCCCAATATTGCACATCTTTCTCCCTCACAAAACCGCACATCTTCCTTCCTAACAAAACATCACATTTTCCTCCCACACCATATTGCACATGTTCTTTCCTCCCAATATTACACATCTTCCTCCCTAACCATATTGCACATCTTCCTCCTTTACATCTTACAAATCTTCCTTCCCTTACATATTGCAAAGCGTCCTCCATTCACATATTGTAAATCATCCACTCGTTACATGTTGTAAATCTTACTCCATTTACATATTGCAAATCATCCACTCTTTACATGTTGTAAATCTTACTCCATTTACATATTGCAAATCATCCACTCTTTACATGTTGTAAATCTTACTCCATTTACATATTGCAAATCATCCACTCTTTACATGTTGTAAATCTTACTCCATTTACATATTGCAAATCATCCTACCTTTACATAATGCTCATCTTTCTCAGCATATTGCACCACTTCCTCACACCGTCGTACCTTACTCCTGCACCCTATATCACCAGATGCCCCTTTACACTATTCTTTATTTTTGTTTTTCACTGTATGGCGCTTTTTCTCCCCTTTATGTCCCGTAGCTCCATCCTCCCTGATCTTATTTCATCTTCCTCCACTACCTCCAAGTTTTCCTTAATAGTAATTCTTACAATATCATACTATTGTGCGCAGTCCTGCTTCGGCACCTATTCTCCCTTCACTCTATGTTTCCGGTTCCATATTCTCCGTGTGAAATTCATACCGTATATGATGCCCATTTCCTTTATATTGTCCTCTGTATCTTCTTCATACAGTTCGCCTTCCTAATTCATTAGTTACGCATCCCTCCTACACCATATGGTACCCATCCCACATTCTTTCATGCTTCCAATTCCTACTTCAATATAAAGTTTCATGATCCTTCTTCTCCATCCCCGTCCAAACATGCCCATTCTTTCTCACTCCTCAGACTGCCGCCTGGTCCTGGAAGTTAGTAATGGCTTGAGCGGATATGACTTCTCAGACGTATCGGGTGTCGCACCGTACAACTGGGTTCTCAACCAGTGCATGACTCACTCCTGCGCCGCCATGACGTGCAACTACCCAGGTCAGTGGTTGAGAGAGAGAGAGAGAGAGAGAGAGAGAGAGAGAGAGAGAGAGAGAGAGAGAGAGAGAGAGAGAGAGAGAGAGAGAGAGAGAGAGAGAGAGAGAGGAGAGAGAGAGAGAGAGAGAGAGAGAGAGAGAGAGAGAGAGAGAGAGAGAGAGAGAGAGAGAGAGAGAGAGAGAGAGAGAGAGAGAGAGAGGGAGAGAGAGAGAGAGAGAGAGAGAGAGAGAGAGAGAGAGAGAGAGAGAGAGAGAGAGAGAGAGAGAGAGAGAGAGAGAGAGAGAGAGAGAGAAAAAAGAGAGAGAGAGAGAGAGAGAGAGAGAGAGAGAGAGAGAGAGAGAGAGAGAGAGAGAGAGAGAGAGAGAGAGAGAGAGAGAGAGAGAGAGAGAAAAGAGAGAGAGAGAGAGAGAGAGAGAGAGAGAGAGAGAGAGAGAGAGAGAGAGAGAGAGAGAGAGAGAGAGAGAGAGAGAGAGAGAGAGAGTGAGTGAGTGAGTGAGTGAGTGAGAGAGAGAGAGAGAGAGAGAGAGAGAGAGAGAGAGAGAGAGAGAGAGAGAGAGAGAGAGAGAGAGAGAGAGAGAGAGAGAGAGAGAGAGAGAGAGAGAGAGAGAGAGAGAGAGAGAGAGAGAGAGAGAAGAGAGAGAGAGAGAGAGAGAGAGAGAGAGAGAGAGAGAGAGAGAGAGAGAGAGAGAGAGAGAGAGAGAGAGAGAGAGAGAGAGAGAGAGAGAGAGAGCTGTGTGTGCTGTCACCTCACACCCTTATTTAATGCCAAATCCGAGCTATATTATTTTCAGCTTGTTAGCCGCTGTCTGGCAAAATGCTCTCGTAAAGCTCCTGAAGAAATTGCCCACAACTATTGGTCTGATCCCTCCATCCTTTTTTCTCAGAGCACGGCGGGAGGCAATTAAAAAATGTAAGTCTTTATGGCCTCTGCTACATTGCCAGTTAGGCAATGTTGATGTGAAATGGAGCTTTGGGTGGGTGTTTATTTTTAATACTGCAGCTTTCAGGTCTCTGGATATATCTTAGGTCTACTAAATCTAAAGAAATTTCTTTAATTTTTATGTGTCTAATAATTGCATTAGATTGTCCAAAGTCATAATCAGTGTTTTCTTTCCTTCAAGTCTCATTGCCCAAACGATGTACAAAGTCTTGTTTTCCAACTCTAACATGGGATGGGATTTACACAAATTTTATACAAGAGTTGTTATCATTGGCATAAAATTCATCACATATTATATTACAAGCTACTTCAGACATAAATTGTGATGGGTTATTTAAGGACTGCAGAGCACTTTTAGAGTCGCAAAATATCACTCCACCTCATTGAGCTTAAGGTACTCAGTTGCTAGATAAATACCCAATAGCTCAGTCTGTGGCATACTTGCCCAGTCGTTCAATCACTCTCTACTAGACATGATCATTTCATTCCCTTTATATACTGCAAATGCACAACCTGTTCTACAGTGCGAAATTGCTCCGAACCAACAGTAAAGGCATAGGATTCAGTTGGTTTGAGATTTTGAAGGTGACTGTCAATAGCTTCTAGTGTTATACATCTCATAGTTTCAGTGTTATTCATTTCTTTTACACTGATGGGTGTATAATGTAGGCACCTGAACATCTTTCCAAAGGGAAATATAGTGAACAATTTTATCAGGACTAAGATACATATTTAGTTTCATAAGATTATTGGCACAACAACCGAGCCACACACTGTGAGGAGATTTTTGCGGCGGATTGAGTAAACAGTCAGAATTGCTTAGAATGGATCTCAATTTAGTTTGAATAGAGATGGGGAAGACCTTTAGGTTTCCAAATTTTGCACAAAACATAGCATTAAGTAGAACTATTCTAACGTAAATAGAAGGTAATCTTAGTTCCTTTCTCGCGTTAACAATTCGGACAGTTCTAGGACAACCCATGATGATGTGCATGACATAATTTTGTAATACATTTAGGTCTTGCAGTTGTTTAGGAGAAAAATTTAGTAGATTCAAGGTATAATAATCAACAACATATCATATAAAGGCACTAGAAAAACTACGAACATATTTTATATTGATGCCAAATCCTCTGCCCACAGGAGTTTTGAGAGGTTTAAGAGGCTATACAAGTTCTTTGCAAAGGTTGCTGATGAGAATTGTATCATTACCCTCGATTCCAAGATATTTATAAGACTCACAAATCTCCACAGGTAGTCCATTAATAGTATAGTTAACATGAAGAGAATGGGAAATAAGAACCCTTGTTTTATCAACAGTGATTATGAGGCCACATTCTACTACTTTCTTGGAAATTGCACCAAGTAATACTTGTAGTCTTGGTTTACTGTGTACCATAATACAAATATCATTAGTGCTTGTTCTGTATTGGCATCTCTGATAGCAATTGTGTCCTTTGCTGGTAATGGCTCTTATTGCACTTACAGTGTTTCCTTTTCTAATTTCCCTTGCTTACTATCTTACTGTTGCTCTGGATTTCGATTTCTCGGATAGGTCATTGTTGCGTTTCCTGTGGTGGGTGATATATACATACTACGAAGGGTGCCAGGATAGCTAGCTGTCTCTGTCTCTCTCTCTCTCTCTCTCTCCCAAGAAGACTAGGGTTCTTAAATGTCAACTGACGTACCTTTTGAAAATGCAAGCAACAGCTGTTATTCTACCTCAGCTCATCTGAAGCCTGCTCCTAGAAACTCATTTATTTCATGAGAATATACCTTGAAACTATCATATAGGGAACTATCATATAAGGAACCTGGTGATCCTGGTGCAACTGTCAGCAAGTGCTGTTATCCTACCTCAATTCAGTTGAAACCTACTCCTAGAGACCCATTTTTTCTTGAACCTATTATATGCATTAATAGGAATAAATATTATGCATTAGTATCATTACATAGCAATCATATAAGGAACAGGATAATCGTATAGCTAACTGTGTACTCACCTAGTTGTGCTTGCGGGGGTTGAGCTTTGGCTCTTTGGTCCTGCGCCAGAGTCTGAGCCTTCATGTGATCAATTGACCTGATCTCCAGTGAATCAACCTGTTGAACGAACAAGTTCTAAATGCGATTCGGCCTAGGAATGAAAGATCGCTGATGGAGTGATGTTCTTGAGAAAGGCACTTCCGGCATAAATCTATTGAAGGTTGAGAACCTAGTGCTACGGGTGCCATCTATCGACACTCCACGGAGATGGGCCAGGTGAAGAACGTTGAGAATGTTGGCCTTGTACATAACCGTAAGACCACCAACGTCACGACGGTGATGCAGGCTCTGATATTCAGACCGTTCCTACCAGACTTGGTCAAGACTAGAGATGAGCTTTCTTACCCGCCTCTCAACTTTGTCCAACAGTGTGATGAGTGTTGGAAGGCAGGTGATCCAGAAAAGGGGGTGCATACTCTAGACGAGAGCGAACGTGGGCTTCATATAAGGTTTTGCAGCCCTTGCTGTCAAGGTGTGAGATGCGCTTTAGGACTGTACGTTTACTGGCTGCCCTTTTAGCTAGGTTAAACACGTGGCTCTTAATAGTCACTGAAGAGTCGAACTGCATTCCCAAGATGTCAAAATCATCTGTTAACTCTTGGGTTTTGCCAGCCATTTGCAAACATGTCAGATTTGTCAAGTGCAGTCTAGTTATCATCATCGTTTGTGTCTTATCAGCCGCAAATGTGACCTGCAATCCCCTACCCCAAGTAGAAATCGCTGAACATTTGCGATTAGTTATACTTGCAGCAGCTGGCATTTCTTCCTTTCTGTATGTCAAGGTGTTACGGCCCTCTAGAGTCGCAACTGGGTTTTTTCTCTGATGTTGTTAGAAGTAGGGTATCCGGCCCCAAGCTAGTAGTGGCTTTCAAGGGATGTGATCCGCAACACAAGTAAATTAAAGGGGAAGGGAGACAAAGGCAAAAAACTTAATAATATAATTATCACCGTCACCATAAATAATATATAGATTATCACACGGGGGAGGAATAAACACTATTATGTACAACGTAGTCTTCCTCTGAAGACTCTGGACTTTCACGGTGCTCAACGATGCTAAGCTCTTGGTCCTCTTGTGGCCTCACGATGAATCCTTCGATTCTCTTGAGTCTACCCTGGCCACAGGCCAGCCAAATCACAGTTCCACTGGGGGCACCGTCGTGGAGGCCGTCAACCACAAATCCAGCCTGTAGCTGGCAGGTTCCAATCAGCAACGCTGCGTAGGCCACTCCACGACCGATACTAGTGTTGCGAGCCCTAGTCAGGAGCCTCATGTGATCCCACAGATCACTCTCCTCACCACAACACCCCAGTGGTTAAGCGTCTTCACCAGTCAGCCCCGGGTACAACAATCCCTCAACTGCCACGTCACAGGCAGGCTAACACCACAGTGTTCATCCGGGGGGGGGGGGGTGACTCACAACTGCTGCAGCAAACACGTGGAGACTCTTCGACTGCCTTGGGTAGACTGATCCAACTTCCATTACAGCAGTCCCAGGTCGACTCTGTAATCAGACACATCATCAGTAATAGGGACACTCTAGGGCACCTCACTTACAGGCTTAGACACAAACGCCCACCTATCCACTCCATAGATGGCGTTGCTGTCTAAGCGTCACCTCACCAGAGGTCAACAGCGGCTGTGCTATGAGCTGATCAGGACGGGAAACCAGCCCTCGTGGCTGGTATATCCTGTCCTCACTAGATGGCGCCGTCCATTTGGAAGGGGTTTCGGGAGCTGACCCACAGATGGTGCGGTCGTCACTGCTCCGTGCTCGGACGCTGGGCTCGGGTCCGTAACACAAGGTTAGAGTGCAGTCATCAGTTTAGGCTTGAGCTTCAGGAATGAGATGAAGTAGATCGTGGAAAAGACATTCCACAGCACACTACCCTGTGGAACGTTGGCATCAATTGAGTGGCTTTCAAATTCTGCTCCATTAAGTTCTGCTCCCTAGGGTCCGTTCTTGAAAGTAGTCTTTTATTAACTCTAAGATGAAGCCTGAGATGGCTAGTGCTTGAAGCTTCACTACTAATCCAGAGGTCCAGACCTAACCAAAGGCTCCTGCTATGTGTAGTGCAATCACACAGCTGATTTTGGACGCATCCAGTGACTGATGCCACTTAGTGGAGAGAATTAGCAAGAGATCAGCAGCAGATCGCCCTTTCTGAAACCATACTGTCGATCTTATGGTAACTGATGATGGTAAAAAGTTATATAATTTGCTTAGAGATAAATGTTTCTATAATTTTACCAGTGATATAGAGCAGTACCATTGGTCTGAAGTTACCAGTCACTGAACGGCTCTTCTTTGTGTGTACTGGAACAACACCTGCCTTCTTCCATAAAGATGTCTAAATTCCATGAACTTGGCCAAGTTGGAAGAGGCAGGTGAGAGGTGGAGCCAACCTGTCAGCACAACTGCGTAGTAATCTTGGGCTTACCCTATCTGGCCCCACCGCTTGACCTATGTGAAGCGTTTTTAATATATTAAGAGATGGAGAACTTAGGCCTGCGGTATAACCATTTCAGTTATCTTAGACACAGTGCTTGGAGCAAGATGTAGAGGCTAACGTTCAGAACACGGGATTTTTTTCTTGGCCGCAAAATGGTTTGCTGGAAGATCAGCCTTGTGATTGCAACAGTTCCATCTACCAGTGGAGGGAGCCGGTTGGCCGAGCGGACAGCACGCTGGACTTGTTATCCTGTGGTCCTGGGTTCGATCCCAGGCACCGGCGAGAAACAATGGGCAGGGTTTCTTTCACCCTATGCCCCTGTTACCTAGCAGTAAATAGGTACCTGGGTGTTAGTCAGCTGTCACGGGCTGCTTCCTGGGGGTGGAGGCCTGGTCGAGGACCGGGTCGCGGGGACACTAAAAATCCCCGAAATCATCTCCAGATAACCTCCAGATAACCAGCTTTAGAGGCGGGATTGTGTCCGCGGATGAATATTCCCGCCAATCTTTTATCAAAGACTTTGGATCTACCTCTTCCGGATGCAAGTATTTTTGGAGTTTCTGATTCTCATTTTGATATAGCTAACTCTTCGAACTTCTTTCATGATATGACAAGATCATCAAATGAATGTTTTTGTTATGAACAGGGGAATGCAGTTTAAAATTTCTCCTGGTCTTATTTTTGGCCTCGGTTGCCATCTGGCAGCGATTTCCAAAACAGGGCTGATCAGTACGCTTAGTTACATTCTGCTGGTGAGGAATATGCCTCTGCTGGAGGTCCTGCTCAGCAACCACACTAGGAAGACGAGTCTTCACGAAACTGTGTGTGAGGTCGCCAACATTGGTAATGAAGCCCCCTGATGGCAACATTATGCTAATTAATTGATTTTTCATGTTTGCACATTGTTTGGCAAAGCAGATGTTAATGGTGGCTGCGTTTGTGGCTTTTCCAAAAATAGTAGTAGTAGGCATCCATCAGTCTCAGGAGACTATGGAGTTGCACTCTGGTTGTCGGTATGGAGTGGCCTCTCCAGGGCGCAAAGCCAGGGGTAGGTTAATATGGCGGAGATGCTATCACCCAGGCAGCAGGTCCTCCCTCTCCACGGCGCCGAAAGTCTCCATTGGAAAGACAAACGCCAATACTATTGGTTTCAGCGCCGTTGCAGGAACTGTCAGAACGAAGCTGAAGGCAACAACGAACTGCCGTAAGGGCTCGTGTAATGATGTGTAGATATAATGTGCCGAGAAAGACAGATAGCCACTACAGAACTTTGGTATTAATAGCAAGTTTGCTGACGTGTAAGTGTGTGAACCAAATCTGAGTATTTCCTTGATTGATCCAATATTAGGTCTTTAAAAATTTGCTCTTTTCTCTCTAAATCTCCTTTTTTTTATTCGACCAGTGTCCTTTTAATTCCCTCTTCGGTGGCAATGATTATACGTGAAATCATACGGCCCTCATGACCTAAATGTTGGGGTTATACCTATAACAACGAAATTTGTTTCATTTTCTTTGAATACTTTCCTTTCATTCTCACTTTAACTCTATCATGCATTCAGAGGTCAACATGAGATGGAGACCACATGAAATGAACTCTGTTACCATCATAAATAAATTTTGTTATATTTAATAGTAAACTTCTCTTCCTACTATCCCCACCATCAATGCTGTGCCACTCACAAAACTCATATAGGAGACACGAGAGAAATATCGTAATGACTCAGTATTTTTTCATAAATACATCACGTTTTGGTGATTTCAGTGTGCATCTTATATAGCTATAAGATATTGTCCCGAAGTTCTCAGTAACATTCTTCTAGTTTCTTGAGCTGGTTACGTACATTCACTGATGAAGCAGGAAGTGAAACTGGTTAATTTGCATTTCACTGACATAAAAAGAGACAACTCAAGTCACATGTATCTTTTCCGAGGATCGTTGACCCCACGACCCGGTCTCTGCTGACACCTTCCGGTTGGCGGCCTGGCTCCAACTCACTATGTTATACTTGAGTGTTAAAATGATACCTTATTTTCAAAATTAACATTTAAATAATTTGCTGACCTTTAAATAACCCATATTTCTAGAAGCAAAGCTTTCTTAATTAAACAAATCCAATCTTTTAAGTGCTATTAAGGCACTTTTTCCATCATTTAATTTAATTATTTGGTTCTGTGCATTGAAACATAGTGTCTATTTGGAAATATTTTATGTTGCAAGGAACACCAATAACATGTAGTACATTTTGCACTGTGAAATGCAGTGTTGACTCTCTAAAGAAGTCTACAAAGTATAAAGATAAAAGGTTCTGCCAAAGCCAAGGCTACAATCTTAGAATTTTTAATTTGTAAGTTTGTGAGTATGATTCACCTCGAAGAAAATCTAGAAAACAAGAAATGAGCAATACCGATCGATTCACAATTTTGTATTATGCCTAAAGTACTCAATGTAATTGATAAATTTTGAAAGCTGTAGGATTGACATTTATTATTTAAATTGAAAAGCTACATAATATTAGTAAGAAAGGATAATAATACATGCAAAAGATAATGGATTTGCAAAATGTCTCGAGTTATCAGTAAACATAAGTTTATCTATTTTACTACATTTGAATGCAATAAAAAAGATTACCGTGTCATTAATAAAGTGTCAAATATGCAGCTTATCAGTCTCAACTAAAATAACGAATATATTGAATGAACAAAGGTGCCAAACTGTTAACGCAGAACATCTCCGCAGAACACTGTGATTCGTCACTCCACAATGTTGCCTTTGACTATCATTCAGCCCAAACTTCTGCTTTGGTAGTACTTACAGTAACGGTGAGAACCAGAGTACATATTCCGACGTAAAACGCAATTAAAAAGTAAAAATCTGTTCTATTGAACACGGTCAAACCGGAGAAGGTTTTCGTATTTATGATGCAAAGATATTGTAAACTAACCTAACCCACCTTCCAAGGCCTAATACACGCTATCTGAGGCCTTAAATAGTAGTACGTATGTGTGCTATACTAGTCATAGGAATTTTTCAATTTGTCAATTAGTTGATTTTTTTCCAGGCTCTATCAAGTGAATAGTACAAAATTCCACTATTTAATTGCTTGGTAAGTTAATATTTGAACTATGGTACACATAGTCACAAAAACCTCTCTCTAAACAGGAGGATGGGTTGCAATCAATTTATCAATTTAGACAACATTTGGAGTAATAATCAAATACTTGGGAATATACATGAACACACAAAGACACATCATTATATATCCAGTATAAGGTGCCTTGGATCTTCTGTCTCTCCCACTCTTCCAATCCCACTCTCATTTCCCCCTTTTCCCTACCCTCTTTCCCTTCACCTTCACCCTCATCTCCCTACACATCCTTTCTCCCCTTTACCCTCGAAAAGACAGACATTTCCATATATTTATGTATATGGAAGGCGGTACCCCGACTGTACTCGGGACTCCCCTACCTCTTTCCACACTTTTCCCTCGTTCCCCAATTTCTGCCATATCTACCCCTTGATCCCCCTCGTCCCCATCATCTTGATCTCTCCTCTCATTCTCCTCTTTTTACCCTTGTTTCTCTACCTTAACCCGCTCTATCTCTGAAAATGTATTACGAAGCACTGCAACATTTGTAAGGAGCTTTCAGAAGGAATGTTATTATGGTCCCTAAAACTCTTCGAAATTATGCTAAATATTTCTTATAGAGAGGCAGTCTCTGTAATCTATATAAATAAAAATGGAAATGTTAGTTTGTTCAAATGGCTAATCTCCAAAAGTTCTTCATCGATTGCTTTGAAATTTTCACACAACATTCCATTCGCCTCCGAGCGGATTATTTATATGAATACTATCTAGATGTCAGATCGTTAACGGGAAAAAACATGCTTCTTTTGAGGAGTTGTGTTTTTCATGTCGGGGGAATCTTCGAAACCTCTTTACCGATTGTTTTTAAATTTTTACACAATGCATTCAAATAGGCGAGTGTTTTTATATACATACTATATACATGTCTCACCTGTGACAGGAAGAAAACCTGCTATAAAAAAAACGCGCCATCTGTAGGACGTAGGAGCAACACACGCTGTAATCTGCGAAAGTTCTTCACCGATTGCTTTGAAATTTTGACACAACGTTCCATTCAAATACGTGCATGTTTTTATATACATACTATTTAGATGTCACACCTGTGACAGGTGTAAACATGCATTTTTTTTTAAACAGCGCCATCTGTTGCACATAAGAGCAACACACGATAAACCAACCCGTTCTCGCAAATTTAATAAGTCAATATTGACTTATTAGTTGCGTGCATAGGTGACATACTAAACATAATAGTTTCCCTTGAAAAGCTTCATAGAAAACACCGACCTTACCTAACCTACTTAGTATGTTAAAATAAGCATCTTATAGCTTCGTAATTGCAATTGTTACTTAACCTATTATAGGTATAGGTTAGGTAATACTTGTAATTACGAAGCATTAAGATGCTTATCTTAACATACTAAGTTGGTTAGGTAAGGTCGGTGTTTTCTATGAAGCTTTTCAAGGGAAACTATTATGTTAAGTATGTCACCTATGCACATATTTAATAAGTCAATATTGACTTATTAAATTTGCGAGAACGGGTTGCGATAAACAAAATATCTTACGATTGAGTTGCTCCTGAGCTACCGTGCAGTGAGGACGTGTCGCCTGCTGCTCCGGTGGTTTGAGTCGGTTCTCACTACGTGAAGAGAGCCATGGGGAAGGCTCAGCGCAAGAGGGAATGGAAGCAGCTTTCGGACGAGGAAGGACGGTGGACCGATGTGCAGCAGGCCCCAAAGAAAACTGCTATCGAGGCTTTACCACTTGCTTCTACCAGCAAGTCAGCGGACGAAATGGACCTAGAGAGGACAGCGTCAGTCACACACCAGCCAGTGTCAGTCAATGCTTCTCTGTCCGCAACGCTGCCGCGGGACGGCAGTATGAGTCAGGAGAGGACACCACCGGTTTCACGCCAGCCAATGTCGGCCATTGTTCTTCTCTCCACAGCCCAGCCGCAGGACAGCAGTATGGTACAGGGGAGGACACCACCAGTCTCACACCAGACTTCACCAGCCCCTGCACTTCTTCCGAAATTCAAGATCATGCAGACCGACCACTTTCCTACAGCATATGGAGTAGTAACGGCGATGGAAAAAGAACAACCAGAGCTCAAACTTTCCATTACAGTCAACCTGAAGGGAGAAATAATACTGACACCTCAAGACCAACAGACTGCACATTACTTAGAGAAGGTAAGAGTCCTGCAGGGGAAACCTGTGTGCTTGGTAAAGCTGGACCCTTCAGAACGGCGCACACGAGTCGTGCTTTTGGGATACTGTGACGGAGTTCCCCCCCTTATAATTCTCCCACGCCTGCAGTAAGAGTCATGTCTACTTTTCCCAAGCGTTCTCTACGTTGCAGGCTACAATTTGATATATGGGAGAGAGTGAAGTGTTCTCGGAGAGCCGAGAAATTTGTGAAATAGTAATATTTTGGCCTGTGGTTTAGGCCCTTTAGGGAGCCAAGATGGCGCTTACCTCTCTGATCTCCCGCCAAAACCGTGTGACGTCAGTGGCACCGGATTGGTCACCGACAGCAATGTGGCACAGGGAGCCAATGAAAACTTCCCGTAACGAAAGTGACGTCACGAAGGAAGGGGGTCCGGCCAGCGCGCCGGGCTGGCGCCAGCAGTCAGACACGACACGTCATAGAGGTCGGACGTGCGACGAGTGGTCCTGTCTGTCGGACAGCTGTTTCCCACTACCGTGGATTTACGTGTCACCTGAAGTCCGCCAGTACTCTGAGAAGTCTTCCCTAGTTCATGTGTTGAACCAGAAGAGGGAATTGACGGTTATTTGAGCAACAAGTGCTCCAGTCAGGTACTGTGCCAGTAGCAGTGAAGCCGTGCAGTGACGTATGTTGACGTCGGTGGCAATTCACCAGTTCGTGACAGCGTAGTGGCTGACAGAGCCACTGGGTAGCTGAGGAAGAGAGGACTATTTGGGGGAAACCGAACGACTGCAGCTGAGACGTAGGCGACAGCCGTTGCTGGGAGAAGACGACGGCCAGGAGACCGACTCCAACCTTCAAGAAGTCAAGGAGGAGGACGGACCTGCAGTGAGGAGGCACGGAGACGACGCGCTAAACGGTGGGACGACGAGAGGCTCTGGTAGGACACGACGACGTGTAGTGTGGGGGCGTTCCCGACACGAGGACCAGGAGCTACATCTCGACTCTCATCGGAGGATAGGGTGAAGTAGGTGGTTCTAGTTCCCTCCCCATTCCCCTTTAGTTGGCTATATTATTTGGCTATATTATCTAGCCTGAAGATTTTATATGTCGTGAGCAAGTCTCACCCATGTCACGGTAAAGCACCAGTGTGCTAGACAGTACTATCAAGAGTACTTGTAATATTCATGTTGATTATTGGTGTGTACAGACACCAGGAACCAGTGATAAATTTACTGTGTTGTGTATATCTTTCTATAGATTTTGATATGAACATATAGTGGTAAATTATATGTAATATTATGCCAGTATTTGGAGGTTAGGCTATGTGCCCAGAAACTATTTATTTTCCATGTATTGATGATTGATTTATATACCATATATATGTCTATGTCCATTCAGTGAATAATCATTTGTGAGTACAGTGAATCATTGCGTTATCGCCCACGAGAGAAAGTACTGAAAACTCCCGTGTTAATATTTCATTATATATTGTTGGATAAATAACAGTGTAAGACCATTACAGTGAATCATTGTAGAATTGATTGTAGAAAAGACTGTTTGAGCCTGAGTACAGTGTAACTAAGTAATTCGGTTTATTTGTGCCAATATCGAGTGTGCGAGTTTCTAGTAATATTGGAGAATTTAAAGAAACCGCGCGCGTGAATCTAGCAAACAAGCAAATTTCGCGCGGAGAGTCCATTGCGATCAGCTGTTCTTGACACTTGATGAGGAGGGGGAGGTGTTGCCACCTAATGATCGCGGACTATTCGTGGGAACTTCCGGCCGCGTCAGGATTTGCTGATTTATTTGTTGTTGTTTGGCTTTGTGACATCTTTCATACATTTTAAGTAAAATACAAAACTATCTTAGTGTTTTTATCATTCCCTCCATTGATCTTGTGGCTATATTATACTGGTAAACATAGAGTGATAACAACAAGTACCTGCCTGATTCCTGATCTTTGAGTGTGACCTTGCCAAGGCTACCACTGAATACACCAGTCCACTGAGGGTGTTATTGGCCACCTTAAACACCAATTGGCGACTTTGTGATTAACCGTAGAGCCCTATTGTTGGGGAGGGCACACGACAGTCGAGGTGAACGAGTCGTGTTCTCACTCTTTCTTAATAAGATGCCGTTAAGATTGACTGGGAGACTCTCCTGGCGTGCAGTGGCGCCGTGAGGATCGAGGGAAGACCCGCAGGGCTACGGTGAGTTACCTTGAGCGTAACTATTGCTCACCCCAGAGTAAGGGTAGAGAATAATAGAGAGGCGAAACCCCCAACAATACTCAATCGACTTTCCCCTGGATCCAGTGCTAGAACACAAGCAAGTCCTGAATGCGGAACGTTGCCACACAAAAGTAGACAAGGCAGCGACGCGTCAGGTTCTGGTGACCGTCATGGGACATGTGCCGGAAACTTTCGGTCTTGGAAATTGGGGGACATACCGACAGAGGCCATACGTCCCGGAACCCCTACGCTGCTTCAGGTGTCAGAAATACGGCCACCATCAGTCACGCTGCACAGGACAGGAGAGGTGCGGAGTGTGCAGCCTGAGACATCCCACCAAAGACTGTATTGCCAAGCACAAGGCAAACCATATCACTACAGCCAAATGTCCAAATTGTGGAGGCAAACATCATGCCTGGAGCACAACCTGCTCTGCACGGAAACAAAAAGTGCAGACAGCTCAGGCCAGGATCAACACACTGCCCAGCGATACATACCCCAACACCAACGTCTGGCACACTCGTGCACAGCCACAACAGCCACCCGCTCTCACGGAGCAAAATTTCCCGAATCTGTCACTTCCGAATCAGACATTACACGAAAGTGTTGCAGAAGTCCAGCAAATGCAAAAGAGCAGAAAACACTTACTTTCGGAATCTACTCCCCACCTATACAGTTTTACCGAGGTCCAGCTGAAAACCATCGTGAAGATCATGGCAGAGACCATTATCAATTGCCTACAGATGACGCAGAACGCCTCGCAACAACAGACTCAAGACATCACTTGTGTGATAATGGACAAGATCGTGCAGCAGACCACAGTTACACGAGAAATAGACAGTCTCCGACAGGATGGAGCACAAGAGGACAAACAACGCAACTTGGACATACTGACTACCGACAACAGTCGGCTAGTCAAGACACCGGAACATCGACATTCACAAACGCAACTGCAAGACGCTGTGACCACCCACGGTCAACAGAATCTTCCACCACAGGAGACAGACAACAACAGCCAATGCAGTCTGATCTGCAGCAAAGCCAACAAAGACGTATTGAACAGCAGAGATGCGCAGGTTCCGCCAACACAAGAAACGGCCGCGAGCAATCAATGCAGTCCGACTTGCAGCAATACCAACAACAAAGTGTTGGACCACAGTTCTGCACAGATTCCGACATTGCCGGGGTTGACCACGGACAATCAATGCAGTCCGACCTGCTGCACTTCCAACAACATAGCGATGGACCACAGTTATGCACAGATTCCAACAACGTCGGGGATGACCACGAACTGTCAATGCAGTCCGATTTCCAGCGACACGACTTGCGAGGCGGAGAATATAGAGGTCGATTCCGAGGAGGAGTTCAAGTAGAACAAGCAACACCAACCGAACCTGTCGTCTGGCCATTACGAATTCTGCAGTGGAACATACAAGGTCTTGGAAATAAAAAACACACACTTCAGGAGGCTGCAATCGGCACGAAAGCAGATATAATCGTTTTGGAAGAAACTCTTTTCCCGGCCACGAAATCCTTCAGATTAGCTGGATATCAGCATTATGTTCTACCGTATGAGCAGGGGAGACTAAGAGGATTGATGACCCTAGTCAGAAACACCATACCCAGCAAGAAAATAGACTCAGTTTCATGTGGGGATGGAGTAGAGGTATTAGCAGTTACAGTGAATATGGCTAATTTTGAGCTCCTCATATACAACGTCTACAAGCCCCCTAGACGTAAACTGGAAGCAGAGGCAGTGCTTGCCTTGGCCACGCAGGAAAATTTAATTATTGCTGGAGATTTTAATGCTCATCATCCTGAGTTAGGTGCAACTGGACCAGCCAATGCAGATGGGCGCCATTTAGCTGCAGCTCTGCGTGAAGTACCTGAAATTACACTTCTCAACACTGGGGAACCCACTCACATTCTAGGAGGTTCCCTTGATCTTACATTCATCTCAACAGCACTCCAGCAACAGGTGAAGTGGGAAGTAGACCCGGTGATCACCAGTGACCACTATGCTACTGTCACGACACTCAACCTGGCACGACCTCCTACACCACCTGCGCAGCCTCGGTGGAATTTAGGAAAGGCCAATTGGAATGTATACCAGGAAGAACTTGAAAAATGGTATGCAACGTACACGCCACCTGAGGATTTGAACATTCACGAGACCAATCTGCAGGAAGCCGTTGCAGCTGCTGCGAACACAGCTATTCCAATCATTATCGCAGGTAACACAAAACGAAAGAACTATTGGTTCTATAGTAATGACGTTAAAGAACAGAACCACAGAGTCAATATCTTCAGAAAACATCTAAAGAGACACCCCACACCAGAAGGTAGAACTCTGCTACGAGCGGTGATATCTGAAGCAAGGCGTGTTTCTAGAGAAGTAAAGGAGGCAAGATGGTTTGAGTGGTGTCAAACTCTAAATGAACATAGTAGTCTTGGCAAGATATGGGGTCAGATTAAAACTATATCAGGTCGACCAGCCCGGCCACAGGCATGTATTCAACCATTGCAGGAGGCTGAGAGACTTGCTCTCCAATTTGCAGAAAGAACAGCTTCATATCAGCTTCCTGCAATGGTCCGAAGGCAGCAAGAACAATTAAAACAAGAGAGGATGACAGTCATTCATGAGGGCTTAGCTATATATGACGAATGTGACTGTCCCTTCACCGAACAGGAACTAAGCAGAGCCAAAAAAGGTGGTAAGGACACTGCACCAGGTGCTGATAACATTACATACTCAATGATCGCACATGCAGGTCCTGCTGGAGACCGAGGGATATTGGACGTCATCAATGCGTCTTGGCAGCAAGGCAGACTACCGCCCTCTTGGAAGAAAGCAGACATCATACCGATTCCTAAGCCGAATGAACCTGGCAATTACAGACCCATTTCATTAACATCATGCGTTAGTAAAACTGCTGAACGGATGGTCTTAAATAGGCTACTGTGGAAGACTGGAGACCTTCATAAACACATATTTGGCTTCACTAGAGGAGTAGGTACTGCAAACTGCATAGCGACATTACTAGGAACAGTTAACTCAGGTACAGCTATAGTGGTCTTCCTTGATCTGGAAAAAGCGTTTGAACTTGCAAGCCCGCCAGCAATACTACACACCTTAGTTAAAAAAGGTGTGAGGGGGAAAATGCTAGCATGGATTCAAGATTACCTAAGTCACAGGTATGCCAGAGTAAAGTTGCAAGGACAAGTGTCGGACTACCACTTGCACGAGAATGGGACTCCACAAGGAGGAGTCCTCAGTCCTAGTCTTTTTAACATCCTTATGGAAAACCTTGTTACCATGTCCTTTACAGAAGGTGTTACATTGCTAAGCTATGCTGATGATATAGCATTAGTCATTACAGGTCCTTCACTTCTACATAAAGCTCAAGGTGCTTTAGATCAAGTGGCATCTGAATGCAGTGTTCTAGGGCTAAAAATATCTGCACAGAAGTCTAAGGCGATGAGACTAGGTGGCAAGGCTCCAGACAGGCACCTACGCATTCAGGACATTAACCTTCAGTGGGTTCCACAATATCGATATCTCGGAGTGTGGATTGATTTTAAAATGACATTCCATAAGCAAATTCAATATCTAAAGGAGAAAGCAAAGTCACGAATAAATGTAATGAGAGCCATCACAGGGCCCCGTCTAGGAGCGGGACACAGAGTGTTGAGAATGTTTTACATACACGCCGTTCGTTCCCTGGTTGATTATGCAGCGCCTGCCTTACTCACTCTTTCTCCTGGTCAGTGGGCGAACGTTGAGGTTCTTCAAAATGATGCATTGCGGGTCATAACAGGTGCTCCCAGATGGACTAAAATCCTGAACCTAAGACTAGAGACAAAGCTAACGTCGATTGAAATAAGGGTAAAGGGGATTGCTGCGTGCATGCTGACCAAGATATTGACTAGACCTAGAATCAGTTCACTTAAAGATATGATCACTGGAGCACTAACTCTGGACAGAAGAGCCTCCAATGGCAACAGGTGGACCCATTGTGCGATAAACGCCATCGATACATTCGATATGGCAAACAAAGTCACTGAGAGGGGTGTCGACGACGTACATGCAGACTTTGTTATACAAGCCCCTTGGGAATCTCTGCCAGCAGACTTTCAGATTATGGCTCTTGACGGGAAGAAGAACCAGACACATCCTCATCTGCTCCGTCACTTTGCACAGATGCATATAGAAGCAAACATGGCATCCGACAGCTTCACTTACTTCACGGATGGGTCAGTAGACCAGCAGGGACAAGAAACCGGAGCTGCAGTTAACGCAGCAAACTCTGTATATAGTTGGAGGCTCTCAAATGGGTGTTCGACTTTACAGACTGAGATGCTAGCCATTCAAAAGGCTTTGGAACATGCTCTTGCTGAACACCGACAGCATGTTATCATCCATACAGATTCGAGAACCGCCATTGAAACCTTGCAACAGGAACACCTATGTGATAACATCCATCTGATCACCAATGTCTTATCATTCATGCACACACTCAAACGACAAGGCCGACGGGTACTTATCAACTGGGTGCCAAGTCATGTGGGACTATTAGGTAATGACATTGCAGACGACGCTGCAAAACTTGCTACTAAGAGGAGGAATGTAGACATTTACATACCACAGAGTCTCTCCCAGATGAAGAAAGTGATTCGAAACAGAGCAATGCGAAAGATGTACAGTGACCACAACACAGCAGTTGCAACATCAGGATCTGCGGGTTGGTACAAGAATTCAACCAACTACGAACCACTTAGTTTGATGAACGGAGGCAGTAGAACAACAGAAGTGCACTTACATCGCATCAGGCTTGGATTCCCATGTGCATGGGAAATAGGCTTACGGGTTCCGGAAGGTGAGAGGAAATGTCAACACTGTGGAGAAATGCCCGACAGACCACTGGAACATTATCTAACACAGTGCACAGTTACAAACCCGTTAAGATTTCACCTTCGATTCAACAGAGCAGAGGAAGTTGTTAAACACATATGGCAAAATCTTACTGAAGCGACCATACGGGTCATACATACTCATCCTCCGCCCAGGTAAACCAGAAACGAGCATCACTTAGTGGGCCAGCCAGAGGCTTAGGGCCCGCGCAGGATTATCCCTGCTGAAAAGAAAAAAAAAAAAAAAAAAATCTTACGATTCCATTTCAATGTTCCTGATTGCATTGATGAATTCAATTTTCATAGATTTTGATTTATTTTCATTTTAATTTAATTGTTTTGTGTGACGTTGCGTTGGAGTTGAGCTGTGTTGTTTACCATACCGTTCATTTCGTGGGTATAGCTTATTTGTTTCTTTTTCATGGTTTTCATTTCGTTTTTTTCACTGTTCTTAAAATTTTTCAATGCAATTGGTGGTGAATTTGAGCTGTGTCGATTGATCTGAGTTTGAATTCAAATATGTCGTTAGTATTTTTTGCTTTTGTTTTGGAAACAAGAAAATGGATAACACGTTTATTTCACAGCTGCAAATGTGCAACAAACAGTCATGAATCCACCGGCTACAACGTTAACTGTTTTCTTCACGTTATGTCAAAAGGACGCGTTTGCAAAAACACTGCTGTGTTCGGAAGTGCCTACATATTACACATAGAATGCGAGTAGAAAATAATTTGAACGACGCAAACGAGGAGAGCGAGTCGACGGACAACCTGGCATATTCAAATAAACTACGATAGGCAGACTGCACACGGTGCATCCCAATCAAGATGAATGCTTCCTTCTTCTCATGCTGTTGGTAAACGTGCCCGGTCCAACGTCTTTCCAGTCATTGAGATTTGTCAACGGCATAATTTATGCCACTTTCCGTAGTGCATGTCAGGCTCTTAATTTATTGGAGAACGACCGACACTGGGATGTATGAATTAATGAAGCGTCCAACACGTCACATCCAAATTAAATTCGAGTATTGTTTGTAATCATATTGATCACCTTCGTCTCCATCAGAGAAATATAAATCGCACATGGCTGAAGATATTATCCGTCGAATACGCAAGGAAAATTCAAATATGAACATAGAATTCACATCAGAAATCTACAACGAAGCGTTGATAATGACTGAAGATTTGTGCTTAGATATCACGAACAAAGTTCTAAAAAAATTGGAAATGCCATCACCAAATCGATCTGCTTCTGCTTCGTTCGATGAAGAATTGCGTCGGGAACAAAATTACAACACGGGTGATCTGTTGTCGTATGTGCAGTCAAACATTCCTCAGCTAACGCTTAAGCGAAAAGGCATTTACAATCAAATAATTCAAAAGGTCAATAACGGGTTTGGAGAAATATTTTTAGATGCACCAAGAGGAACTGTAAAACCTTCCTAATTAGAATTATTCTGGCAGCATTTCGATCCCAAAATGGCATAACCTTAGCTCATGCATCGTCCGGAATAGCTGCGACATTGCTACCAGGTGGAAGAACTGCTACTTCGGCTATGAAGTTGTCATTGAACATGCAATTCATTAAAACTCCCACGTGCAACATTTCCAAAGCATTGCACAGATGTAAACTTATTGTTTGGGATGGATGCACAATAACCCCAAAAATATCGCTCGAGGCTCTTGGTCGATCATTGCAAGATCTGTGTGGAAATATCAGACCATTTGGGAACGCATTAATATTGCTTGCATGAGATTTCACGCAAACATTACCTGTAATTCTTCGATTGACACCAGCGGACGAAATAAATTCTCGCCTGAAATACTCAACTTTGTGGCGCCACGTAATGACGTTAAAATTAACTACAAATATGCGTGTCTAGCAGCAAAACGATCCATCAGCTGGGATATTCTCATATCAATTTCTGGAAATAGGGAATGGAAACGTGCTGGTTGATCTGACCTTAGGACGAATTTCATTGCCTCAAAACTTCAACAATATAGTGACGTCAAAACAAGAATTTGTTGAAAAAGTATTTCCCAATGTTCAAACCAATGTTTAGAATCACGATTCTCTGAATGAACGAGCTCTTATTGCGGCCAAGAACTTAGATGTCCACTAACTTAACAATATTGTTCAGTCTAACATTCAAAGCAAGGCAGTCACATCCAAGTCCGTCGACACTGTTGAGGAAGCAGATGAAGCGGTTAATTATCCAACAGAATTTTTTAATTCACTCGATCTGCCAGGAATACCATCACACGTACGGCAATTGAAAATCGTCGTGCCAATTATCATGTTGCGAAATATCAACCAGCCAAAACTTTGCAACGCCACGCGCCTTGCAGTAAAAAAATTAAACAGCAACGTCGTAAGAGCCACAATCTTGACAGGACCTTTCAAAGGTGAAGTTGTCCTCATTCCTCACATTCCTATGATTCCAACTGATATGCCATTTCAATATAAGAGTCTGTAATTTCCAATTCGATTGGTGTTAGGAATTACCATGAACAAAGCTCAGGGTCAATCTTTAGAATTGTGCAGTTTATAGCTAGACACGGATTGGTTCTCACATGGACAATTATATGTTGCGTGTTCTAGAGTCGGCAAACCAGACAATCTCTATATTTCCACAGACAACGGAACAACAAAACATATTGTATACTACAAGCATTGTGAAATTGAACATATTAGAAACGTGCGCATTCTCTTTTTTTCATTTAACCAGACTGAGCCACAGCAACGTGTGGCGGGTACAGCTAGTCTATATAAATAAAAATGGAAATGTTCGTTTGTTCAAAATCGCTAATCTCCGAAAGTTCTTCACCGATTGCTTTGAAATTTTACACAATGTTCCATTCGCATCTGGCCAGGTTTTTATATACATATTATATAGATGTCCCTTCTGTGACGGTAAAAAAATATGAACATAAGAACAAAGGTAACTGCAGTAGGCCAATTGGCCCATACGAGGCAGCTCCTATCTATAACCACCCAATCCCACTCATATACTTGTCCAACTCGCGCTTGAAACAATCAAGGGACCCCACCTCCACCACATTACGCGGCAATTGGTTCCACAAATCAACAACCCTGTTAATGAACCAGTATTTACCAAAGTCTTTCCTAAATCTAAACTTATCCAATTTATACCCATTGTTTCGTGTTCTGTCTTGTGTTGATATTTGGAGTCAGGCGCAGACAGTCTCAGTGAGAGGGTGTGTTAACCGGAGCTCCTGAGTGTTGTTATATTATCATAGCAATATGGAAGTTGTAGTGAAGGACCTGGTGACTCTAGTGGGAGCCCTGAGGTCAGAGTTGAACTCTCTGCGGGAGGAGGTGCGTCAGCTGAAAGAACAACGAGAAGTAACGAAGGAGGAGACCAGTAGTAAAGGGACCTCGTCTTGGAGAGTTGTGAAAGACAGGGGCCTTAAGAAGACTTTGATAAAGCCGCCTTTAAACGCCATAGCAACTTCTAATTCATTTGACGTTTTGGAGGACGAGTGCTGTGGTGAGACTGCGGATCGCGCAAAAGGGAAAGCAACGAAGAGCAAGGAAGCGCAGGCCCCTCAGAGAGTAAAGGAAGTACCTAAGCAAACTTTAGTTGTGGGAGATTCCCAGATAAGGTATTTGGATAGAACGTTTTGTGCTAGAGATAGGGGGAACAGGTTAAGGGTTTGCTATCCCGGAGCTGGCATTGGTGATATTATAAACAACATGAATGATATTATGGCTGGAAATGGGAACAATCCCATTATTTGCATTAGCGTGGGAGGAAATGATGTTGGTCGAGTTAGGAGTGAGGAACTGATTCAGAGGTATAAAACAGCCATAGAATTAGTTAGGAGCAAGGGAGGAATCCCAATCATATGTGGCATTCTTCCAAGAAAGGGAGTGGGAAATGAATGGATATCGAGGGCACTTGGTGTCAATTGCCGGCTGGAAAGATATTGCAAATCAAATGCAATATCTTTCATAGACAACTGGGAACACTTCTATGGAAGAAATGAAATGTATGCTCGTGATGGGGTGCATCTATCGAGAGCTGGGGTTGTTGCTGTTGCGAATTCGTTGGAAGAAATGGTTAGAGGTGTTTGTTTGGGTTTAAACTGTTAGTAGATAGAGGTATGGGAATTGATTTGGAGGAAGGAGGTAATAAAAGTATGTGTTTGTGGGAGAAAGGAATTGGCAAAATGATCAGGGAAAGAGAAGGGCCTCAAAATAACAATTCACTTAGGGTATATTACACTAACAGTAGATGTCTAAGAAATAAAATTAACGAATTAAATGCTCTTGTCTGCACAGAAAAAATAGATATTATTGCACTTACCAAAACGTGGATGAATGTAGAAAATAGAGAACTATTAGCTGAATATCAAATAAATGGATTTAAACTATTTCACACAGATAGATATATTAGACGAGGAGGTGGAGTAGCCATATATGTTAGGGACAATTTGAAATGTAGTCTCAAAGAGGGAATCAAAACTGAGCCACACACATAAACTATTTGTATAGAAATAAACGAAAAAGCTAATAATATTATAATAGGAGTTATATATAGGCCACCAAATTTAGACAGAATGGAAGCAAAGCATCTATGGGATGAAATATCTAGAGCATTTACATCTAACAGTATGTCATGGGTGACTTTAATTTTAGCGGAATAAACTGGTTGAACAAAACAGGGAATAGTGAAGCAGAAGATTTTCTAGAATTAATTGACGATTGCTTTCTTACGCAACACATTAAGGAACCAACACGGGATAATAATATTTTAGATTTAGTGTTAACTAACAGGGAAACACAAATTAATGACATCGAAATAGGGAGTGAGCTAGGGAACAGTGATCACAAAGAAATCAGATTTAGCATAGAATGGAATAGACCAGTAGGAGAAAATTCTGTTAAAGTGCCAGATTTTCGAAAAGCTGATTTTAATAGCCTAAGAAATTTTTGGGGTCAAATTGATTGGAAAGTCTTGGGTATGGGGTGTGGGCCGGTCTTGGAGAGAGACATGAACCCAGCGATAGGTGACTTAAATGGGGATTTCGATGTGGATTCAATATATAACTTATTTAAGAATATTCTAAACAAAGCACAGGAACGTAGTATACCATACAAATTGAATAGATCGAATACTAATGACCCAAAGTGGATAACAAAGAATTTGAAGAACCTTATAGGTAAAAAGAGAGCTTGGTACAAAAGAATTAAAAATGGGGAGGTCACTTTAGAACAGGAATTCGTACAACTGGTTAGAAATGTTAAAAAAGAGATAAGGAAAGGAAAAAGAAACTATGAAGTTCGCATAGCAGGGCAAGCAAAGACAAATCCCAAAGGGTTTTTTCAGTTATATCGTACTAAGACTAGGGAAAGGATAGGTCCATTAAAAACTGAGACAGGTCAAATAACAGATAGTGATTAAGAGATGAGTAGTATTTTTAATAAATATTTTGTATCTGTATTTACTAAAGAGGAACTTAATAATATGCCTTCAGCCGAACAAGTCTATGTGGGTGGGGACGAGGACAGGTTGACGAGTTTAGCAGTTAGGTTAGGTTAAAACTGAGACAGGTCAAATAACAGATAGTGATTAAGAGATGAGTAGTATTTTTAATAAATATTTTGTATCTGTATTTACTAAAGAGGAACTTAATAATATGCCTTCAGCCGAACAAGTCTATGTGGGTGGGGACGAGGACAGGTTGACGAGTTTAGCAGTTACCAGGGAGGATGTAATTAAACAAATAGTAAAACTCAAACCAAACAAATCCCCAGGGCCGGATGAAGTGTTTGCCAGGGTGCTTAAAGAATGCAAAAAGGAGCTTTGTGACCCACTGTCAACCATATTTAATAAATCAATAGAGTCAGGCAGAGTGCCAGAGTTTTGGAAAGTTGCTAATGTGATTAATAATTGAGTCGCAACATGGTTTTATAAATGGCCGTTCATGTTTAACAAATTTGTTATCTTTTTATTCTAGCATTGTTGAGGCAGTTGATAGTGGTAAGGATTGCGATGTTGTATACCTTGACTTTAGCAAAGCTTTTGATACAGTGCCACATGAAAGACTGATTAAAAAGATAGAGTCTCATGGTATTGGGGGTGCTATATTAAGCTGGATTAGGGCATGGCTATACCAAAGGAAACAGAGAGTTAGTATAAATGGAATCAAGTCAAAGTGGGAAAATGTTGTAAGTGGAGTGCCTCAAGGCTCTGTCCTGGGACCTCTGTTGTTTATAATATATATAAATGATTTAGATTCAGGTTTGAGTAGCAACATTTGCAAATTTGCCGATGATACGAAAATCGGTAGGGAAATTAATTCGGAGGAGGACTCACTGTCACTTCAAGTTGATCTAGATAGGGTTTTGAAATGGTCAAAGGATTGGCAGATGCAGTTTAATGCTGATAAATGTAAAGTTCTGAGGTTAGGTAATGATGATAGAGTTACAAGATACGAGCTAGATGGTGTTGTGATTGCGAAGTCGGATTGCGAAAGGGATCTGGGAGTTATGATTAGTAAGAATTTAAAACAAAAGGATCAATGCATAAATGTTCGTAATAAGGCAAATCGGACACTTGGATTTATTAATCGCAGCGTTAGTAACAAGACACCTGGTGTGGTTCTCAAGCTATATCTTGCTCTAGTTAGGCCCCATTTAGATTATGCAGTTCAGTTTTGGTCGCCATATTATAGAATGGATATAAATTCACTTGAACGGGTCCAGCGTAGGATGACTAAGTTAATTCCCCAAATTAGAAATCTTTCATATGAAGAAAGATTAACAAAGCTTAAGTTGCATTCACTGGAAAGGCGAAGAGTTAGGGGTGACATGATAGAGGTTTACAAGTGGATGAATGGACATAACCGGGGGGATATTAATAGGGTATTAAAAGTATCAACACAGGACAGAACACGAAACAATGGGTATAAATTGGATAAGTTTAGATTTAGGAAAGACTTGGGTAAATACTGGTTCAGTAACAGGGTTGTTGATTTGTGGAACCAATTGCCGCGTAACATTGTGGAGGTGGGGTCCCTCGATTGTTTCAAGCACGGGTTGGACAAGTATATGAGTGGGATTGGGTGGTTATAGAATAGGAGCTGCCTCGTATGGGCCAATAGGCCTTCTGCAGTTACCTCTGTTCTTATGTTCTTATACCAGTTTTTAAGAAAGGAGATAGATCACTTGCGTCTAACTATCGACCAATTAGCCTAACGTCTATTGTGGGAAAGTTACTCGAATCTATAATAGGAAATAAAATTCGTCTTCATCTTGAAAAACATAAATTAATAATTGAGTCGCAACATGGTTTTATAAATGGCCGTTCATGTTTAACAAATTTGTTATCTTTTTATTCTAGCATAGTTGAGGCAGTTGATAGTGGTAAGGATTGTGATGTTGTGTACTTTGACTTTAGCAAAGCTTTTGATACAGTGCCACATGAAAGACTGATTAAAAAGATAGAGACTCATGGTATTGGGGGTGCTATATTAAGCTGGATTAGGGCATGGCTATACCAAAGGAAACAGAGAGTAAGTATAAATGGAATCAATTCAGAGTGGGAAAATGTTGTAAGTGGAGTGCCTCAAAGCTTTGTCCTGGGACCTCTGTTGTTTATAATATATATAAATGATTTAGATTCAGGTTTGAGTAGCAACATTTGCAAATTTGCCGATGATACGAAAATCGGTAGGGAAATTAATTCGAAGGAGGACTCACTATCACTTCAAGTTGATCTAGATAGGGTTTTGAAATGGTCAAAGGATTGGCAGATGCAGTTTAATGCTGATAACTGTAAGGTTCTGAGGTTAGGTATTGATGATAGAGTTACAAGATACGAGCTAGATGGTGTTGAGATTGCGAAGTCGGATTGCGAAAGGGATCTGGGAGTTATGATTAGTAAGAATTTAAAACAAAAGGATCAATGCATAAATGTTCGTAATACGGCAAATCGGACATAAGAACATAAGAACAAAGGCAACTGCAGAAGGCCTATTGGCCCATACGAGGCAGCTCCTATTTATAACCACCCAATCCCACTCATATACATGTCCAACCCATGCTTGAAACAATCGAGGGACCCCACCTCCACAATGTTACGCGGCAATTGGTTCCACAAATCAACAACCCTGTTACTGAACCAGTATTTACCCAAGTCTTTCCTAAATCTAAACTTATCCAATTTATACCCATTGTTTCGTGTTCTGTCTTGTGTTGATACTTTTAATACCCTATTAATATCCCCTTTGTTATGTCCATTCATCCACTTGTAAACCTCTATCATGTCCCCCCTAACTCTTCGCCTTTCCAGTGAATGCAACTTAAGCTTTGTTAATCTTTCTTCATATGAAAGATTTCTAATTTGGGGAATTAACTTAGTCATCCTACGTTGGACACGTTCAAGTGAATTTATATCCATTCTATAATACGGCGACCAAAACTGAACTGCATAATCTAAATGGGGCCTAACCAGAGCAAGATATAGCTTGAGAACCACACCAGGTGTCTTGTTACTAACGCTGCGATTAATAAATCTAAGTGTCCGATTTGCCTTATTACGAACATTTATGCATTGATCCTTTTGTTTTAAATTCTTACTGATCATAACTCCCAGATCCCTTTCGCAATCTGACTTCGCGATCTCAACACCATCAAGCTCGTATCTTGTAACTCTACCATCATTACCTAGCCTCAGAACTTTACATTCATCAGCATTAAACTGCATTTGCCAATCCTTTGACCATTTCAAAACCCTATCTAGATCAACTTGAAGCGATAGCGAGTCCTCCTCTGAATTAATTTCCCTACCGATTTTCGTATCATCGGCAAATTTGCAAATGTTGCTACTCAAACCTGAGTCTAAATCATTTATATATATTATAAACAACAGAGGTCCCAGGACAGAGCCCTGATGTACTCCACTAACAACATTATCCCACTCTGACTTAACCCCATTTATACTAACTCTCTGTTTCCTTTGGAATAGCCATGCCCTAATCCAAGTTAATATAGCACCCCCAATACCATGAGCTTATATTTTTTTAATTAGTCTTTCATGTGGCACTGTATCAAAAGCTTTGCTAAAGTCAAGATACACAACATCACAATCCTTACCACTATCAACTGCCTCAACTATGCTGGAATAAAAAGTTAACAAATTTGTTAAACATGAACGGCCATTTGTAAAACCATGTTGCGACTCATTTATTAATTTATGTTTTTCAAGATGGAGACGAATTGTATTTGCAATTAATGATTCAAGTAACTTTCCCACAATAGACGTTAGGCTAATTGGCCGATAGTTTGACGCAAGTGATCTATCTCCTTTCTTAAAAATTGGTACCACATTAGCTACCTTCCATGACTCTGGCACTCTGCCTGACTCTATTGATTTATTAAATATGGTAGACAGTGGTTCGGAAAACTTCTCTTTGCATTCTTTAAGCACCCTGGCAAACACTTCATCCGGCCCTGGGGATTTGTTTGGTTTTAGTTTTTCTAATTGTTTAATTACATCCTCCCTGGTAACTGCTAAACTAGTCAACCTGTCCTCATCACCACCCACATAGACTTGTTCGGCTGAAGGCATATTGTTAAGTTCTTCTTTAGTAAATACAGATATAAAATATTTGTTAAAAATACTACTCATTTCCTTGTCATTATCCGTTATTTGACCTGTCTCAGATTTTAATGGACCTATCCTTTCCCTAGTCTTAGTTCGATATAACTGAAAAAAAACTTTAAGATTTGACTTTGCTTGCTCTGCTATGCAAACTTCATAGTTTCTTTTTGCTTTCCTAATCTCTTTTTTAACATTTCTAACCAGTTGTACGAATTCCTGTTCTAACCTGACTTCCCCATTCTTAATCCTTTTGTACTAAGCTCTCTTTTTACCTATAAGGTTCTTTAAATTATTTGTTATCCACTTTGGGTCATTAGTATTCGATCTATTCAATTTGTATGGTATACTACATTCCTGTGCTTTGTTTAGAATATTCTTAAATAAGTTATATATTAAATCCACATCGAAATCCCCTTTTACGTCACCTGTCGCTGGGTTCATGTCTCGCTCCAAGACCGGCCCACACCCCATACCCAAGACTTTCCAATCTATTTGACCCAAAAAATTTCTTAGGCTATTAAAATCAGCTTTTCGAAAACCTGGCACTTTAACAGAATTTTCTCCTACAGGTCTATTCCATTCTATGCTAAATCTGATTACTTTGTGATCACTGTTCCTAGCTCACTCCCTATTTCGATGTCATTAATTTGTGTTTCCCTGTTAGTTAACACTAAATCTATAATATTATTTTCCCGCGTTGGTTTCTTAATGTGTTGCGTAAGAAAGCAATCGTCAATTAATTCTAGAAAATCTTCTGCTTCACCATTCCCTGTTTTGTTCACCCAGTTTATTCCACTAAAATTAAAGTCACCCATGACATAAATACTGTTAGATCTAGATGCTCTAGATATTTCATCCCATAGATGCTTTGCTTCCATTCTGTCTAAATTTGGTGGCCTATATATAACTCCTATTATAATATTATTTGCTTTTTCCTTTGCTTTTTCTGAAAAACTGTGTTTTTCAAGTGAGGGAAATCTTCGAAACCTCTTTACCGATTGCTGTGAAATTTTGACACAACGTTGAATTGGAATGGGCGCGTCTTTTTATATATCTACTATATACATTCCTCACCTGTGACAGGTAAAAACATGTGTTTTTGAAAAACAGCGCCATCTGTTGCACATAATAACATTATTCACGCTTTACATAATATGACATGAATTCCAATTCAATGTTTCCGATTGCATTGATAAATTTTCTTTTAATAGATTTTTTTTTATTTTTTATTGAATTATTTTGTGTGACATTGTGTTGGAATTGAGCTGTGTTGTTTACCATACCGTTTATTTCGTAAGTATAAGTACAGATGCCACACCTGTGACAGGTAAGGCTGTGCTTTTCTTGACAAACAGCGCCATCTGTTGCATGTAAGAGCAACAGACATGCTACACTAAACATAGAAATGGAATTGTAATATGTTTCTGTTTGCATTGGCAAATAGAATTTTCATAGATTTTGATTTATTTTCATTTGATTTAATTATTTTGTGTGATTTGTGTTGGAATTGAGCTATGTTTTTTACCATACCATTCATTTCGTGAGTAGAGTGTATTTTTTATTTTTGTATTTTTCGTTTCATTTGTTTAACTGTTTTCATATATTTCAGTGATGGGAATATTAGATCACTTGAGGTTTCCAATTTCCTGATGGGAATATCAGACCATTTGGGAATGTATCGGAAGAGGGAGTGGGGAATAGTGGGGAGGACGAGGGGACAGGGGGAGTGGAGCATTGTGGAAAGGAAGAGGGGATAGTGGAGTGGGGAATGATTGGGAGCCCTAGGATACGGGTGAGGGAGGAATGGTTGGGAGGACTGAAGGACAGGGAAGGTTGCGGTGGCTCCACAACGCACATGCGTTGCGGAGCCACAGCAACGCGTGGCTGGGTACTGCTAGTCTTCTATAAAAATTAAAATGGAAATGTTTGTTCAAAATTGCTAATCTCCAAAAGTTCTTCATCGATTGCCTTGAAATTTTCACACAACCTTTCATTCGCATCCGAGCGGGTTTTTATTTACATACTATATACATGTCACGTCGGTGACGGGAAAAAAAGTTTTTTTTTTTAAAGCTGTGTTTTTCGGGGAGTTTTCACGTCAGGGAAATCTTATATACCAGAGGAAAGGGTCCTGAAAGATATTGTTGATAGGAACGTTATCCCTACAGACAAATATCAGAAAATACAATTGACGATTTACTATAAAACCAAAAAACGGCCAACCTACTCATGAGAAACTCTCCAGACACAAAGCAGAACGCTTTAAAAGAGACCAACGTCGTTTATGCCTTCAAATGCCCACTTGGGGCCTGTAACCCTCAAAGAACTCAGTATATAGGCAAACCAACAACATCTCTTTCCAGGCGATTAACGATGCACAAGCAACAGGGCTCCATTAAGGAACATATAATCTCTTCCCACAACCAGACCATCATCAGAGAAATCTTAAACAACACAGAAATCATCGATAGATAAAGCAATAGCAGGCGGCTTGACATCTGCGAGGAACTACACATCAAGAAGTCAACACCAGCAATGAACAGCCAATTAATGCACAACTATATTCTACCCACTTCAAGACTCCGCACCAATATAGAAGCATCAAGAAATATGGGCCAATAGGCCCTTTGCAGTTACTTCCATTCTTCCCTTTAATTTACCCAATTCATACCCATTGTGTCGTGTTCTATCTTGTGTTGAAAGTTTTGTTCACCTCATCCAAAACTGTTGTAACATTCACCACACCCAAATGCGGGTATATAAGATGAAAGCTGTTTAAATGATAGCTGTTTAGTGTTTGCAGGTTATAGTTGTGTGTGTTTAAACTAAAGTCTTTGAAAATGTAATAAGTTATTACGAAACGCGTTCTAGTTTCGCCTCAGACTAGAAATAAAAATTAATTTTGGAGAATTGATTTTTCAATTACCATCGACAGTGAAAAGAAACATAAGAAATATTGAGAAAATTTGTGTTAGAATTATTAATCTTACTTTTTCGGTCATATTTAATAACATATGTTTACAAGAAAGACTGCTACCAAAATCTATGTATATATATATATATATATATATATATATATATATATATATATATATATATATATATATATATATATACATAGATTTTGTATATATACAAAATATGTATATAGATTTCAATATATATATATATATATATATATATATATATATATATATATATATATATATATATATATATATATATATATATATATATATATATATATATAAAGTATTGCAATACATAATTACAATAGTGTCTCTTTCACTCAGGACACAATACATTGGCAGTGTTCATCAATCCTGGTGAATCTACTTCCTAGGTTCACGTCGCCCACACCTAATGGCAAACACCGGCTAGTTCACCTTCAACCTGGGCCAGTCCACACACTCACCATATCAACACGATGTGCCGATACCCTGCCTCCGCTCTCCAGATAATACTAGCAAAGGGTTTCAGCAACATGCTGACAGGGGTTTCAAACAATCACATACAGGTGTAGCTAGCACCCTGGCCAAAGTCTCTAGCAGCACTTGTGAACAGCTGCACCACTGTCGTCGCCTAACTCTTACTGGCCAATCTCGGGTACGTCGTCCCACACAACACTGCATACATCAGCAGCTAATACACTGCTCTAACGGATGGCGACCACTGGTCCTCTCACAGGACCCAGTCAAAAGTTCTTGGACTGCCCAAGGTGAATTGCCTTTCTCGGCGCAATCGTCTCCTTATGTCACCTCTGTGAACATAAAACGTCATTAACTAAACAGATGGTATACTAGGTGGCCCCTAGGATAACACCCTTTCCACCGGGAAATTGACATTGTAAATTGAAGCCACAACTTAGAGGGCGTTAATCTCGAAATGGCACCCACCAGATGTCATCATCATCGACCTTCTTTTCTAACTGAGGAAGGAAACCGGAACCGTTAACTGATCCCACGCCACCACCAACAGATGGCGTTGTCTACGAAGCACTCAATGCCGGGGAGCTAGAGTGCAGACTCATAGATGGCGCTGAAATCGTCACCGAATACTCCAGCGGCGGTGTCGATACCATAACATATTGTCAGCAGTATTGTGGTGGGTGGTATTGTTGGAAGTATAGTGGTGAGATGGTATTTCAGCAGTATTGTGGTGGGTGGTATTGTTAGCAGCAATGTGGTGGGGTGGTATTTTTACCATTATAGTAAAACTTCTCTCTCAATCACGTCTTGTCTTCTCTGATGTGGTCGTCTGGTGTCTGTAATGTAAACAACAGCAATCAGTGATCCACGTTACTGCTATTAAAATATAATATTTGTTCCGCAGGTCTATGCTTCCTGAAGTATGAGTCTCACCTCACCGTGGGTGTAAACGTTGCTGCTGGCTCCAAAATGTACTGGTACGTGAACTGTCAGTAGCAGCACCAAGACCTCCATGTACTGGTACGTGAACTGTCAGTAGCAGCACCAAGACCTCCATGTACTGGTGCGTGAACTGTCAAAAACAGCCCCAAGACCTCCATGTACTGGTGCGTGAACTGTCAAAAACAGCCCCAAGACCTCCATGTACTGGTGCGTGAACTGTCAGTAACAGCACCAAGACCTCCAGGTACTGGTGCGTGAACTGTCAGTAGCAGCACCAAGACCTCCATGTACTGGTGCGTGAACTGTCTGTAACAGCACCAAGACCTCCAGGTACTGGTGCGTGAACTGTCAGTAACAGCACCAAGACCTCCAGGTACTGGTGCGTGAACTGTCAGTAACAGCACCAAGACCTCCAGGTACTGGTGCGTGAACTGTCAGTAACAGCACCAAGACCTCCAGGTACTGGTGCGTGAACTGTCAGTAACAGCCCCAAGACCTCCAGGTACTGGTGCGTGAACTGTCAGTAGCAGCACAAACTCCACTATGTATGGGTGCGTGAACTGTACCAACAACAACCTTCTGCACTAATGAAATAATTTTCATTAGTCAAGTTATAAGTCAAAGTGATCAGTAAGTTAACTTTGAGTCTATTAGTCAATATATTTATCTATCCAATCATCTATCTACCTATCTATCTACCTATCCGTCTATCCATCCATCTACCTATTGTCTGTCTGTCTCTGCCAAGACCATTCTTTCTGACAATGGAAAGTGTTCTTTCTTTTGTGTTGGCGAGGCCTCAACTCTGCGGCCTCTAATTTTGAACAGAAAGACAGACAGACAGACAGACAGACAGACAGAAAGACATTCTCTCTCTGATACTATACATAAGTTTAATGTTATGTTAAATTAAGCATCCCATCCTCCTAGTACTATACGTAATGATTTGGACCATCGTACATATATTAAGGTAAAATCCAATTAGAAAGCAGAAATCGTTACTATTGAATTTTGACAAATCGGAAAAGTTTTTTAATTGATGTTGCATAGAAAACGTAACGTAACCTAACCTCACCTTCTTAGGGCTAATACACTCTATCTGAAGCCTAATATAATACATGTGTGTTATAATAGGCCTTGGAATATTTGAGTTTTGTTTCAGATTTATTTTTGTCGGATTCCATAAAGCGAATAGTACAAAATTCTACTGTCTAAATGTCCATTACGTCCATATAGGAACGATGGTCCACAGAGTTACAAAAACTCTAATCAAGAGGTTGGGTTGAACTGGACCATTAGTGTGCAAACCATGTAATCTTTTCCTTCATATGAGCCGAAATCTCTTGCTAACTGTAGATTATAATGACACCTTGAACAACCCTATATTAGAATATTGAAGATGTTTTAGTATGGAATATATAAGTGCACATGTAGCAGATATAGATAGATCGATAGATAGAGATATACGCATAGAGAGGCATATAGATGTAGTTAGTGTCAGACGTTCACCCCCTTCCAACCTGTGGTTGGGGTCGTCCCACGGGTCTTAGCCCCACAGTACCGGGCGCCACTGCTCGCCCTTGGGCTCCCCCAGTCAACCAAAGGCTGGCCTTATACACCCCTAGAGAGTTGGGAGGTTCAAGCTTCCTATAACTCACCTAAACCTGTCCGTCCTGACACTGAAACGCTTTCTTGGACAGCTGGTCTACTCTGGTCGCCAGCTGGGTGTTTATGCTTGTGTCCCAGCAACACGCCAGTGGTTATCTTAATGGTTATCTTAATCAAGGATGCAATATCATGTGCAGTACAAGGTGTCACTAATGGTTTCATAAATATATACATATATATATATATATATATATATATATATATATATATATATATATATATATATATATATATATATATATATATATATATATATGTCGTACCTAGTAGCCAGAACTCACTTTTCAGCCTACAATGCAAGGCCCGATTTGCCTAATAAGCCAAGTTTTCCTGAATTAATATATTTTCTCAAATTTTTTTCTTATGAAATGATAAAGCAACCCATTTCATTATGTAAGAGGTCAATTTTTTTTTATTGGAGTTAAAATTAACGTAGATATATGACTGAACCTAACCAACCCTACCTAACCTAACTTAACCTATCTTTATAGGTTAGGTTAGGTTAGGTAGCCGAAAAAGTTAGGTTAGGTTAGGTTAGGTAGGTTAGGTAGTCGAAAAGCAATTAATTCATGAAAACTTGGCTTATTAGGCAAATCGGGCCTTGCATAGTAGGCTCAGAAGTGAGTTCTGGCTACTAGGTACGACATATATATGTATATATATATATATATATATATATATATATATATATATATATATATATATATATATATATATATATATATATATATATATATATATATATCCCTAGAGAATGGAGGCTCACTTAAACTCATCAGTTAGTTTAAAAGTTTACTGAAGCACAAGAATATATACACATATAATTGTATAAAGAAATGTCAAAAGGGGGGATATCATCCGCTGGCGGCAACACTCCTCGTGGCACGACTTCTGGCAACACGGCTTCTGGTCAGCTGACTGGGTCCACTCGTCAGGCGGCAGGCACAACCTCGCGCCTCTGGCAACACGATCAGCTGATACCTCTGACTGTCAGACGTCATGACTTTTCCACGCCTCTAGCGATGCAATCAGCTGGGCGCTTCAGAGTTCGTTGCCGGCTCTTTGCACACCAGCTACCACCTCCAGGATCACTTACATCCCCGCCTTAATGCTAACACACACCAACTCATGCCTAAATGAGTTTTTGGCTCCTAGCCTAATATCCTGTCACTTAGACAATACAATTATGAGTAGAAATATTCACTACATATAAAATACTCTAGCTCGCCTAGATCAAAAGGGGTAAAGGGAGGGAGGGACAATTATCTACCTTATTTCACTCCAACCGCGAAGCTGACTCGTCCTCTGTTGAGGAATGTTGAGGTTCCTGGTCCTGGCGTCTGCTCTGCCGACGACTAGTTCCCACCACACACACAGGTTCCTCCGTCGCCTTCGTGGTAACGCGTCCTCACCGTGCTAATTCCCAACAGGTACTGCCTTCCTCTTCCTATTCTCCAGGGTACTGAAGACAGGTACTTCCATCGTCCTCCTCCACTCTCCCTGGCACTGTCGACACCTCGCAGTCCAGCACAGCTTCCGCTCGCCTCACTGCCAGTAGATTTGGCCCGGCCGTAGCTTTTCGCTTGATGTGGAATACTGGTCCTCTGGGCGTCCCGGACGACACCATCCCAACGTTCCCTCTGCTGCAGACTCTTGATAGAGCTCTTGGCTCTCCAATCCGGCCCGTCCTTGCTTCTGAGCACTCCACAGAAGTTGGATGGCCTCTCAGACTGTCTGCAGAATCGAAGCGAAGCTGGAATCTACTGGTAAGGGCTCTCCAGATCCGAAGCTCAACCAAGCGCGTCTTCCCTCTATGACGGCGCGTGACGTACTCTTCCCGCCCCAGCGCCAGCCGCCGACCCCCCCCCCCCCCCAGCCCCCTGCCTGGTGACGTCACACCGCCCGAGGGCTCTCGTCATTGGTCACTTCCGGCACGTGATGTCACCTGGCCAATTAGGTGCCGGGAAGCGTCAGGACGTCTTGGCGGGAAACAGGTTGGCTCGACACCGTCCTGTGCCTCAAAAGGCATAATGCCCTTGCATTATCAAACTTAGCTGGCCATTTTACAGCCAGCTTAATCCCGCTCCATGCTTTCCCACACATGAAAATGTTCCCTGTACATCACAGAATACTTAGGCTACGGAGATATGACTCTTCTAAGCTGGGAAGGAAGAAATATAGGGGTGGACACCGTCACAATAGAAACATAGACCAACAGATATACATAGTTAGATTTAAAGATAGATATATAGAGAGGAGGACAGACAAACAAACAGACAGACAGACTAAGAGAGAAGGAAATTATCATGGGAAAACGCCAAGTCATTACGACTATATTGCGCTTGGAAGGGATCAGGATAATGATTTGGGATGGGACGGGGAAAGTGATGGTGCAAAATCACTTAGACGGTTGGGGATTGAACTCCGACCTGCATGAAGTGAGACCGTCGCTCTACCGTGCAGCCCAAGTGACTCGACCGACTAAAAGAGAAAGAGAGAGAGAGAGAGAGAGAGAGAGAGAGAGAGAGAGAGAGAGAGAGAGAGAGAGAGAGAGAGAGAGAGAGAGAGAGAGAGAGAGAGAGAGAGAGAAAGAAAGAGAGAACGTGATAGATATAGAGAGAAATATGTGTGTGTGTGTGTACTCACCAATTTGTTCTCACCTATTTGTGTCTGCAGGATCAAACATTAACTTTTGTATCCCGCCTTTCGAGCCATCGGTTGTTTACAGCAATAACTCCGGTCCTATTTCCCTATCATACCTAGTTTAAACATGATGAATAGAATTTCCTTCCACAAACTGCTCCTTAAGTACATTCCATTTTTGCACTACTCTCACGCTAAAAGAACATTTCCTAACATCTTTGTGAATCATCTGAGTTTCCAGCATCCACCCATGTCCCCTAGTTCTGTTACTATTCCGTGTGAACATTTCGTCTATGTCCACATTGTCAACCCCCTGAGTATTTTGTACGTTCCTATCATATCCCCCCACTCCCTTCTTTCTAGTGTCGTAGGGCACAGTTTCTTCAGGCGCTCTTCATTTCCCCATCACTCGTAACTCTGGGACGAGTCTCATTGCAAACTTCTGAACCTTTTCCAGTTTCCTTATGTGCTTCTACAGATGGGGACTCCATGATGAGGCAGCATTCTAGCCTCACGTAGGCAGTGTAAAGGGCTCTAAATGCCTCCTTATCTTGAGGTTATCTTGAGATGATTTCGAGGCTTAGTGTCCCCGCGGCCCGGTCCTCGACCAGGCCTCTACCCCCAGGAAGCAGCCCGTCACAGCTGACTAACTCCTAGGTACCTATTTACTGCTAGGTAACAGGACCATCAGGGTAAAAGAAACTCTGCCCATTGTTTCTCGCCGGCGCCCGGGATCGAACCCAGAACCACAAGATCATGCGTCCAATGTTCTGTCCGCTCAGTCGCCGGCTCCTTACTTAGGTTTCTGAATGATGTTCTAACTTTTGCCAGTGTAGAATACACTGCTGTCTTTATCCTATTTATATGTGCCTCAGGAGATAGATTAGGTGCTACGTCCACACCCAGGTCTCTTTCTCGCGTCGTCACAGGTAGGCAGTTTTTCCTTAATTGTGTACTGTCCCTTTGGTTTCCTATCACCTAGTCACATTTCCATAACTTTACATTTGCTCGTGTTGAACTCCAGTAGCCATTTCTCTGACCATCTCTGCAACCTGTTCAGGTCCTCTTGGAGGATCCTACAATCCTCATCTGTCACAACTCTTATCAACTATGCATCATCCGCGAATATTGACATGTAGGACTCTACTCCTGTAAACATGTCGTTAACATATATTAGAAATAGAATTGGTCTCAGCACTGATCCTTGAGGTACTCCACTTGTTACTGTTCGCCAGTCCGAGTTCTCGCCCCTTACCGTAACTCTTTGGCTCCTTCCTGTTAGGTAGTTCCTTATCCATGCTAGGACCTTTCCCCCCACCCCCGCCTGCCTCTCGAGATTGAATAGCAGTCTCATGTGCGGTACTGTTTCAAAGGCTTTTTGGCAGTCCAGAAATATGCAGTCTGCCCAGCCTTCTCTGTCCTATCTTATTCTCGTTATTTTATCTTAGAATTCCAGAAGGTTTGTTAGGCAAGATTTCCCTTTCCAGAACCCATGTTGATGTTTGTTTACAAGCTTAACGTTTTCCAGAAGTGCAACCAGTCGTAGCCTAATTATTCTCTCAAGTATTTTACAGGTGATGCTTGTCACTGATACAGGTCTATAATTAAGTGCTTCCTCCCTATCACCTTTCTTGAAAATTTGTACAACATTTGCCCTCATCTAGCAATAGGGCAATTCTCCCGACATTAATGATTCATTAAAGATCCTTGCCAGAGGCATGCTGAAGGCCTGCGCTGCTTCATTTAGTATCCACTGTGATACTTTGTCTGGTCCAACTGCTTTAGTTGCGTCCAGTGTTGTCAACTTTGCAGTCTCCGTGGTGTAGTGGTAAAACACTCGCCTGGCGATCCGCGAGCGCTATGTCATGGGTTCGTATCCTGGCCGGGGAGGACTTACTGGGCGCAATTCCTTAACTGTAGCCTCTGTTTAACGCAACAGTAAAATGTGTACTTGGATGAAAAAACGATTCTTCGCGGCAGGGGATCGTATTCCAGGGACCTGCCCGAAACGCTACGCGTACTAGTGGCTGTACAAGAATGTAACAACTCTTGTATATATCTTCAAAAAAAAAAAAACTGTTTCATTACCTCCTCTGCGGTCACCTCTATATCTGATAGTCTTTCATCTAGAGCAATCTCTTCTAACAGTGGGAGCTGCTCAGGCTCGGTTGTGAACACTCCATAAAAACTGCATTCAGTGCCTCGCAGATTACCTTGCATATTTCCTTGTACACTTTCTGTACATGACCCCTCTGTTTTCCTTAGTCTTGTCACTTAGTCGTTCACTGACATTTTTCTTCTTATATGGCTGTGTAGTATTTTAGGTTGCTTTTTCGCTTTGATCGCAATATCGTTCTCGTAGTTTCTTTCCGATTTCTTCTTATGTCAATGTAATCGCTCCTAGCTCTGTTGCATCTGATCCTGTAGTCCTCAGGCCTTTGTCTTCTGTACTTCCTCCACTCCCGCCTGCTGGCCATTTTTTATTTCTGACACTCTATTAAACCATGGGTTATTATATTCTCTCTTACTTATTTTCCTTTACTGTTGGTATAAATCTCTCTTCGGCCTCCTGGCAACTCCATATGACTAGGTCCATCATATCTTGGACTGCTTTTTCCTCTAACTTCTTCCTCCCACTGCACTTCTCCCAGACAGTCCCTTATCCTCCTGTAGTCTCCTTTCTTGTAGTCAACTCTCTTTTCCCAGACCTCTTGTCCCATGGTCACAAGTTTGAATTCCATCATGTAGTCAAAGACTAGGACAAAATGCAGTCCGCCCATCCTTCTCTTTCTTGCTTAATCTTTGTCACCTGATCATAGAATTCTATCAAGCCTGTAAGGTAAGATTTACCCTACCTGAACCCATGTTGATGGGTTGTCACGAAGGCTCCTCTCTTCAGTTGTGTTACTAGGTTTTTTCTCACAATCTTCTCCGTCACCTTTCATGGTATTCAAGTTAAGGACACTGGCCTGCAGTTCAGTGCCTCTTGTCTGTCACCCTTTTTGTATATTGGTACTACATTAGCAGTCTTCCATATTTCTGGTAGGTCTCCCGTTTCCAGTGACCTACCATACACTATGGAGAGTGGCTAGCAAAGTGCTCCTGCACACTCTTTCAATACCCATGGTGAGATTTCGTCCGGCCCAACAGCTTTTCTCACATCCAGCTCCAATAGGTTCTTCTTGACCTCATCTCTTGTAATTTCGAACCTTTCCAAGGTCACCTGGTTTGCTGCCACCTCTCCAAGCGCCGTGACTTCTCCCTGTCCTATTGTAAAGACCTCCTGGAACCTTTTGTTGAGTTCTGCATACACCTCTTTGTCATTCTCTGTGTACCTGCCCACCCGAAGTTTCATCACCTGTTCCTTCACTGTTGTCTTCCTCCTGATGTGACTGTGTAGTAGCTTTGGTTCGGTCTTGGCTTTATTAGCTATATCATTTTCATACCTTTTCTCAGCTGCTCTTCTCACACTAACATACTCGTTCCTGGTTCTCTGGTATCTCTCTCTACTTTCTGGTGTTCTGCTATTACGGAAGTTCCTCCATGCCCTTTTGTTCAGCTCCTTTGCTTTCATACATTCCCTATTAAACTACGGATTCTTCCTTTGCTTCTCTGTTTTTTGCTGTAGGGCTAGGACAAACCTGCTTACAGCCTCCTGACATTTTTGGGTGACATAGTCCATCATGTCTTGTACGGACTTGGTTCTGAGTTATGTGTCCTAATGTATATCCCAGAGGAATATATTCATCTCCTCATAGTTTCCCTTTCAGTAGGCCAGCCCTTTGTTTCCCAGTTCTTTTTTGGGGGTGAAAATTCCTAGCTCAACCAGGTACTCAAAGCTCAATACACTATGATCACTCATTCCCAAGGGGGCTTCCAAATTAACTTCCCGTATATCCGACTCATTTAGGGTAAATATCAGATCAAGCAAGGCTTGTTCATCCCCTCCTCTCCTTCTTGTCGGTCCCTTGACGTGTTGACTTAGAAAGTTTCTTGTTGCCACATCCAGCAGCTTAGCTCTCCATGTGTCTGGGCCTCCATGTGGGTCTCTGTTCCCCCAATCTATCTTCCCATGGTTGAAGTCTCTCATGATTAGTAGTCTGGATCCGTTCCTGCTAGCCACAGAAGCTGCCCTCTCTATTATATTGATGGTGTTCAAGTTGTTTCTATCATAATCCTGTCTGGGTCTTCTGACATTCTGTGGGGGGTTATATATGACTACTACTATAATTTTCTGTCCTCCAGTTGCTATGGTACCTGATATGTAGTCACTGAAACATTCACAGTTCTAAATTACCATCTCTTCGAAATTCCAACCTTCTCTTATTAGCAAAGCTACACCACCTCCTCCTCTCCCTTCTCTCCCTTTCCTCACTACATAGTAGCCCTGTGTGTGTGTGTGTGTGTGTGTGTGTGTGTGTGTGTTTACTAGTTGTGTTTTTACGGGGGTTGAGCTTTGCTCTTTCGGCCCGCCTCTCAACTGTCAATCAACTGTTTACTAACTACTTTTTTTTTTTTTTTTTTTTTTTTTTTTTTTTTTTTTTTTTTTTTCTTTTCTTTTTTTTCACACCACACACACACACCCCAAGAAGCAGCCCGTGACAGCTGACTAGCTCCCAGGTACCTATTTACTGCTAGGTAACAGGGGCACTTAGGGTGAAAGAAACTTTGCCATTTGTTTCTGCCTCGTGCGGGAATCGAACCCGCGCCACAGAATTACGAGTCCTGCGCGCTATCCACCAAGCTACGAGGCCCCCCTGTGTGTGTTTGTGTGTGTGTGTGTGTGTGTGTGTGTGTGTGTTTGTGTGTACTCACCTAGTTGTACTCACCTATGTGTGTTTGCGGGGGTTGAGCTCTGGCTCTTTGGTCCCGCCTCTCAACCGTCAATCAACAGGTGTACAGATTCCTGAGCCTATCGGGCTCTATCATATCTACACTTGAAACTGTGTATGGAGTCAGCCTCCACCACATCACCCCCTAATGCATTCCATTTGTCAACCACTCTGACACTAAAAAAGTTCTTTCTAATATCTCTGTGGATCATTTGGGCACTCAGTTTCCACCTGTGTCCCCTTGTGCGTGTTCCTCTTGTGTTAAATAGACTGTCTTTATCTACCCTATCAATCCCCTTCAGAATCTTGAATGTGGTGATCATGTCCCCCCTAACTCTTCTGTCTTCCAGCGAAATGAGGTTTAATTCCAGTAGTCTCTCCTCGTAGCTCATACCTCTCAGCTCGGGTACTAGTCTGGTGGCAAACCTTTGAACCTTTTCCAGTTTAGTCTTATCCTTGACTAGATATGGACTCCATGCTGGGGCTGCATACTCCAGGATTGGCCTGACATATGTGGTATACAAAGTTCTGAATGATTCTTTACACAAGTTTCTGAATGCCGTTCGTATGTTGGCCAGCCTGGCATATGCCGCTGATGTTATCCGCTTGATATGTGCTGCAGGAGACAGGTCTGGCGTGATATCAACCCCCAAGTCTTTTTCCTTCTCTGACTCCTGAAGAATTTCCTCTCCCAGATGATACCTTGTATCTGGCCTCCTGCTCCCTACACCTATCTTCATTACATTACATTTGGTTGGGTTAAACTCTAACAACCATTTGTTCGACCATTCCTTCAGCTTGTCTAGGTCTTCTTGAAGCCTCAAACAGTCCTCTTCTGTTTTAATCCTTCTCCTAATTTTAGCATCGTCCGCAAACATTGAGAGAAATGAATCGATACCCTCCGGGAGATCATTTACATATATCAGAAACAAGATAGGACCGAGTACAGAGCCCTGTGGGACTCCACTGGTGACTTCACGCCAATCGGAGGTCTCACCCCTCACCGTAACTCTCTGCTTCCTATTGCTTAGATACTCTCTTATCCACTGGAGCACCTTACCAGCTACACCTGCCTGTCTCTCCAGCTTATGTACCAGCCTCTTATGCAGTACTGTGTCAAAGGCTTTCCGACAATCCAAGAAAATGCAGTCCGCCCAGCCCTCTCTTTCTTGCTTAATCTGTGTCACCTGATCGTAGAATTCTATCAAGCCTGTAAGGCAAGATTTACCCTCCCTGAATCCATGTTGGCGATTTGTCACGAAGTCCCTTCTCTCCAGATGTGTTACCAGGTTTTTTCTCACGATCTTCTCCATCACCTTGCATGGTATACAAGTCAAGGACACTGGCCTGTAGTTCAGTGCCTCTTGTCTGTCGCCCTTTTTGTATATTGGGACCACATTCGCTGTCTTCCATATTTCTGGTAGGTCTCCCGTCTCTAGTGACTTACTATACACTATGGAGAGTGGCAAGCAAAGTGCTTCTGCACACTCTTTCAGTACCCATGGTGAGATCTCATCTGGACCAACAGCCTTTCTAACATCCAGATCCAGCAGGTGTCTCTTGACCTCCTCTCTCGTAATTTCGAACTCCTCCAAGGCCGCCTGGTTTACCTCCCTTTCTCCTAGCACAGTGACCTCACCCTGTTCTATTGTGAAGACCTCCTGGAACCTCTTGTTGAGTTCCTCACACACCTCTCTGTCATTCTCTGTATACCTGTCCTCGCCTGTTCTAAGTTTCAGTACCTGTTCTTTCACTGTTGTTTTCCTTCTGATGTGACTGTGGAGTAGCTTTGGTTCAGTCTTGGCTTTCTTTGCTATATCATTTTCAAAATTTTTCTCTGCTTCTCTTCTCACCCTGACGTACTCATTCCTGGTTCTCTGGTATCTCTCTCTGCTTTCTGGTGTTCTGTTATTCCGGAAGTTCCTCCACGCCTTTTTGTTCAGTTTCTTCGCTTCGATACATGCCCTATTATACCATGGATTCTTCTGATGCTTCTCGGATTTTTCCCTTTGGGCCGGGATGAACCTGTTTACTGCCTCCTGACACTTTTGGGTAACATAGTCCATCATACCCTGTACAGACTTGTCTCTGAGGTTTGTGTCCCAAGGTATTTCACTTAGGAAACTTCTCATCTGTTCATAATTCCCCTTTCGGTATGCCAGCCTTTTGATTCCTAGTTCTTTTTTGGGGGAGATAAGTCCTAGCTCTACCAAGTACTCAAAGTTCAATACACTGTGGTCACTGTTATGATCTCAGCCTGCAGGAGAAACGAGTCTCCCTTCTTGAGAGTTATTCAGCAAGCCTGACCTAACTAGAAGGTCTAGCAAATATTGAGGTGATAACCCATGTGAAAAATGGTATGGTGGATTCAATGAACAATTTAAGATTATGGGCAATGAAGAAGAAAACAGATAAATGACTGGCTAGGAGATGTGGACATTTTGCTGGAGGCGTGAGGCTCGCTTCCGGAGGACCTTGACCTCACTTGAGTGCCAGACATCGCAGGGGGAAGCCGCGCTCCGTTTGAGCTCCCGTCAGAAGGGAACCCCTAGTGATATATCTCGAAGAGAAGAGAAGTGTGCGGACGTACCAGCTGTGGAATCGAGCTGGGAACGTTGTGGTCTCAAGTCCTGGTCGACGAGCAGATATTAAATCGCCCAGAAGCATTATTGTGGGCCGTGGGAGCGCCCTGACCAGACGCCGTCAGAGGGAAAGCGCCCTCGACCAATTAATCTGTGGTAAGCACGATAAACGCCAGTTCATAGTGATTGCTTATATTTGGTCGTGTGCCCAGCGACAGTAGCGATGTTTATTTATAAGTTAGACATGTTTTAATAAGGCAGAAGGCCTGAAATAAGAGAGTGGAGAGGGAGGAACACGGAGCGACGTGCGCCCCCTCTGAGCGCTGGCGGACGACTGAGGGAGCCTGGCTCCGGATGTAGGAAGACCCTCCCAGCGAGTGAGGACCGCCGCCAGGCGAGGTGGAGTATGGACCCGCCCAAAACGGGGGAGTCCACTCTCACTGTATGTAGAGAACAGATAGAGGTTTGAGGCAAACATATTGTGTGAATATTTTTTGTTTATGTGTTAAGGGGAACATTTTATTGGAGTGTCGATGGGTTGCAGGTTTGTTCTTTGGGGAAGAAGTTGCTGAGCACTTCGAAGCCAGCAGATGAAGTAGCTGATGAGACTCCAAGGTAGTGGAGCAGAGGACCTCGAGCTGTGAGGAGAAGCAGCAGTGAAGGGGAGTGTCACGTGCTTCTGTAGAGGTGGAGAAGTACTACAGTTGCTCGGGGAAACTTCATGGTGTAGCAGCCAAGAGAGCTGTGGAGGAACCTAGCAGAAGGGTGAAGCACCGTAGTTACTCAAGGAAACTTCATGATAGCAGCCTGGAGGAGCTGCAGAGGATCCTGGTAGTGAAGCCCGGAAGAACCTAAGGATATTAGGGTTGTGAACTTCCAGAGGTGGAAGGGGAAGTTCTGGTGGATTACTTATAGGGAGTTGATAGTGTTTGGTTGTCATTAGCGTGCAAGACGCAGTGAGAGGTGAGTGAATGTTTGCATTCTTATGTCAAGGAGTGATTTATTCTGAAGCTTAGAGTTGCAGTCGTAGGCTTGATTACCTACAGATATATGTGCTCGAGGACTGACAGTGATCGATTAATCATTGTTGTGTATCAATGAACATTTATACTGATATATGTTATTGCATTCAAATGCTGGTTTTCTATATATACATTATCTTGCTGATAGTGCAACAGTGTATGTAGGCTTGACCAACTTGAGGAGGTTAATAGTATCAGGTGGTGAACCAGGAGACAGGATACCACTTGATAAGCTGATAATAGAGTTCTGAAGGTGTTGGAGTGCAACCTGATTGTGATATTATAGAGTATAGGATTCATTATTATTATATGTGTGTATGTATCGTGTATGTGCTTTGTCCAGTAAATGTGTCACAATTTGCTGGTGTTTGCCCTTGTCCTAGTGAGGCTTCCCAGGAAGTAGTGAAGAAGGAGAGAGAAAGAGAAAGAACCAAGAACCACTGCTGTGGACAGGGTAAGAGGTAATACTAGTAAGTCATAGGGGATTGAGGAGATCATATCTCATAAGGAGAGAGTGGGGAGTCACAGCGGCTCGAGTGGGTGTGTGCACGTGACAACGAGGCTAAGTGTTGGAGCCGCATCCCCTAAACGTGTGACGCTGAGCCCCTCTCCAAGAGCCAGAAGCGCCAAGGGTGATCTCCTAGTATAAGCACTCTGCCGAGTTGTGGGTTGGGTTGTCCATAGAGAAGGATCGACGACGACAACACCAACCAACCCACAGTCTAAAATAAATTGGGGGCCCGTCCGGGATAGTGAACTGACACACCCACACCCTGTCCAAGAGTGGATTTGTACACCCCTGCTGAGATAAACTGTGTGACCGCAGGTGTATACTCTCTCTCTTGGGAAGACTCACAGGACAAAGATGGATAAGGTGCAAGCGTTTGTGGAGTCAGGCAAGCCTGAGGACTTGGAAGGTTGCACGAGGGATCAATTGAAGCAAATAGCAGAAAAATGTGGCATTAGGTTGAAAGCATCTAAAGTAGCTGGGATGAAGGATGAGATCCTTAGACAGTTGAGAGCCAGAAGTGAAGCGGCAGAGCAAGGAGCCCAAAAAGGAGCTGAAAGTGGAAAGGAGGATGATGGGCAGGATGAAGTGAGATCCCAGGGATCGAGTAGGAGCAGCAAGAGTAGCCGCAGTAGTAGGAGTAGCCGAAATAGGAGCTTGGAGAGATTCCAGTTAGAGCTCCAGATCCAACAACAGCGTGAGGAGAGACAGTTCCAGCTGGAAAAGATGAAATTAGAACTCCAGATGAAAAATGAAGCCGAGAAGGAAAAAGAGAAAACCAGGCTGGAAGTAGAGAGAGCGAGACTAGAGGTGGAGAAAGAAAAAGAGAAAACCAGAATAAGAGAACTGGAGTTGGAACAAGAGAAAGAAAAAGAAAAAGCCCAGGTCGAAAAAAGAAAAAGCCCAGGTCGAAAAAGAAAAAGAGAGAACAAAACAAATGCAGATAGAAGCGAATAGAACCTTGGCTGAGCAAAGGATTGAACATGGGTTGCCAGAGAGCACCACCCAGGTATCACACTCACAAGATGTTAGGGTTAGGGAGAAGGACATTCCCTTGTTTGTTCCCGAAGAGGCAGAGAGCTTCTTCGAGCATTTTGAGAAAGTAGCCAGCATCAAAGAGTGGCCACAGGAGGAATGGGCCCAGCTGGTCCAGTTAAGATTGACCGGTGCAGCCAGGGAGGCATACACCCAATTGTCGCTGGAAGAGTGCCAGGATTACGCCACAGTAAAGAGCAGCATATTGCGCTCGTTTCAGTTAACCCCAGAAGCTTATAGGAAGCGCTTCAGAGAGATGATCAAAGTTGGAGCGTGTACTTTTGCTGAGACAGCAAGAGATCTGGAAAGACGATTCCAGAAGTGGATTGAGGCTGCTGGAGTTGGATCTTACGCTGACCTGAAGCAACTGATGGTCATGGAGAAGTTCTTGGAGATGATGCATCCCGAAACAAGGTTCAAGATCCAAGAGGCAGGGATAATGGAGGTGAAAGATGCCGCAGATAGGGCGGATATGATTACTGAAGCATACAAGAGCTTGAGGGAGAACAGAGTGAGAAGCGAGGCGAGACGCAGCAATGGCAGATCCAATGGAGTCTGGGGAGGAAGAAATTATGAAAGACCCAGAAGAGTCTGGGGTGAGAAAAATTTTGATAAATGGGCAGATAAAAGTAAATACCCTAAAACTCAGAAGAGTAGGTCGCGCACTTCGTCTGAAAGTGAAGATGGAGGAGCCAGACGAGAAACTAATCGTTATCCAGGAAACCAAGAGTCCAGTAAAGCCCCACAGAGTGCAGGTAGTGTGCCTGGCCCTAGGAACTCTCATGCGAGTGGACAAAGTCAGAGCCACTCTGGTTCTTATAGGAGAGATTTTTCCCAGGTGAGGTGTTACAATTGTAACGGATTGGGCCATGTGATGCGAGATTGTAGACAGGGCAAGAGAGTTGTGACCCTGGCCATGTGTGACCCCGGAAGTAAATATACTAATGTGTTCCGAGACAAACCACAGAAGATGAACTTAGTGAACGAGAGGTATAGGCCGTTCATGAGCAAAGGTTGGATCAGGATAGGAAGCCAACCTGAAGTAGAAGTTGGTATCTTAAGAGATACCGGAGCTAATCAGAGCTTGATTACGAGAAGCCTGATTGGGAATGATCGACGGTTAGCTGGCAGGAGTAAGATGAAAGTATATGGGTTATTGTCTGAGAGTGACATGCCCGTTTGTACTGTCCAGCTAAGGTCGGAATATGTGTCGGCGGAGGTGATGTTGGGAGTGTGCCCCGACATACCTGTTCCAGGAGTCCAAGTGATCCTGGGAAATGACTTGTGTGGGACAAAGGTGTTGACAAGAGTCATGGCGGAGACTGTGCCAGAGGAGTGCCCAGAAGGCCACGGCACGGGTGGGACACCTGAGAGTGTGAACCTGACTGACATCCGAGGAGATGCGTCAGGAGACCGCCAAGCCATTGAGTACCCTGTCTCGGTAGTGACGAAGGCAGAAGTGGCCGACGAGGAAGACACTGGAGAAGGTGAGACAGTGTCGATTCAGCCGGTGGAAGATATCAACGTAGACATAGCGTGGCTGTTTGATGAAGGTCCAGCCCAGGAAAATGGAGTCTCGGTGAGGTCGAAAGTGAAGATGGCCCAGCCGAAGAAGAATCGTGAGAAGAGAGCGGACCTGAGTAGAGCCCAGGCTGCTGAAATTAAAGGTCGGAAGGCGAATGCAGCTGTGCTGAGTAGGAACGAGGAAAGATGTGGACATACTGAGGACGGGAGTAGAGCGTCACGTTGTCCACGAGCACAGAGGCATAGGGATAGTGGAGTTAAGTTGTTTGAGATGTCAAGAGTTGACATGTTTCACAGACAACGTGGAGGAGAGATAGTGAAGAAGAGTAATAACCGAGAAAATGAAAGGAGAAGAGACAGTATGTGTGGAGAGATGCTTACGAGCACTTTGGGAGAGGCAAAGCGACATGTATGGTCGAGTGCTGTTGGATGTAGTATAGTGCCCGAAGAAACTTTTAGGGAACGAAGAAGAGTCGAAGGAGAAGAAATGGAGTGGTATAGAAGTGAAAAGTGTAGGAAGAGGATGATGATGCAAGCATGGAGGGATAGAAGAAAGCCGAGGACTCGATGGAAGTCAGACAGGATGAGATCTTGGATAAATGCGGAGACCCAAGGGAGGATCGTCGGTGAAGACGAGGAAGTGAAGTATGATGACAGGAGGCGGAAGTATAACGGCAGTAGATGGAAGTGTGAAGACGACAGAGGAGGTACAGACAGTAGATGTCTGACTCTGGACGTGAAGAGAAGAAGACGAGGAAACGGAGGGTGGAGACAATAAGTAGAGTGGACCGATGGAGTGCAGGCGTCCAAGGAGGACAGCCTAGCCAAGAGGTGCCAGAGAAGTCAAATCGTTTGTGAGAAGATCATATTTCTGGCGAGTTGTGAGCCAGATGTTGCAAGGTGCAACGAATTAATTGTAGACTCCTAAGAGAGTATATGGAGTGAAGAACGAGACAGTGTGGTGGCGGATGTATTATCCCGAGCTTTGCCACTGGAATAACTCTCAAAAATAAGGGGAGGGGAGTGTTATGATCTCAGCCTGCAGGAGAAACGAGTCTCCCTTCTTGAGAGTTATTCAGCAAGCCTGACCTAACTAGAAGGTCTAGCAAATATTGAGGTGATAACCCATGTGAAAAATGGTATGGTGGATTCAATGAACAATTTAAGATTATGGGCAATGAACAAGAAAACAGATAAATGACTGGCTAGGAGATGTGGACATTTTGCTGGAGGCGTGAGGCTCGCTTCCGGAGGACCTTGACCTCACTTGAGTGCCAGACATCGCAGGGGGAAGCCGCGCTCCGTTTGAGCTCCCGTCAGAAGGGAACCCCTAGTGATATATCTCGAAGAGAAGAGAAGTGTGCGGACGTACCAGCTGTGGAATCGAGCTGGGAACGTTGTGGTCTCAAGTCCTGGTCGACGAGCAGATATTAAATCGCCCAGAAGCATTATTGTGGGCCGTGGGAGCGCCCTGACCAGACGCCGTCAGAGGGAAAGCGCCCTCGACCAATTAATCTGTGGTAAGCACGATAAACGCCAGTTCATAGTGATTGCTTATATTTGGTCGTGTGCCCAGCGACAGTAGCGATGTTTATTTATAAGTTAGACATGTTTTAATAAGGCAGAAGGCCTGAAATAAGAGAGTGGAGAGGGAGGAACACGGAGCGACGTGCGCCCCCTCTGAGCGCTGGCGGACGACTGAGGGAGCCTGGCTCCGGATGTAGGAAGACCCTCCCAGCGAGTGAGGACCGCCGTCAGGCGAGGTGGAGTATGGACCCGCCCAAAACGGGGGAGTCCACTCTCACTGTATGTAGAGAACAGATAGAGGTTTGAGGCAAACATATTGTGTGAATATTTTTTGTTTATGTGTTAAGGGGAACATTTTATTGGAGTGTCGATGGGTTGCAGGTTTGTTCTTTGGGGAAGAAGTTGCTGAGCACTTCGAAGCCAGCAGATGAAGTAGCTGATGAGACTCCAAGGTAGTGGAGCAGAGGACCTCGAGCTGTGAGGAGAAGCAGCAGTGAAGGGGAGTGTCACGTGCTTCTGTAGAGGTGGAGAAGTACCACAGTTGCTCGGGGAAACTTCATGGTGTAGCAGCCAAGAGAGCTGTGGAGGAACCTAGCAGAAGGGTGAAGCACCGTAGTTACTCAAGGAAACTTCATGATAGCAGCCTGGAGGAGCTGCAGAGGATCCTGGTAGTGAAGCCCGGAAGAACCTAAGGATATTAGGGTTGTGAACTTCCAGAGGTGGAAGGGGAAGTTCTGGTGGATTACTTATAGGGAGTTGATAGTGTTTGGTTGTCATTAGCGTGCAAGACGCAGTGAGAGGTGAGTGAATGTTTGCATTCTTATGTCAAGGAGTGATTTATTCTGAAGCTTAGAGTTGCAGTCGTAGGCTTGATTACCTACAGATATATGTGCTCGAGGACTGACAGTGATCGATTAATCATTGTTGTGTATCAATGAACATTTATACTGATATATGTTATTGCATTCAAATGCTGGTTTTCTATATATACATTATCTTGCTGATAGTGCAACAGTGTATGTAGGCTTGACCAACTTGAGGAGGTTAATAGTATCAGGTGGTGAACCAGGAGATAGGATACCACTTGATAAGCTGATAATAGAGTTCTGAAGGTGTTGGAGTGCAACCTGATTGTGATATTATAGAGTATAGGATTCATTATTATTATATGTGTGTATGTATCGTGTATGTGCTTTGTCCAGTAAATGTGTCACAATTTGCTGGTGTTTGCCCTTGTCCTAGTGAGGCTTCCCAGGAAGTAGAGAAGAAGGAGAGAGAAAGAGAAAGAACCAAGAACCACTGCTGTGGACAGGGTAAGAGGTAATACTAGTAAGTCATAGGGGATTGAGGAGATCATATCTCATAAGGAGAGAGTGGGGAGTCACAGCGGCTCGAGTGGGTGTGTGCACGTGACAACGAGGCTAAGTGTTGGAGCCGCATCCCCTAAACGTGTGACGCTGAGCCCCTCTCCAAGAGCCAGAAGCGCCAAGGGTGATCTCCTAGTATAAGCACTCTGCCGAGTTGTGGGTTGGGTTGTCCATAGAGAAGGATCGACGACGACAACACCAACCAACCCACAGTCTAAAATCACTCATTGCCAAGGGCGCTTCCATCTTAACTTCCCTTATATCCCATTCATTTAGGGTAAATATCAAATCAAGCATTGCTGGTTCATCTTCTCCTCTCATTCTTGTTGGTTCTTTGGTGTGCTGGCTTAGAAAGTTTCTTGTTACCACGTCCAGCAGCTTAGCTCTCCATGTTTCTGGTCCTCCATGCGGGTCTCTGTTCTTCCAATCTATCTTCCCATGGTTGAAGTCTACCATAATTAGTAATCCATATCCATTCCTGCTAGCAACAGAAGCTGCTCTTTCTATTATGTTAATGGTGGCCATGTTGTTTCTATCATATTCCTGTCTAGGTCTTCTGTCATTTGGTGGTGGATTATATATGACTGCGACTATAATTTTTTTCCCTCCATTTGTTACAGTACCTGCTATGTAGTCACTGAAACCTTCACAGCCCTGAATATCCATCTCCTCAAAATCCCAGCCTTTTCTTACCAGCAGAGCTACACCACCCCCACCTCTTCCTTCCCTCTCTTTCCTCATAACATAATAGTCCTGTGGGAACACTGCATTTGTTATCGTTTTCGTGATCTTTGTTTCTGTGAGGGCTATTATGTCTGGGTTTTCCTCTAGTACCAGTTCTCCAAGCTCATTTGCTTTATTTGTAATTCCATCTATGTTAGTGTACATCGCTTTGAGGCTCACTTTCTTCTGTCCCTTCTCAAATCGCCTCCTTGGTGAGTGTTCTGCTGGTGGGGGAGGCTGTTCCATGGTTGTGAGGACCTGTGAGGTGGATAACAGGGTCTCAGAGGATACTGGGATGAGGGGCGGGGGATCCAGTGAAGGGGGAGGGACAGGGAGGGTATGGGGCGAAAGGGGAGGGAGGATGGGAAGGAAAGGGGGGGAGGGAGGACTCGGGAGGAGGGGAGGGGTAGAAGGGTGTGTGTGTGTGTGTGTGTGTGTGTGTGTGTGTGTGTGTGTGTGTGTGTGTGTGTGTGTGTGTGTGTGTGTGTGTGTGTGTGTGTGTGTGTGTGTGTGTGTGTGTACTCACCTAGTACTCACCTAGTTGTGCTTGCGGGGGTTGAGCTCTGGCTCTTTGGTCCCGCCTCTCAACCGTCAATCAACAGGTGTACAGGTTCCTGAGCCTATTGGGCACTATCATATCTACACTTGAAACTGTGTATGGAGTCAGCCTCCACCACATTGCTTCCTAATGCAATCCATTTGTCAACCACTCTCACACTAAAAAAGTTCTTTCTAATATCTCTGTGGCTCATTTGGGCACTCAGTTTCCACCTGTGTCCCCTAGTGCGTGTGCCCCTTGTGTTAAATAGCCTATCTTTATCAACCCTGTCGATTCCCTTGAGAATCTTATATGTGGTGATCATGTCCCCCCTAACTCTTCTGTCTTCCAACGAAGTGAGGTTCAATTCCCGTAGTCTCTCCTCGTAGCTCATACCTCTCAGCTCGGGTACTAGTCTGGTGGCAAACCTTTGAACCTTTTCCAGTTTAGTCTTATGCTTGACTAGATATGGACTCCATGCTGGAGCCGCATACTCCAGGATTGGTCTGACATATGTGGTATACAATGTTCTGAAAGATTCCTTACACAAGTTTCTAAAGGCCGTTCTTATGTTAGCCAACCTGGCATATGCTGCTGATGTTATCCTCTTGATATGAGCTTCAGGGGACAGGTCTGGCGTGATATCAACCCCCAGGTCTTTCTCTCTCTCTGACTCTTGAAGTATTTCATCTCCCAAGTGATACCTTGTATCTGGTCTCCTGCTTCCTACTCCTATCTTCATTACATTACATTTGCTTGGGTTAAACTCTAACATCCAATTGTTCGACCATTCCTGCAGCTTGTCCAGGTCTTCTTGAAGCCTCAAGCTGTCCTCCTCTGTCTTAATCCTTCGCATAATTTTGGCGTCGTCAGCAAACATTGAGAGGAATGAGTCTATACCCTCTGGGAGATCATTTACGTATATCAGAAACAGGATAGGTCCAAGCACAGAGCCCTGTGGGACTCCACTGGTGACTTCCCGCCATTCTAAGGTCTCACCCCTCGCTATAACTCTCTGCTTTCTATTGCTTAGGTACTCCCTTATCCACTGGAGCGCCCTACCAGTTACTCCTGCCTGTTTCTCTAGCTTATGCATCAACCTTTTATGGGGTACTGTGTCAAAGGCTTTCCGACAGTCCAAAAAAATGCAGTCTGCCCATCCTTCTCTTTCTTGCTTAATCTTTGTCACCTGATCATAGAATTCCATCAAGCCTGTAAGGCAAGATTTACCCTCCCTGAACCCATGTTGATGGGTTGTCACGAAGTCTCTTCTCTCCAGATGTGTTACTAGGTTTTTTCTCACAATATTCTCCATCACCTTGCATGGTATACAAGTTAAGGACACTGGCCTGTAGTTCAGTGCCTCTTGTCTGTCACCCTTTTCAAATATTGGTACTACATTAGCAGTTTTCCATACTTCTGGTAGGTCTCCCGTTTCCAGTGACCTACTATACACTATGGAGAGTGGCAAGCTAAGTGCTCCTGCACACTCTTTCAATACCCATGGTGAGATTCCATCCGGCCCAACAGCTTTTCTCACATCCAGCTCCAATAGGCGCTTCTTGACCTCATCTCTTGTAATTTCGAACCTTGCCATGGTCACCTGGTTTGCTGCCACCTCTCCTAGCACCGTGACTTCTCCCTGTTCTATTGTAAAGACCTCCTGGAACCTTTTGTTGAGTTCTTCACACACCTCTTTGTCATTCTCTGTGTACCTGTCCTCGCCCACCCTAAGTTTCATCACCTGTTCCTTCACTGTTGTCTTCCTCCTGATGTGACTGTGTAGTAGCTTAGGTTCTGTCTTGGCTTTATTAGCTATATCATTTTCATACCTTTTCTCAGCTGCTCTTCTCACACTAACATACTCATTCCTGGTTCTCTGGTATCTCTCTCTACTTTCTGGTGTTCTGTTATTACGGAAGTTCCTCCATGCCCTTTAGTTCAGCTCCTTTGCTTTCATACATTCCCTATTAAACCACGGATTCTTCCTTTGCTTCTCTGTTTTTTCCTGTTGGGCTGGGACAAACCTGCTTACAGCCTCCTGACATTTTTGGGTGACATAGTCCATCA
>NC_091210.1:22224593-22239593 GCF_040958095.1 Procambarus clarkii | reverse complement strand
AAGAGAAGGTTGGAGTTTCGAAGAGAAGGTAATTCAGAACTGTGAAGGTTTCAGTGACTACATATCAGGCACCATAGCAGCTGGGGGACAGAAAATTATAGTAGTAGTCATATATAACCCCCCACCGAATGTCAGAAGACCCAGACAGGAATATGATAGAAACAACTTGGCCACCATCAATATAATAGAGAGAGCAGCTTCTGTGGCTACAAGGAACGGATCCAGGCTACTAATCATGGGAGACTTCAACCATGGAAAGATAGATTGGGGGAACAGAGACCCACATGGAGGCCCAGACACATGGAGAGCTAAGCTGCTGGATGTGGCAACAAGAAACTTTCTAAGTCAACACGTCAAGGGACCGACAAGAACGAGAGGAGGGGATGAACCAGCCTTGCTTGATCTGATATTTACCCTAAATGAGTCGGATATAAGGGAAGTTAAGTTGGAAGCCCCCTTGGGAATGAGTGATCATAGTGTATTGAGCTTTGAGTACCTGGTTGAGCTAGGAATTATCACCCCCAAAAAAGAACTGGGAAACAAAGGGCTGGCGTACCGAAAGGGAAACTACGAGGAGATGAATAGATTCCTATGGGATATTCATTGGGACACAGAACTCGGAACCAAGTCTGTACAAGACATGATGGACTATGTCACCCAAAAATGTCAGGAGGCTGTAAGCAGGTTTGTCCCAGCCCAACAGGAAAAAACAGAGAAGCAAAGGAAGAATCCGTGGTTTAATAGGGAATGTATGAAAGCAAAGGAGCTGAACTAAAGGGCATGGAGGAACTTCCGTAATAACAGAACACCAGAAAGTAGAGAGAGATACCAGAGAACCAGGAATGAGTATGTTAGTGTGAGAAGAGCAGCTGAGAAAAGGTATGAAAATGATATAGCTAATAAAGCCAAGACAGAACCTAAGCTACTACACAGTCACATCAGGAGGAAGACAACAGTGAAGGAACAGGTGATGAAACTTAGGGTGGGCGAGGACAGGTACACAGAGAATGACAAAGAGGTGTGTGAAGAACTCAACAAAAGGTTCCAGGAGGTCTTTACAATAGAACAGGGAGAAGTCACGGTGCTAGGAGAGGTGGCAGCAAACCAGGTGACCATGGCAAGGTTCGAAATTACAAGAGATGAGGTCAAGAAGCGCCTATTGGAGCTGGATGTGAGAAAAGCTGTTGGGCCGGATGGAATCTCACCATGGGTATTGAAAGAGTGTGCAGGAGCACTTAGCTTGCCACTCTCCATAGTGTATAGTAGGTCACTGGAAACGGGAGACCTACCAGAAGTATGGAAAACTGCTAATGTAGTACCAATATTTGAAAAGGGTGACAGACAAGAGGCACTGAACTACAGGCCAGTGTCCTTAACTTGTATACCATGCAAGGTGATGGAGAATATTGTGAGAAAAAACCTAGTAACACATCTGGAGAGAAGAGACTTCGTGACAACCCATCAACATGGGTTCAGGGAGGGTAAATCTTGCCTTACAGGCTTGATGGAATTCTATGATCAGGTGACAAAGATTAAGCAAGAAAGAGAAGGATGGGCAGACTGCATTTTTTTGGACTGTCGGAAAGCCTTTGACACAGTACCCCATAAAAGGTTGATGCATATGCTAGAGAAACAGGCAGGAGTAACTGGTAGGGCGCTCCAGTGGATAAGGGAGTACCTAAGCAATAGAAAGCAGAGAGTTATAGCGAGGGGTGAGACCTTAGAATGGCGGGAAGTCACCAGTGGAGTCCCACAGGGCTCTGTGCTTGGACCTATCCTGTTTCTGATATACGTAAATGATCTCCCAGAGGGTATAGACTCATTCCTCTCAATGTTTGCTGACGACGCCAAAATTATGCGAAGGATTAAGACAGAGGAGGACAGCTTGAGGCTTCAAGAAGACCTGGACAAGCTGCAGGAATGGTCGAACAATTGGATGTTAGAGTTTAACCCAAGCAAATGTAATGTAATGAAGATAGGAGTAGGAAGCAGGAGACCAGATACAAGGTATCACTTGGGAGATGAAATACTTCAAGAGTCAGAGAGAGAGAAAGACCTGGGGGTTGATATCACGCCAGACCTGTCCCCTGAAGCTCATATCAAGAGGATAACATCAGCAGCATATGCCAGGTTGGCTAACATAAGAACGGCCTTTAGAAACTTGTGTAAGGAATCTTTCAGAACATTGTATACCACATATGTCAGACCAATCCTGGAGTATGCGGCTCCAGCATGGAGTCCATATCTAGTCAAGCATAAGACTAAACTGGAAAAGGTTCAAAGGTTTGCCACCAGACTAGTACCCGAGCTGAGAGGTATGAGCTACGAGGAGAGACTACGGGAATTGAACCTCACTTCGTTGGAAGACAGAAGAGTTAGGGGGGACATGATCACCACATATAAGATTCTCAAGGGAATCGACAGGGTTGATAAAGATAGGCTATTTAACACAAGGGGCACACGCACTAGGGGACACAGGTGGAAACTGAGTGCCCAAATGAGCCACAGAGATATTAGAAAGAACTTTTTTAGTGTGAGAGTGGTTGACAAATGGATTGCATTAGGAAGCAATGTGGTGGAGGCTGACTCCATACACAGTTTCAAGTGTAGATATGATAGTGCCCAATAGGCTCAGGAACCTGTACACCTGTTGATTGACGGTTGAGAGGCGGGACCAAAGAGCCAGAGCTCAACCCCCGCAAGCACAACTAGGTGAGTACTAGGTGAGTACACACACACACACACACACACACACACACACACACACACACACACACACACACACACACACACACACACACACACACACACACACACACACACACCCTTCTACCCCTCCCCTCCTCCCGAGTCCTCCCTCCCCCCCTTTCCTTCCCATCCTCCCTCCCCTTTCGCCCCATACCCTCCCTGTCCCTCCCCCTTCACTGGATCCCCCGCCCCTCATCCCAGTATCCTCTGAGACCCTGTTATCCACCTCACAGGTCCTCACAACCATGGAACAGCCTCCCCCACCAGCAGAACACTCACCAAGGAGGCGATTTGAGAAGGGACAGAAGAAAGTGAGCCTCAAAGCGATGTACACTAACATAGATGGAATTACAAATAAAGCAAATGAGCTTGGAGAACTGGTACTAGAGGAAAACCCAGACATAATAGCCCTCACAGAAACAAAGATCACGAAAACGATAACAAATGCAGTGTTCCCACAGGACTATTATGTTATGAGGAAAGAGAGGGAAGGAAGAGGTGGGGGTGGTGTAGCTCTGCTGGTAAGAAAAGGCTGGGATTTTGAGGAGATGGATATTCAGGGCTGTGAAGGTTTCAGTGACTACATAGCAGGTACTGTAACAAATGGAGGGAAAAAAAATTATAGTCGCAGTCATATAATCCACCACCAAATGACAGAAGACCTAGACAGGAATATGATAGAAACAACATGGCCACCATTAACATAATAGAAAGAGCAGCTTCTGTTGCTAGCAGGAATGGATATGGATTACTAATTATGGTAGACTTCAACCATGGGAAGATAGATTGGAAGAACAGAGACCCGCATGGAGGACCAGAAACATGGAGAGCTAAGCTGCTGGACGTGGTAACAAGAAACTTTCTAAGCCAGCACACCAAAGAACCAACAAGAATGAGAGGAGAAGATGAACCAGCAATGCTTGATTTGATATTTACCCTAAATGAATGGGATATAAGGGAAGTTAAGATGGAAGCGCCCTTGGCAATGAGTGATTTTAGACTGTGGGTTGGTTGGTGTTGTCGTCGTCGATCCTTCTCTATGGACAACCCAACCCACAACTCGGCAGAGTGCTTATACTAGGAGATCACCCTTGGCGCTTCTGGCTCTTGGAGAGGGGCTCAGCGTCACACGTTTAGGGGATGCGGCTCCAACACTTAGCCTCGTTGTCACGTGCACACACCCACTCGAGCCGCTGTGACTCCCCACTCTCTCCTTATGAGATATGATCTCCTCAATCCCCTATGACTTACTAGTATTACCTCTTACCCTGTCCACAGCAGTGGTTCTTGGTTCTTTCTCTTTCTCTCTCCTTCTTCTCTACTTCCTGGGAAGCCTCACTAGGACAAGGGCAAACACCAGCAAATTGTGACACATTTACTGGACAAAGCACATACACGATACATACACACATATAATAATAATGAATCCTATACTCTATAATATCACAATCAGGTTGCACTCCAACACCTTCAGAACTCTATTATCAGCTTATCAAGTGGTATCCTATCTCCTGGTTCACCACCTGATACTATTAACCTCCTCAAGTTGGTCAAGCCTACATACACTGTTGCACTATCAGCAAGATAATGTATATATAGAAAACCAGCATTTGAATGCAATAACATATATCAGTATAAATGTTCATTGATACACAACAATGATTAATCGATCACTGTCAGTCCTCGAGCACATATATCTGTAGGTAATCAAGCCTACGACTGCAACTCTAAGCTTCAGAATAAATCACTCCTTGACATAAGAATGCAAACATTCACTCACCTCTCACTGCGTCTTGCACGCTAATGACAACCAAACACTATCAACTCCCTATAAGTAATCCACCAGAACTTCCCCTTCCACCTCTGGAAGTTCACAACCCTAATATCCTTAGGTTCTTCCGGGCTTCACTACCAGGATCCTCTGCAGCTCCTCCAGGCTGCTATCATGAAGTTTCCTTGAGTAACTACGGTGCTTCACCCTTCTGCTAGGTTCCTCCACAGCTCTCTTGGCTGCTACACCATGAAGTTTCCCCGAGCAACTGTGGTACTTCTCCACCTCTACAGAAGCACGTGACACTCCCCTTCACTGCTGCTTCTCCTCACAGCTCGAGGTCCTCTGCTCCACTACCTTGGAGTCTCATCAGCTACTTCATCTGCTGGCTTCGAAGTGCTCAGCAACTTCTTCCCCAAAGAACAAACCTGCAACCCATCGACACTCCAATAAAATGTTCCCCTTAACACATAAACAAAAAATATTCACACAATATGTTTGCCTCAAACCTCTATCTGTTCTCTACATACAGTGAGAGTGGACTCCCCCGTTTTGGGCGGGTCCATACTCCACCTCGCCTGACGGCGGTCCTCACTCGCTGGGAGGGTCTTCCTACATCCGGAGCCAGGCTCCCTCAGTCGTCCGCCAGCGCTCAGAGGGGGCGCACGTCGCTCCGTGTTCCTCCCTCTCCACTCTCTTATTTCAGGCCTTCTGCCTTATTAAAACATGTCTAACTTATAAATAAACATCGCTACTGTCGCTGGGCACACGACCAAATATAAGCAATCACTATGAACTGGCGTTTATCGTGCTTACCACAGATTAATTGGTCGAGGGCGCTTTCCCTCTGACGGCGTCTGGTCAGGGCGCTCCCACGGCCCACAATAATGCTTCTGGGCGATTTAATATCTGCTCGTCGACCAGGACTTGAGACCACAACGTTCCCAGCTCGATTCCACAGCTGGTACGTCCGCACACTTCTCTTCTCTTCGAGATATATCACTAGGGGTTCCCTTCTGACGGGAGCTCAAACGGAGCGCGGCTTCCCCCTGCGATGTCTGGCACTCAAGTGAGGTCAAGGTCCTCCGGAAGCGAGCCTCACGCCTCCAGCAAAATGTCCACATCTCCTAGCCAGTCATTTATCTGTTTTCTTCTTCATTGCCCATAATCTTAAATTGTTCATTGAATCCACCATACCATTTTTCACATGGGTTATCACCTCAATATTTGCTAGACCTTCTAGTTAGGTCAGGCTTGCTGAATAACTCTCAAGAAGGGAGACTCGTTTCTCCTGCAGGCTGAGATCATAACACTCCCCTCCCCTTAGTTTTGAGAGTTATTCCAGTGGCAAAGCTCGGGATAATACATCCGCCACCACACTGTCTCGTTCTTCACTCCATATACTCTCTTAGGAGTCTACAATTAATTCGTTGCACCTTGCAACATCTGGCTCACAACTCGCCAGAAATATGATCTTCTCACAAACGATTTGACTTCTCTGGCACCTCTTGGCTAGGCTGTCCTCCTTGGACGCCTGCACTCCATCGGTCCACTCTACTTATTGTCTCCACCCTCCGTTTCCTCGTCTTCTTCTCTTCACGTCCAGAGTCAGACATCTACTGTCTGTACCTCCTCTGTCGTCTTCACACTTCCATCTACTGCCGTTATACTTCCGCCTCCTGTCATCATACTTCACTTCCTCGTCTTCACCGACGATCCTCCCTTGGGTCTCCGCATTTATCCAAGATCTCATCCTGTCTGACTTCCATCGAGTCCTCGGCTTTCTTCTATCCCTCCATGCTTGCATCATCATCCTCTTCCTACACTTTTCACTTCTATACCACTCCATTTCTTCTCCTTCGACTCTTCTTCGTTCCCTAAAAGTTTCTTCGGGCACTATACTACATCCAACAGCACTCGACCATACATGTCGCTTTGCCTCTCCCAAAGTGCTCGTAAGCATCTCTCCACACATACTGTCTCTTCTCCTTTCATTTTCTCGGTTATTACTCTTCTTCACTATCTCTCCTCCACGTTGTCTGTGAAACATGTCAACTCTTGACATCTCAAACAACTTAACTCCACTATCCCTATGCCTCTGTGCTCGTGGACAACGTGACGCTCTACTCCCGTCCTCAGTATGTCCACATCTTTCCTCGTTCCTACTCAGCACAGCTGCATTCGCCTTCCGACCTTTAATTTCAGCAGCCTGGGCTCTACTCAGGTCCGCTCTCTTCTCACGATTCTTCTTCGGCTGGGCCATCTTCACTTTCGACCTCACCGAGACTCCATTTTCCTGGGCTGGACCTTCATCAAACAGCCACGCTATGTCTACGTTGATATCTTCCACCGGCTGAATCGACACTGTCTCACCTTCTCCAGTGTCTTCCTCGTCGGCCACTTCTGCCTTCGTCACTACCGAGACAGGGTACTCAATGGCTTGGCGGTCTCCTGACGCATCTCCTCGGATGTCAGTCAGGTTCACACTCTCAGGTGTCCCACCCGTGCCGTGGCCTTCTGGGCACTCCTCTGGCACAGTCTCCGCCATGACTCTTGTCAACACCTTTGTCCCACACAAGTCATTTCCCAGGATCACTTGGACTCCTGGAACAGGTATGTCGGGGCACACTCCCAACATCACCTCCGCCGACACATATTCCGACCTTAGCTGGACAGTACAAACGGGCATGTCACTCTCAGACAATAACCCATATACTTTCATCTTACTCCTGCCAGCTAACCGTCGATCATTCCCAATCAGGCTTCTCGTAATCAAGCTCTGATTAGCTCCGGTATCTCTTAAGATACCAACTTCTACTTCAGGTTGGCTTCCTATCCTGATCCAACCTTTGCTCATGAACGGCCTATACCTCTCGTTCACTAAGTTCATCTTCTGTGGTTTGTCTCGGAACACATTAGTATATTTACTTCCGGGGTCACACATGGCCAGGGTCACAACTCTCTTGCCCTGTCTACAATCTCGCATCACATGGCCCAATCCGTTACAATTGTAACACCTCACCTGGGAAAAATCTCTCCTATAAGAACCAGAGTGGCTCTGACTTTGTCCACTCGCATGAGAGTTCCTAGGGCCAGGCACACTACCTGCACTCTGTGGGGCTTTACTGGACTCTTGGTTTCCTGGATAACGATTAGTTTCTCGTCTGGCTCCTCCATCTTCACTTTCAGACGAAGTGCGCGACCTACTCTTCTGAGTTTTAGGGTATTTACTTTTATCTGCCCATTTATCAAAATTTTCTCACCCCAGACTCTTCTGGGTCTTTCATAATTTCTTCCTCCCCAGACTCCATTGGATCTGCCATTGCTGCGTCTCGCCTCGCTTCTCACTCTGTTCTCCCTCAAGCTCTTGTATGCTTCAGTAATCATATCCGCCCTATCTGCGGCATCTTTCACCTCCATTATCCCTGCCTCTTGGATCTTGAACCTTGTTTCGGGATGCATCATCTCCAAGAACTTCTCCATGACCATCAGTTGCTTCAGGTCAGCGTAAGATCCAACTCCAGCAGCCTCAATCCACTTCTGGAATCGTCTTTCCAGATCTCTTGCTGTCTCAGCAAAAGTACACGCTCCAACTTTGATCATCTCTCTGAAGCGCTTCCTATAAGCTTCTGGGGTTAACTGAAACGAGCGCAATATGCTGCTCTTTACTGTGGCGTAATCCTGGCACTCTTCCAGCGACAATTGGGTGTATGCCTCCCTGGCTGCACCGGTCAATCTTAACTGGACCAGCTGGGCCCATTCCTCCTGTGGCCACTCTTTGATGCTGGCTACTTTCTCAAAATGCTCGAAGAAGCTCTCTGCCTCTTCGGGAACAAACAAGGGAATGTCCTTCTCCCTAACCCTAACATCTTGTGAGTGTGATACCTGGGTGGTGCTCTCTGGCAACCCATGTTCAATCCTTTGCTCAGCCAAGGTTCTATTCGCTTCTATCTGCATTTGTTTTGTTCTCTCTTTTTCTTTTTCGACCTGGGCTTTTTCTTTTTTCGACCTGGGCTTTTTCTTTTTCTTTCTCTTGTTCCAACTCCAGTTCTCTTATTCTGGTTTTCTCTTTTTCTTTCTCCACCTCTAGTCTCGCTCTCTCTACTTCCAGCCTGGTTTTCTCTTTTTCCTTCTCGGCTTCATTTTTCATCTGGAGTTCTAATTTCATCTTTTCCAGCTGGAACTGTCTCTCCTCACGCTGTTGTTGGATCTGGAGCTCTAACTGGAATCTCTCCAAGCTCCTATTTCGGCTACTCCTACTACTGCGGCTACTCTTGCTGCTCCTACTCGATCCCTGGGATCTCACTTCATCCTGCCCATCATCCTCCTTTCCACTTTCAGCTCCTTTTTGGGCTCCTTGCTCTGCCGCTTCACTTCTGGCTCTCAACTGTCTAAGGATCTCATCCTTCATCCCAGCTACTTTAGATGCTTTCAACCTAATGCCACATTTTTCTGCTATTTGCTTCAATTGATCCCTCGTGCAACCTTCCAAGTCCTCAGGCTTGCCTGACTCCACAAACGCTTGCACCTTATCCATCTTTGTCCTGTGAGTCTTCCCAAGAGAGAGAGTATACACCTGCGGTCACACAGTTTATCTCAGCAGGGGTGTACAAATCCACTCTTGGACAGGGTGTGGGTGTGTCAGTTCACTATCCCGGACGGGCCCCCAATTTATTTTAGACTGTGGGTTGGTTGGTGTTGTCGTCGTCGATCCTTCTCTATGGACAACCCAACCCACAACTCGGCAGAGTGCTTATACTAGGAGATCACCCTTGCGCTTCTGGCTCTTGGAGAGGGGCTCAGCGTCACACGTTTAGGGGATGCGGCTCCAACACTTAGCCTCGTTGTCACGTGCACACACCCACTCGAGCCGCTGTGACTCCCCACTCTCTCCTTATGAGATATGATCTCCTCAATCCCCTATGACTTACTAGTATTACCTCTTACCCTGTCCACAGCAGTGGTTCTTGGTTCTTTCTCTTTCTCTCTCCTTCTTCACTACTTCCTGGGAAGCCTCACTAGGACAAGGGCAAACACAGCAAATTGTGACACATTTACTGGACAAAGCACATACACGATACATACACACATATAATAATAATGAATCCTATACTCTATAATATCACAATCAGGTTGCACTCCAACACCTTCAGAACTCTATTATCAGCTTATCAAGTGGTATCCTGTCTCCTGGTTCACCACCTGATACTATTAACCTCCTCAAGTTGGTCAAGCCTACATACACTGTTGCACTATCAGCAAGATAATGTATATATAGAAAACCAGCATTTGAATGCAATAACATATATCAGTATAAATGTTCATTGATACACAACAATGATTAATCGATCACTGTCAGTCCTCGAGCACATATATCTGTAGGTAATCAAGCCTACGACTGCAACTCTAAGCTTCAGAATAAATCACTCCTTGACATAAGAATGCAAACATTCACTCACCTCTCACTGCGTCTTGCACGCTAATGACAACCAAACACTATCAACTCCCTATAAGTAATCCACCAGAACTTCCCCTTCCACCTCTGGAAGTTCACAACCCTAATATCCTTAGGTTCTTCCGGGCTTCACTACCAGGATCCTCTGCAGCTCCTCCAGGCTGCTATCATGAAGTTTCCTTGAGTAACTACGGTGCTTCACCCTTCTGCTAGGTTCCTCCACAGCTCTCTTGGCTGCTACACCATGAGTTTCCCCGAGCAACTGTAGTACTTCTCCACCTCTACAGAAGCACGTGACACTCCCCTTCACTGCTGCTTCTCCTCACAGCTCGAGGTCCTCTGCTCCACTACCTTGGAGTCTCATCAGCTACTTCATCTGCTGGCTTCGAAGTGCTCAGCAACTTCTTCCCCAAAGAACAAACCTGCAACCCATCGACACTCCAATAAAATGTTCCCCTTAACACATAAACAAAAAATATTCACACAATATGTTTGCCTCAAACCTCTATCTGTTCTCTACATACAGTGAGAGTGGACTCCCCCGTTTTGGGCGGGTCCATACTCCACCTCGCCTGGCGGCGGTCCTCACTCGCTGGGAGGGTCTTCCTACATCCGGAGCCCAGGCTCCCTCAGTCGTCCGCCAGCGCTCAGAGGGGGCGCACGTCGCTCCGTGTTCCTACCCTCTCCACTCTCTTATTTCAGGCCTTCTGCCTTATTAAAACATGTCTAACTTATAAATAAACATCGCTACTGTCGCTGGGCACACGACCAAATATAAGCAATCACTATGAACTGGCGTTTATCGTGCTTACCACAGATTAATTGGTCGAGGGCGCTTTCCCTCTGACGGCGTCTGGTCAGGGCGCTCCCACGGCCCACAATAATGCTTCTGGGCGATTTAATATCTGCTCGTCGACCAGGACTTGAGACCACAACGTTCCCAGCTCGATTCCACAGCTGGTACGTCCGCACACTTCTCTTCTCTTCGAGATATATCACTAGGGGTTCCCTTCTGACGGGAGCTCAAACGGAGCGCGGCTTCCCCCTGCGATGTCTGGCACTCAAGTGAGGTCAAGGTCCTCCGGAAGCGAGGCCTCACGCCTCCAGCAAAATGTCCACATCTCCTAGCCAGTCATTTATCTGTTTTCTTCTTCATTGCCCATAATCTTAAATTGTTCATTGAATCCACCATACCATTTTTCACATGGGTTATCACCTCAATATTTGCTAGACCTTCTAGTTAGGTCAGCTTGCTGAATAACTCTCAAGAAGGGAGACTCGTTTCTCCTGCAGGCTGAGATCATAACAGTGACCACAGTGTATTGAACTTTGAGTACTTGGTAGAGCTAGGACTTATCTCCCCCAAAAAAGAACTAGGAATCAAAAGGCTGGCATACCGAAAGGGGAATTATGAACAGATGAGAAGTTTCCTAAGTGAAATACCTTGGGACACAACCTCAGAGACAAGTCTGTACAGGGTTATGATGGACTATGTTACCCAAAAGTGTCAGGAGGCAGTAAACAGGTTCATCCCGGCCCAAAGGGAAAAATCCGAGAAGCATCAGAAGAATCCATGGTATAATAGGGCATGTATCGAAGCGAAGAACTGAACAAAAAGGCGTGGAGGAACTTCCGGAATAACAGAACACCAGAAAGCAGAGAGAGATACCAGAGAACCAGGAATGAGTACGTCAGGGTGAGAAGAGAAGCAGAGAAAAATTTTGAAAATGATATAGCAAAGAAAGCCAAGACTGAACCAAAGCTACTCCACAGTCACATCAGAAGGAAAACAACAGTGAAAGAACAGGTACTGAAACTTAGAACAGGCGAGGACAGGTATACAGAGAATGACAGAGAGGTGTGTGAGGAACTCAACAAGAGGTTCCAGGAGGTCTTCACAATAGAACAGGGTGAGGTCACTGTGCTAGGAGAAAGGGAGGTAAACCAGGCGGCCTTGGAGGAGTTCGAAATTACGAGAGAGGAGGTCAAGAGACACCTGCTGGATCTGGATGTTAGAAAGGCTGTTGGTCCAGATGAGATCTCACCATGGGTACTGAAAGAGTGTGCAGAAGCACTTTGCTTGCCACTCTCCATAGTGTATAGTAAGTCACTAGAGACGGGAGACCTACCAGAAATATGAAGACAGCGAATGTGGTCCCAATATACAAAAAGGGCGACAGACAAGAGGCACTGAACTACAGGCCAGTGTCCTTGACTTGTATACCATGCAAGGTGATGGAGAAGATCGTGAGAAAAAACCTGGTAACACATCTGGAGAGAAGGGACTTCGTGACAAATCGCCAACATGGATTCAGGGAGGGTAAATCTTGCCTTACAGGCTTGATAGAATTCTACGATCAGGTGACACAGATTAGCAAGAAAGAGAGGGCTGGGCGGACTGCATTTTCTTGGATTGTCGGAAAGCCTTTGACACAGTACTGCATAAGAGGCTGGTACATAAGCTGGAGAGACAGGCAGGTGTAGCTGGTAAGGTGCTCCAGTGGATAAGAGCGTATCTAAGCAATAGGAAGCAGAGAGTTACGGTGAGGGGTGAGACCTCCGATGGCGTGAAGTCACCAGTGGAGTCCCACAGGGCTCTGTACTCGGTCCTATCTTGTTTCTGATATATGTAAATGATCTCCGGAGGGTATCGATTCATTTCTCTCAATGTTTGCGGACGATGCTAAAATTAGGAGAAGGATTAAAACAGAAGAGGACTGTTTGAGGCTTCAGAAGACCTAGACAAGCTGAAGGAATGGTCGAACAAATGGTTGTTAGAGTTTAACCAACCAAATGTAATGTAATGAAGATAGGTGTAGGGAGCAGGAGGCCAGATACAAGGTATCATCTGGGAGAGGAAATTCTTCAGGAGTCAGAGAAAGGAAAAAGACTTGGGGGTTGATATCACGCCAGACCTGTCTCCTGCAGCACATATCAAGCGGATAACATCAGCGGCATATGCCAGGCTGGCCAACATACGAACGGCATTCAGAAACTTGTGTAAAGAATCATTCAGAACTTTGTATACCACATATGTCAGGCCAATCCTGGAGTATGCAGCCCCAGCATGGAGTCCATATCTAGTCAAGGATAAGACTAAACTGGAAAAGGTTCAAAGGTTGCCACCAGACTAGTACCCGAGCTGAGAGGTATGAGCTACGAGGAGAGACTACTGGAATTAAACCTCATTTCGCTGGAAGACAGAAGAGTTAGGGGGACATGATCACCACATTCAAGATTCTGAAGGGGATTGATAGGGTAGATAAAGACAGTCTATTTAACACAAGAGGAACACGCACAAGGGGACACAGTGGAAACTGAGTGCCCAAATGATCCACAGAGATATTAGAAAGAACTTTTTTAGTGTCAGAGTGGTTGACAAATGGAATGCATTAGGGGGTGATGTGGTGGAGGCTGACTCCATACACAGTTTCAAGTGTAGATATGACAGAGCCCGATAGGCTCAGGAATCTGTACACCTGTTGATTGACGGTTGAGAGGCGGGACCAAAGAGCCAGAGCTCAACCCCCGCAAACACACATAGGTGAGTACAACTAGGTGAGTACACACAAACACACACACACACACACACACACACACACACACACACACACAGGGGGGCCTCGTAGCTTGGTGGATAGCGCGCAGGACTCGTAATTCTGTGGCGCGGGTTCGATTCCCGCACGAGGCAGAAACAAATGGCAAAGTTTCTTTCACCCTAAGTGCCCCTGTTACCTAGCAGTAAATAGGTACCTGGGAGCTAGTCAGCTGTCACGGGCTGCTTCTTGGGGTGTGTGTGTGTGGTGTGAAAAAAAGAAAAGAAAAAAAAAAAAAAAAAAAAAAAAAAAAAAAAAAAAAAAGTAGTTAGTAAACAGTTGATTGACAGTTGAGAGGCGGGCCGAAAGAGCAAAGCTCAACCCCCGTAAAAACACAACTAGTAAACACACACACACACACACACACCACACACACACACACACACAGGGCTACTATGTAGTGAGGAAAGGGAGAGAAGGGAGAGGAGGAGGTGGTGTAGCTTTGCTAATAAGAGAAGGTTGGAATTTCGAAGAGATGGTAATTTAGAACTGTGAATGTTTCAGTGACTACATATCAGGTACCATAGCAACTGGAGGACAGAAAATTATAGTAGTAGTCATATATAACCCCCCACAGAATGTCAGAAGACCCAGACAGGATTATGATAGAAACAACTTGAACACCATCAATATAATAGAGAGGGCAGCTTCTGTGGCTAGCAGGAACGGATCCAGACTACTAATCATGAGAGACTTCAACCATGGGAAGATAGATTGGGGGAACAGAGACCCACATGGAGGCCCAGACACATGGAGAGCTAAGCTGCTGGATGTGGCAACAAGAAACTTTCTAAGTCAACACGTCAAGGGACCGACAAGAAGGAGAGGAGGGGATGAACAAGCCTTGCTTGATCTGATATTTACCCTAAATGAGTCGGATATACGGGAAGTTAATTTGGAAGCCCCCTTGGGAATGAGTGATCATAGTGTATTGAGCTTTGAGTACCTGGTTGAGCTAGGAATTTTCACCCCCAAAAAAGAACTGGGAAACAAAGGGCTGGCCTACTGAAAGGGAAACTATGAGGATGAATATATTCCTCTGGGATATACATTAGGACACATAACTCAGAACCAAGTCCGTACAAGACATGATGGACTATGTCACCCAAAAATGTCAGGAGGCTGTAAGCAGGTTTGTCCTAGCCCTACAGCAAAAAACAGAGAAGCAAAGGAAGAATCCGTAGTTTAATAGGGAATGTATGAAAGCAAAGGAGCTGAACAAAAGGGCATGGAGGAACTTCCGTAATAGCAGAACACCAGAAAGTAGAGAGAGATACCAGAGAACCAGGAACGAGTATGTTAGTGTGAGAAGAGCAGCTGAGAAAAGGTATGAAAATGATATAGCTAATAAAGCCAAGACCGAACCAAAGCTACTACACAGTCACATCAGGAGGAAGACAACAGTGAAGGAACAGGTGATGAAACTTCGG
>NC_091210.1:22111265-22224093 GCF_040958095.1 Procambarus clarkii | reverse complement strand
GCTACTTTCTCAAAATGCTCGAAGAAGCTCTCTGCCTCTTCGGGAACAAACAAGGGAATGTCCTTCTCCCTAACCCTAACATCTTGTGAGTGTGATACCTGGGTGGTGCTCTCTGGCAACCCATGTTCAATCCTTTGCTCAGCCAAGGTTCTATTCGCTTCTATCTGCATTTGTTTTGTTCTCTCTTTTTCTTTTTCGACCTGGGCTTTTTCTTTTTTCGACCTGGGCTTTTTCTTTTTCTTTCTCTTGTTCCAACTCCAGTTCTCTTATTCTGGTTTTCTCTTTTTCTTTCTCCACCTCTAGTCTCGCTCTCTCTACTTCCAGCCTGGTTTTCTCTTTTTCCTTCTCGGCTTCATTTTTCATCTGGAGTTCTAATTTCATCTTTTCCAGCTGGAACTGTCTCTCCTCACGCTGTTGTTGGATCTGGAGCTCTAACTGGAATCTCTCCAAGCTCCTATTTCGGCTACTCCTACTACTGCGGCTACTCTTGCTGCTCCTACTCGATCCCTGGGATCTCACTTCATCCTGCCCATCATCCTCCTTTCCACTTTCAGCTCCTTTTTGGGCTCCTTGCTCTGCCGCTTCACTTCTGGCTCTCAACTGTCTAAGGATCTCATCCTTCATCCCAGCTACTTTAGATGCTTTCAACCTAATGCCACATTTTTCTGCTATTTGCTTCAATTGATCCCTCGTGCAACCTTCCAAGTCCTCAGGCTTGCCTGACTCCACAAACGCTTGCACCTTATCCATCTTTGTCCTGTGAGTCTTCCCAAGAGAGAGAGTATACACCTGCGGTCACACAGTTTATCTCAGCAGGGGTGTACAAATCCACTCTTGGACAGGGTGTGGGTGTGTCAGTTCACTATCCCGGACGGGCCCCCAATTTATTTTAGACTGTGGGTTGGTTGGTGTTGTCGTCGTCGATCCTTCTCTATGGACAACCCAACCCACAACTCGGCAGAGTGCTTATACTAGGAGATCACCCTTGGCGCTTCTGGCTCTTGGAGAGGGGCTCAGCGTCACACGTTTAGGGGATGCGGCTCCAACACTTAGCCTCGTTGTCACGTGCACACACCCACTCGAGCCGCTGTGACTCCCCACTCTCTCCTTATGAGATATGATCTCCTCAATCCCCTATGACTTACTAGTATTACCTCTTACCCTGTCCACAGCAGTGGTTCTTGGTTCTTTCTCTTTCTCTCTCCTTCTTCACTACTTCCTGGGAAGCCTCACTAGGACAAGGGCAAACACCAGCAAATTGTGACACATTTACTGGACAAAGCACATACACGATACATACACACATATAATAATAATGAATCCTATACTCTATAATATCACAATCAGGTTGCACTCCAACACCTTCAGAACTCTATTATCAGCTTATCAAGTGGTATCCTGTCTCCTGGTTCACCACCTGATACTATTAACCTCCTCAAGTTGGTCAAGCCTACATACACTGTTGCACTATCAGCAAGATAATGTATATATAGAAAACCAGCATTTGAATGCAATAACATATATCAGTATAAATGTTCATTGATACACAACAATGATTAATCGATCACTGTCAGTCCTCGAGCACATATATCTGTAGGTAATCAAGCCTACGACTGCAACTCTAAGCTTCAGAATAAATCACTCCTTGACATAAGAATGCAAACATTCACTCACCTCTCACTGCGTCTTGCACGCTAATGACAACCAAACACTATCAACTCCCTATAAGTAATCCACCAGAACTTCCCCTTCCACCTCTGGAAGTTCACAACCCTAATATCCTTAGGTTCTTCCGGGCTTCACTACCAGGATCCTCTGCAGCTCCTCCAGGCTGCTATCATGAAGTTTCCTTGAGTAACTACGGTGCTTCACCCTTCTGCTAGGTTCCTCCACAGCTCTCTTGGCTGCTACACCATGAAGTTTCCCCGAGCAACTGTAGTACTTCTCCACCTCTACAGAAGCACGTGACACTCCCCTTCACTGCTGCTTCTCCTCACAGCTCGAGGTCCTCTGCTCCACTACCTTGGAGTCTCATCAGCTACTTCATCTGCTGGCTTCGAAGTGCTCAGCAACTTCTTCCCCAAAGAACAAACCTGCAACCCATCGACACTCCAATAAAATGTTCCCCTTAACACATAAACAAAAAATATTCACACAATATGTTTGCCTCAAACCTCTATCTGTTCTCTACATACAGTGAGAGTGGACTCCCCCGTTTTGGGCGGGTCCATACTCCACCTCGCCTGGCGGCGGTCCTCACTCGCTGGGAGGGTCTTCCTACATCCGGAGCCAGGCTCCCTCAGTCGTCCGCCAGCGCTCAGAGGGGGCGCACGTCGCTCCGTGTTCCTCCCTCTCCACTCTCTTATTTCAGGCCTTCTGCCTTATTAAAACATGTCTAACTTATAAATAAACATCGCTACTGTCGCTGGGCACACGACCAAATATAAGCAATCACTATGAACTGGCGTTTATCGTGCTTACCACAGATTAATTGGTCGAGGGCGCTTTCCCTCTGACGGCGTCTGGTCAGGGCGCTCCCACGGCCCACAATAATGCTTCTGGGCGATTTAATATCTGCTCGTCGACCAGGACTTGAGACCACAACGTTCCCAGCTCGATTCCACAGCTGGTACGTCCGCACACTTCTCTTCTCTTCGAGATATATCACTAGGGGTTCCCTTCTGACGGGAGCTCAAACGGAGCGCGGCTTCCCCCTGCGATGTCTGGCACTCAAGTGAGGTCAAGGTCCTCCGGAAGCGAGCCTCACGCCTCCAGCAAAATGTCCACATCTCCTAGCCAGTCATTTATCTGTTTTCTTCTTCATTGCCCATAATCTTAAATTGTTCATTGAATCCACCATACCATTTTTCACATGGGTTATCACCTCAATATTTGCTAGACCTTCTAGTTAGGTCAGGCTTGCTGAATAACTCTCAAGAAGGGAGACTCGTTTCTCCTGCAGGCTGAGATCATAACAGTGACCACAGTGTATTGAACTTTGAGTACTTGGTAGAGCTAGGACTTATCTCCCCCAAAAAAGAACTAGGAATCAAAAGGCTGGCATACCGAAAGGGGAATTATGAACAGATGAGAAGTTTCCTAAGTGAAATACCTTGGGACACAAACCTCAGAGACAAGTCTGTACAGGGTATGATGGACTATGTTACCCAAAAGTGTCAGGAGGCAGTAAACAGGTTCATCCCGGCCCAAAGGGAAAAATCCGAGAAGCATCAGAAGAATCCATGGTATAATAGGGCATGTATCGAAGCGAAGAAACTGAACAAAAAGGCGTGGAGGAACTTCCGGAATAACAGAACACCAGAAAGCAGAGAGAGATACCAGAGAACCAGGAATGAGTACGTCAGGGTGAGAAGAGAAGCAGAGAAAAATTTTGAAAATGATATAGCAAAGAAAGCCAAGACTGAACCAAAGCTACTCCACAGTCACATCAGAAGGAAAACAACAGTGAAAGAACAGGTACTGAAACTTAGAACAGGCGAGGACAGGTATACAGAGAATGACAGAGAGGTGTGTGAGGAACTCAACAAGAGGTTCCAGGAGGTCTTCACAATAGAACAGGGTGAGGTCACTGTGCTAGGAGAAAGGGAGGTAAACCAGGCGGCCTTGGAGGAGTTCGAAATTACGAGAGAGGAGGTCAAGAGACACCTGCTGGATCTGGATGTTAGAAAGGCTGTTGGTCCAGATGAGATCTCACCATGGGTACTGAAAGAGTGTGCAGAAGCACTTTGCTTGCCACTCTCCATAGTGTATAGTAAGTCACTAGAGACGGGAGACCTACCAGAAATATGGAAGACAGCGAATGTGGTCCCAATATACAAAAAGGGCGACAGACAAGAGGCACTGAACTACAGGCCAGTGTCCTTGACTTGTATACCATGCAAGGTGATGGAGAAGATCGTGAGAAAAAACCTGGTAACACATCTGGAGAGAAGGGACTTCGTGACAAATCGCCAACATGGATTCAGGGAGGGTAAATCTTGCCTTACAGGCTTGATAGAATTCTACGATCAGGTGACACAGATTAAGCAAGAAAGAGAGGGCTGGGCGGACTGCATTTTCTTGGATTGTCGGAAAGCCTTTGACACAGTACTGCATAAGAGGCTGGTACATAAGCTGGAGAGACAGGCAGGTGTAGCTGGTAAGGTGCTCCAGTGGATAAGAGAGTATCTAAGCAATAGGAAGCAGAGAGTTACGGTGAGGGGTGAGACCTCCGATTGGCGTGAAGTCACCAGTGGAGTCCCACAGGGCTCTGTACTCGGTCCTATCTTGTTTCTGATATATGTAAATGATCTCCCGGAGGGTATCGATTCATTTCTCTCAATGTTTGCGGACGATGCTAAAATTAGGAGAAGGATTAAAACAGAAGAGGACTGTTTGAGGCTTCAAGAAGACCTAGACAAGCTGAAGGAATGGTCGAACAAATGGTTGTTAGAGTTTAACCCAACCAAATGTAATGTAATGAAGATAGGTGTAGGGAGCAGGAGGCCAGATACAAGGTATCATCTGGGAGAGGAAATTCTTCAGGAGTCAGAGAAGGAAAAAGACTTGGGGGTTGATATCACGCCAGACCTGTCTCCTGCAGCACATATCAAGCGGATAACATCAGCGGCATATGCCAGGCTGGCCAACATACGAACGGCATTCAGAAACTTGTGTAAAGAATCATTCAGAACTTTGTATACCACATATGTCAGGCCAATCCTGGAGTATGCAGCCCCAGCATGGAGTCCATATCTAGTCAAGGATAAGACTAAACTGGAAAAGGTTCAAAGGTTTGCCACCAGACTAGTACCCGAGCTGAGAGGTATGAGCTACGAGGAGAGACTACTGGAATTAAACCTCATTTCGCTGGAAGACAGAAGAGTTAGGGGGGACATGATCACCACATTCAAGATTCTGAAGGGGATTGATAGGGTAGATAAAGACAGTCTATTTAACACAAGAGGAACACGCACAAGGGGACACAGGTGGAAACTGAGTGCCCAAATGATCCACAGAGATATTAGAAAGAACTTTTTTAGTGTCAGAGTGGTTGACAAATGGAATGCATTAGGGGGTGATGTGGTGGAGGCTGACTCCATACACAGTTTCAAGTGTAGATATGACAGAGCCCGATAGGCTCAGGAATCTGTACACCTGTTGATTGACGGTTGAGAGGCGGGACCAAAGAGCCAGAGCTCAACCCCCGCAAACACACATAGGTGAGTACAACTAGGTGAGTACACACAAACACACACACACACACACACACACACACACACAAACACACACAGGGGGGCCTCGTAGCTTGGTGGATAGCGCGCAGGACTCGTAATTCTGTGGCGCGGGTTCGATTCCCGCACGAGGCAGAAACAAATGGCAAAGTTTCTTTCACCCTAAGTGCCCCTGTTACCTAGCAGTAAATAGGTACCTGGGAGCTAGTCAGCTGTCACGGGCTGCTTCTTGGGGTGTGTGTGTGTGGTGTGAAAAAAAAGAAAAAAAAAAAAAAAAAAAAAAAAAAAAAAAAAAAAAAAAGTAGTTAGTAAACAGTTGATTGACAGTTGAGAGGCGGGCCGAAAGAGCAAAGCTCAACCCCCGTAAAAACACAACTAGTAAACACACACACACACACACACACACACACACACACACACACAGGGCTACTATGTAGTGAGGAAAGGGAGAGAAGGGAGAGGAGGAGGTGGTGTAGCTTTGCTAATAAGAGAAGGTTGGAATTTCGAAGAGATGGTAATTTAGAACTGTGAATGTTTCAGTGACTACATATCAGGTACCATAGCAACTGGAGGACAGAAAATTATAGTAGTAGTCATATATAACCCCCCACAGAATGTCAGAAGACCCAGACAGGATTATGATAGAAACAACTTGAACACCATCAATATAATAGAGAGGGCAGCTTCTGTGGCTAGCAGGAACGGATCCAGACTACTAATCATGAGAGACTTCAACCATGGGAAGATAGATTGGGGGAACAGAGACCCACATGGAGGCCCAGACACATGGAGAGCTAAGCTGCTGGATGTGGCAACAAGAAACTTTCTAAGTCAACACGTCAAGGGACCGACAAGAAGGAGAGGAGGGGATGAACAAGCCTTGCTTGATCTGATATTTACCCTAAATGAGTCGGATATACGGGAAGTTAATTTGGAAGCCCCCTTGGGAATGAGTGATCATAGTGTATTGAGCTTTGAGTACCTGGTTGAGCTAGGAATTTTCACCCCCAAAAAAGAACTGGGAAACAAAGGGCTGGCCTACTGAAAGGGAAACTATGAGGAGATGAATATATTCCTCTGGGATATACATTAGGACACATAACTCAGAACCAAGTCCGTACAAGACATGATGGACTATGTCACCCAAAAATGTCAGGAGGCTGTAAGCAGGTTTGTCCTAGCCCTACAGCAAAAAACAGAGAAGCAAAGGAAGAATCCGTAGTTTAATAGGGAATGTATGAAAGCAAAGGAGCTGAACAAAAGGGCATGGAGGAACTTCCGTAATAGCAGAACACCAGAAAGTAGAGAGAGATACCAGAGAACCAGGAACGAGTATGTTAGTGTGAGAAGAGCAGCTGAGAAAAGGTATGAAAATGATATAGCTAATAAAGCCAAGACCGAACCAAAGCTACTACACAGTCACATCAGGAGGAAGACAACAGTGAAGGAACAGGTGATGAAACTTCGGGTGGGCAGGTACACAGAGAATGACAAAGAGGTGTATGCAGAACTCAACAAAAGGTTCCAGGAGGTCTTTACAATAGGACAGGGAGAAGTCACGGCGCTTGGAGAGGTGGCAGCAAACCAGGTGACCTTGGAAAGGTTCGAAATTACAAGAGATGAGGTCAAGAAGAACCTATTGGAGCTGGATGTGAGAAAAGCTGTTGGGCCGGACGAAATCTCACCATGGGTATTGAAAGAGTGTGCAGGAGCACTTTGCTAGCCACTCTCCATAGTGTATGGTAGGTCACTGGAAACGGGAGACCTACCAGAAATATGGAAGACTGCTAATGTAGTACCAATATACAAAAAGGGTGACAGACAAGAGGCACTGAACTGCAGGCCAGTGTCCTTAACTTGAATACCATGAAAGGTGACGGAGAAGATTGTGAGAAAAAACCTAGTAACACAACTGAAGAGAGGAGCCTTCGTGACAACCCATCAACATGGGTTCAGGTAGGGTAAATCTTACCTTACAGGCTTGATAGAATTCTATGATCAGGTGACAAAGATTAAGCAAGAAAGAGAAGGATGGGCGGACTGCATTTTGTCCTAGTCTTTGACTACATGATGGAATTCAAACTTGTGACCATGGCACAAGAGGTCTGGGAAAAGAGAGTTGACTACAAGAAAGGAGACTACAGGAGGATAAGGGACTGTCTGGGAGAAGTGCAGTGGGAGGAAGAAGTTAGAGGAAAAAGCAGTCCAAGATATGATGGACCTAGTCATATGGAGTTGCCAGGAGGCCGAAGAGAGATTTATACCAACAGTAAAGGAAAATAAGTAAGAGAGAATATAATAACCCATGGTTTAATAGAGTGTCAGAAATAAAAAATGGCCAGCAGGCGGGAGTGGAGGAAGTACAGAAGACAAAGGCCTGAGGACTACAGGATCAGATGCAACAGAGCTAGGAGCGATTACATTGACATAAGAAGAAATCGGAAAGAAACTACGAGAACGATATTGCGATCAAAGCGAAAAAGCAACCTAAAATACTACACAGCCATATAAGAAGAAAAATGTCAGTGAACGACTAAGTGACAAGACTAAGGAAAACAGAGGGGTCATGTACAGAAAGTGTACAAGGAAATATGCAAGGTAATCTGCGAGGCACTGAATGCAGTTTTTATGGAGTGTTCACAACCGAGCCTGAGCAGCTCCCACTGTTAGAAGAGATTGCTCTAGATGAAAGACTATCAGATATAGAGGTGACCGCAGAGGAGGTAATGAAACAGTTTTTTTTTTTGTTGAAGATATATACAAGAGTTGTTACATTCTTGTACAGCCACTAGTACGCGTAGCGTTTCGGGCAGGTCCCTGGAATACGATCCCCTGCCGCGAAGAATCGTTTTTTCATCCAAGTACACATTTTACTGTTGCGTTAAACAGAGGCTACAGTTAAGGAATTGCGCCCAGTAAGTCCTCCCCGGCCAGGATACGAACCCATGACATAGCGCTCGCGGATCGCCAGGCGAGTGTTTTACCACTACACCACGGAGACTGCAAAGTTGACAACACTGGACGCAACTAAAGCAGTTGGACCAGACAAAGTATCACAGTGGATACTAAATGAAGCAGCGCAGGCCTTCAGCATGCCTCTGGCAAGGATCTTTAATGAATCATTAATGTCGGGAGAATTGCCCTATTGCTAGATGAGGGCAAATGTTGTACAAATTTTCAAGAAAGGTGATAGGGAGGAAGCACTTAATTATAGACCTGTATCAGTGACAAGCATCACCTGTAAAATACTTGAGAGAATAATTAGGCTACGACTGGTTGCACTTCTGGAAAACGTTAAGCTTGTAAACAAACATCAACATGGGTTCTGGAAAGGGAAATCTTGCCTAACAAACCTTCTGGAATTCTAAGATAAAATAACGAGAATAAGATAGGACAGAGAAGGCTGGGCAGACTGCATATTTCTGGACTGCCAAAAAGCCTTTGAAACAGTACCGCACATGAGACTGCTATTCAATCTCGAGAGGCAGGCGGGGGTGGGGGGAAAGGTCCTAGCATGGATAAGGAACTACCTAACAGGAAGGAGCCAAAGAGTTACGGTAAGGGGCGAGAACTCGGACTGGCGAACAGTAACAAGTGGAGTACCTCAAGGATCAGTGCTGAGACCAATTCTATTTCTAATATATGTTAACGACATGTTTACAGGAGTAGAGTCCTACATGTCAATATTCGCGGATGATGCATAGTTGATAAGAGTTGTGACAGATGAGGATTGTAGGATCCTCCAAGAGGACCTGAACAGGTTGCAGAGATGGTCAGAGAAATGGCTACTGGAGTTCAACACGAGCAAATGTAAAGTTATGGAAATGTGACTAGGTGATAGGAAACCAAAGGGACAGTACACAATTAAGGAAAAACTGCCTACCTGTGACGACGCGAGAAAGAGACCTGGGTGTGGACGTAGCACCTAATCTATCTCCTGAGGCACATATAAATAGGATAAAGACAGCAGTGTATTCTACACTGGCAAAAGTTAGAACATCATTCAGAAACCTAAGTAAGGAGCCGGCGACTGAGCGGACAGAACATTGGACGCATGATCTTGTGGTTCTGGGTTCGATCCCGGGCGCCGGCGAGAAACAATGGGCAGAGTTTCTTTTACCCTGATGGTCCTGTTACCTAGCAGTAAATAGGTACCTAGGAGTTAGTCAGCTGTGACGGGCTGCTTCCTGGGGGTAGAGGCCTGGTCGAGGACCGGGCCGCGGGGACACTAAGCCTCGAAATCATCTCAAGATAACCTCAAGATAAGGAGGCATTTAGAGCCCTTTACACTGCCTACGTGAGGCTAGAATGCTGCCTCATCATGGAGTCCCCATCTGTAGAAGCACATAAGGAAACTGGAAAAGGTTCAGAAGTTTGCAATGAGACTCGTCCCAGAGTTACGAGTGATGGGGAAATGAAGAGCGCCTGAAGAAACTGTGCCCTACGACACTAGAAAGAAGGGAGTGGGGGGATATGATAGGAACGTACAAAATACTCAGGGGGTTGACAATGTGGACATAGACGAAATGTTCACACGGAATAGTAACAGAACTAGGGGACATGGGTGGATGCTGGAAACTCAGATGATTCACAAAGATGTTAGGAAATGTTCTTTTAGCGTGAGAGTAGTGCAAAAATGGAATGTACTTAAGGAGCAGTTTGTGGAAGGAAATTCTATTCATCATGTTTAAACTAGGTATGATAGGGAAATAGGACCGGAGTTATTGCTGTAAACAACCGATGGCTCGAAAGGCGGGATACAAAAGTTAATGTTTGATCCTGCAGACACAAATAGGTGAGAACAAATTGGTGAGTACACACACACACACATATTTCTCTCTATATCTATCACGTTCTCTCTTTCTTTCTCTCTCTCTCTCTCTCTCTCTCTCTCTCTCTCTCTCTCTCTCTCTCTCTCTCTCTCTCTCTCTCTCTCTCTCTCTCTCTCTCTCTCTCTCTCTCTCTCTCTTTCTCTTTTAGTCGGTCGAGTCACTTGGGCTGCACGGTAGAGCGACGGTCTCACTTCATGCAGGTCGGAGTTCAATCCCCAACCGTCTAAGTGATTTTGCACCATCACTTTCCCCGTCCCATCCCAAATCATTATCCTGATCCCTTCCAAGCGCAATATAGTCGTAATGACTTGGCGTTTTCCCATGATAATTTCCTTCTCTCTTAGTCTGTCTGTCTGTTTGTTTGTCTGTCCTCCTCTCTATATATCTATCTTTAAATCTAACTATGTATATCTGTTGGTCTATGTTTCTATTGTGACGGTGTCCACCCCTATATTTCTTCCTTCCCAGCTTAGAAGAGTCATATCTCCGTAGCCTAAGTATTCTGTGATGTACAGGGAACATTTTCATGTGTGGGAAAGCATGGAGCGGGATTAAGCTGGCTGTAAAATGGCCAGCTAAGTTTGATAATGCAAGGGCATTATGCCTTTTGAGGCACAGGACGGTGTCGAGCCAACCTGTTTCCCGCCAAGACGTCCTGACGCTTCCCGGCACCTAATTGGCCAGGTGACATCACGTGCCGGAAGTGACCAATGACGAGAGCCCTCGGGCGGTGTGACGTCACCAGGCAGGGGGCTGGGGGGGGGGGGGTCGGCGGCTGGCGCTGGGGCGGGAAGAGTACGTCACGCGCCGTCATAGAGGGAAGACGCGCTTGGTTGAGCTTCGGATCTGGAGAGCCCTTACCAGTAGATTCCAGCTTCGCTTCGATTCTGCAGACAGTCTGAGAGGCCATCCAACTTCTGTGGAGTGCTCAGAAGCAAGGACGGGCCGGATTGGAGAGCCAAGAGCTCTATCAAGAGTCTGCAGCAGAGGGAACGTTGGGATGGTGTCGTCCGGGACGCCCAGAGGACCAGTATTCCACATCAAGCGAAAAGCTACGGCCGGGCCAAATCTACTGGCAGTGAGGCGAGCGGAAGCTGTGCTGGACTGCGAGGTGTCGACAGTGCCAGGGAGAGTGGAGGAGGACGATGGAAGTACCTGTCTTCAGTACCCTGGAGAATAGGAAGAGGAAGGCAGTACCTGTTGGGAATTAGCACGGTGAGGACGCGTTACCACGAAGGCGACGGAGGAACCTGTGTGTGTGGTGGGAACTAGTCGTCGGCAGAGCAGACGCCAGGACCAGGAACCTCAACATTCCTCAACAGAGGACGAGTCAGCTTCGCGGTTGGAGTGAAATAAGGTAGATAATTGTCCCTCCCTCCCTTTACCCCTTTTGATCTAGGCGAGCTAGAGTATTTTATATGTAGTGAATATTTCTACTCATAATTGTATTGTCTAAGTGACAGGATATTAGGCTAGGAGCCAAAAACTCATTTAGGCATGAGTTGGTGTGTGTTAGCATTAAGGCGGGGATGTAAGTGATCCTGGAGGTGGTAGCTGGTGTGCAAAGAGCCGGCAACGAACTCTGAAGCGCCCAGCTGATTGCATCGCTAGAGGCGTGGAAAAGTCATGACGTCTGACAGTCAGAGGTATCAGCTGATCGTGTTGCCAGAGGCGCGAGGTTGTGCCTGCCGCCTGACGAGTGGACCCAGTCAGCTGACCAGAAGCCGTGTTGCCAGAAGTCGTGCCACGAGGAGTGTTGCCGCCAGCGGATGATATCCCCCCTTTTGACATTTCTTTATACAATTATATGTGTATATATTCTTGTGCTTCAGTAAACTTTTAAACTAACTGATGAGTTTAAGTGAGCCTCCATTCTCTAGGGATATATATATATATATATATATATATATATATATATATATATACATATATATGTCGTACCTAGTAGCCAGAACTCACTTCTGAGCCTACTATGCAAGGCCCGATTTGCCTAATAAGCCAAGTTTTCATGAATTAATTGCTTTTCGACTACCTAACCTACCTAACCTAACCTAACCTAACTTTTTCGGCTACCTAACCTAACCTAACCTATAAAGATAGGTTAAGTTAGGTTAGGTAGGGTTGGTTAGGTTCAGTCATATATCTACGTTAATTTTAACTCCAATAAAAAAAAATTGACCTCTTACATAATGAAATGGGTTGCTTTATCATTTCATAAGAAAAAAATTTGAGAAAATATATTAATTCAGGAAAACTTGGCTTATTAGGCAAATCGGGCCTTGCATTGTAGGCTGAAAAGTGAGTTCTGGCTACTAGGTACGACATATATATATATATATATATATATATATATATATATATATATATATATATATATATATATATATATATGTATATATTTATGAAACCATTAGTGACACCTTGTACTGCACATGATATTGCATCCTTGATTAAGATAACCATTAAGATAACCACTGGCGTGTTGCTGGGACACAAGCATAAACACCCAGCTGGCGACCAGAGTAGACCAGCTGTCCAAGAAAGCGTTTCAGTGTCAGGACGGACAGGTTTAGGTGAGTTATAGGAAGCTTGAACCTCCCAACTCTCTAGGGGTGTATAAGGCCAGCCTTTGGTTGACTGGGGGAGCCCAAGGGCGAGCAGTGGCGCCCGGTACTGTGGGGCTAAGACCCGTGGGACGACCCCAACCACAGGTTGGAAGGGGGTGAACGTCTGACACTAACTACATCTATATGCCTCTCTATGCGTATATCTCTATCTATCGATCTATCTATATCTGCTACATGTGCACTTATATATTCCATACTAAAACATCTTCAATATTCTAATATAGGGTTGTTCAAGGTGTCATTATAATCTACAGTTAGCAAGAGATTTCGGCTCATATGAAGGAAAAGATTACATGGTTTGCACACTAATGGTCCAGTTCAACCCAACCTCTTGATTAGAGTTTTTGTAACTCTGTGGACCATCGTTCCTATATGGACGTAATGGACATTTAGACAGTAGAATTTTGTACTATTCGCTTTATGGAATCCGACAAAAATAAATCTGAAACAAAACTCAAATATTCCAAGGCCTATTATAACACACATGTATTATATTAGGCTTCAGATAGAGTGTATTAGCCCTAAGAAGGTGAGGTTAGGTTACGTTACGTTTTCTATGCAACATCAATTAAAAAACTTTTCCGATTTGTCAAAATTCAATAGTAACGATTTCTGCTTTCTAATTGGATTTTACCTTAATATATGTACGATGGTCCAAATCATTACGTATAGTACTAGGAGGATGGGATGCTTAATTTAACATAACATTAAACTTATGTATAGTATCAGAGAGAGAATGTCTTTCTGTCTGTCTGTCTGTCTGTCTGTCTGTCTTTCTGTTCAAAATTAGAGGCCGCAGAGTTGAGGCCTCGCCAACACAAAAGAAAGAACACTTTCCATTGTCAGAAAGAATGGTCTTGGCAGAGACAGACAGACAATAGGTAGATGGATGGATAGACGGATAGGTAGATAGATAGGTAGATAGATGATTGGATAGATAAATATATTGACTAATAGACTCAAAGTTAACTTACTGATCACTTTGACTTATAACTTGACTAATGAAAATTATTTCATTAGTGCAGAAGGTTGTTGTTGGTACAGTTCACGCACCCATACATAGTGGAGTTTGTGCTGCTTGGAGGACTGGGCTGCTTGGATCAGGTTGAGGAGGACTAAGGTAGCGGAGCGAAGGATAGAGATCATGGCACAGCTCACAGCTCGAGAGGAGGCGACGGGAGTGGATCCATCTCAAGAGGAGCCGTCCCGAGGAGAGCCGTCGCAAGGTGAACCGTCCCGACTAGAGCCACCCCAAGCGCCTACCAATGTGGAGGGAATTCACGGTGAACATGGGAGCAGTGGAAGGTCCAGCTGTAGTAAGAGGAGCCTGCAGCTGGAAATAATGAAGATTCAACTGGAAGCCCAGCTGCGACGAGAGGAGAGAGAAGCACGGCTGCAGCTGCAGCGAGAGGAACGTGCAGCTGAGCTGCAGCGAGAGGAACGTGCAGCTGAGCTGCAGCGAGAGGAACGTGCAGCTGAGCTGCAGCGAGAGGAGCGTGAGCGAGAAGCTCGGCTGCAGCGGGAAGAAGGAGAGAGACAACTGCGACTGGAGGAGATAAAGGCAAAGAAAGAAGTCGAATTGCGTCGCGTTGAGCGTGGTCTGCCCTCACTGCCTGCACGGCGGGATGACCTCAAGGTAAGGGAACGTGACTTACCTACGTTCGAACCACAAGAAGCTGAGGCGTTCTTCGAACACTTTGAACGGATAGCAACTCTGAAGGAGTGGCCGGAAGATGATTGGGCTGCTCTGGTCCAGGGCAGGTTGACTGGTGAGGCCTGGGAAGCCTACAACATGCTGGACCTAGAGGAGTGTACTAGTTACGACGCAATTAAGAATGCGGTGCTCCATTCATTCCGGCTGACTCCGGAAGATGTACCGGAAGCGGATCAGAGAGTGTACGAGAGCGTCGGGAAAGACTTACGCCGAGACCGCCAGGGATATGGAACGGAAATTCCTACGATGGTTGAAGGCGGAGGAAGCGGAGTCGGCAGGATGATATCAAACGACTGATAGTGATGGAGAAGTTTATGTCAGTGCTCCATCCTGAGTTGCGAGTAAGGGTGAGAGAAGCAGGTATTAAGGACCTGAAGGCTGCAGCGGACCGAGCCGACATGTTGGAGGAGGCACTACATATCAGGAGGGAGGGGCCGCCCAGACACTCGCCTTACCCCAGGTCGGGAGGGAACCTTATGAGTTCAGGAGGAGCGAGGACGGGTGGGGACTCTCCCAAGAATAGCGTGCCCGATAAAGTAACCCGGTTCAAGAGCTCAAGGGAGGCGGGGAGGAAGCCCAAGCTGTGAGCAGTGGACCTAGCTCGGGAGCAAGTGCTGCAGTCCCGGATACGACGACAGGGAGTCCAAGGAGGACCCAGGGGACGTCTGCAATTGGTACTGCCAGGTGGACTGGTGAGTGGCCGCCCAGGGGAGGCAGCCGATGCTTCAACTGTGGTGTGAGAGGACATTATGCCCGCGAGTGTGAGGAGCACCAAAGGAATATGGGACTAATGTTGGAAGAGGAGAGAGTGTTTGTTCACACTCCATATTATAGTGGACCCAACGTGAATGGTTGGGAAATGAAGTTGGGTGAACATCCTTCGTTTTCGGGGCCAACGTGAAGTTTGGAAAGTCAGACCCAGTGGAGGTTGCCGTTCTTCGAGATATGGGTACTGACATAAGTATGGTAACCAGGAGTATTCTTCCCAAGGAATTTAATGATTCACCTGTGGGAGTGGTGATGGATATGCAGTGTGGGGGAGGAATACAGGTTGCACTTCACGAAGTACAGCTGATTGCCGACTGCGGAGTCGAGAAAGCTACAGTAGCTGTAGCCCCTAAGTTACCCCTAGAGCATGTACAAATGGTGCTGGGTAATGACCTCGGAGGAGGCAGGATACAACCCGATTGGGCAAGAGTGCCTATGTTGCAAGCAGCGGTACAACCTTGTCAGGTGAGGTATCGGTCGTTCCAGATGGTAATGAGGAAGCCGACTTCGCCAGGGGAAACGTCGCCAGAGACGACGACAACGAGAGCGAGAGTGCAGAGAGGTCATCGGAGGTCGTGGAAAACCCCGACGAGGACCTCCGACTAAGCCAGATGATGCGTGTGGAGGAGTGGCGAGGAGCAGCTGTACAACGCCTGGGGCGGTGAAGAGGCTGCAGACCGCACTCCCTCCACACAGAAACGTAAATAAAGTAAGCTCAGTGGATGGGCGAACGGCAGTGAGGGGCAGAGTGGAGGAGCCACGACGCAGTGCACCCTATGCCGGCCAGATGAATAGTGGTAGGTGCAAGATGAACCACCGTGGGTGAGGTGAGCCACAGGGAGGTGGATGAGCCCAACCACGAACCGAAGAAGACGTCTGCAGGGAAGAGAATCTCATGGAGGAGTGAAGATGTTCGTCGGGAACGAAGGAGCGAATGGTATAGGAAAGGCAATACGAAGAAAGCAGGGAATAGGTACACCCAGGGTAGGCACCAGCCTAACCAGAGGGTCATTGGGCCATCGCAAAAGCCTAGTGTAGGAGAGTGGAAGCCGCTGGATGGAGTACAGGTGACAAGTGCACTGTGAGGAGAAAACGCACCTATGGGAGAAAAGGAACCGAGAAGAGAGAGATTGGCGAAGAGGAGCTCATGAGAGGAAACATGGAGTACCTTGTAGGACGCAGTGGAAGTGCACGACGCGGTGGAGGCGCTGCATGCACTGAATCTTACAATGGAAACGAGCCGTGGGAGTACACTCGTGGCCATGGAGAGAAGATTTCTTATAGGTGTTCAGGGAACACCCATCACAACCCGGTCCTATGCGAGGTGGAGATATAATGAGGCAAGTGGACTGGCAAGGTGGTACGAGCCACGTCATCAACTGGAGGAGTGACACTTCAGGAACGGAGGGAGCAAGAGTATAGGTTGCCCTCTTGAGTGCTGCTCTTCTGATATGACTCTTATTTTAAGGGGAGGGGTATGTTACGGTGCCCTCTCCTATTTCTTTCGTTTGCCGGCTTAATGAGTCATATCAGCTCTCCCTACGGATTCTCTGAGGTTCAGGGAGTCTAATGATATATGTGGCGACCAGACCGGCTGCCAGTTAAGGGAGAACGTTACATTATAAGTTGTAAATAAGGGGAAATTGGCGTCCTAATATAAAATAAAAAAGTATCCCCTAATGCAGATATGACCTTTTGGAAGGGACACTAGCCGATCGCGGATTGGCCGACTTAGGTCGCGGGCGACCAATCAGGGCCCGCCGTGACGTCACCGAGTGCCCCGGGCGGCGCCAACGTCAGAGTCGACCTGACCTTGGAAGCGACAGGACGCACCTCGGTCAGCTCTCAAGGATTAGAGGCTCTACAAGCCTTTCTTAGTGGATTATTGCTGGCTATCGCAGCCCATCGGATATATTGGAGACCCCGCGCTTCTGGGAAGCAAAAAGGAACCAAGTTTATTGAGCGAAAGAGGGCCAAACTTGGAAAACATTCGGCGACGACGCTGGACGTTGGGGGCCTGAAAAGGTGTGGCGGGTAAGCCTAGCTGTGACCGGGTCACATCCACTGAGGGTTTTGGAAGGACGACACCGTGCCTAGGACAAGGAGCAACGCCTTGTGGAAGGGGCGAGTGAGGGAAAATAGTGATTAGCTCAGCGCCTATCGATGAACCAGGATTGGGGTAGCTGAATCTCAGGGATTGGAACGGTGACGACGCGAAGGCTCCACGACACCTGAGGTCCTGTGGAACGTTCCTGGATCGTCGAGGATCGACTCAGGAAGCGTGGGAACCTCACACCATCGAGGGACCGGCGTCGTGAGCCAGGAATGTAAGGTAGATCATTTTCCCTCCCATTACCCCTTGTGTGAGTAGGCTAGTTAGGCCACAATATTTACTTATGTATGTGGCAACAGGACATTAATACTTTAGTAGTAGAATAGGCTGCAAGGCAGCTTTGTGTCCAGGACTGTCAGAGAGGACAGTGTGTATGGATGGCAGGACAGTGAAGAAGAGGCGCCGACGTGGTGAAGAGGCCCTTCTGTGAGAGAGTGTGGGACTCCTGTCTTTCTGCCCAGTTGAAGGAGTGTTGGAGGTCGTGGAAGAAGAGGCTGACGATCTCCAGACTTATTATCCTTATTTTCATATTCATGTATTACTTTTGATTGTATGTGTGATCATGTAATTTGCATCAGTAAATTCACACTTTTATCATTGTGTTTAAGTGTACCTCCATTTATAATATTTCTCTATGAGCATACACGAAGGTTATCATAGTACCCCCTAGGGAACACAACGTTCTCTATAGAAGTTCTTATTGCCTGGTGAGAGGTACAGACAGCACAGACTTACATAAAAGTGTACCCGTAGCCATCCGATCAGTATCAGTGCCTGAATGGTGGCAACTATTAACGTAGTGGCTATAGAGAGAGGTAAAGCCACACAGACTTTCCTGGGAGAGTACCCTGGGCCGACAGTCTAGTAGCAGAACTATGGGAGTAGCAATCTTCTGGCTACAAACAACATATAATACACCCACTGAACTGCATTGCTGGGGTGCAGATATAATAACCCAGCTGGCGACCTTGTTAAGAAGAAGATAGAGAAGACAGGCGGGAAAGGAATTCCTGCAACCTTTTTGTCTGGCAGGCAAGACTCAGGGAGGTTATTGTTATCAGGTAAGCTGAGTCTTCCTTCACTCCTCCACGGGTCTAGGCCGGAACTGTTAACAGCAGTTTCCCCGTGTTTGACTGAAGGGCTTCCAGGGTGAATCAGTGGCACCCCCTTTTGTGGTGGAAGCAAAGACCTGCGGAGGTGGGCATTGTTGGTCCTCTCCTGTGTGACCAAGGAGACTCCAGTGAATCCCGGGAGTCGGAGGGGCTGAGTATTCGGCCTTTTGAGCCCCTAGCAGCCGAGTGCTAGCAGAGCCCCGGCCCACCACCTCCACGTGACATTAGGTAGGTTAGGTAGTCGAATAAAATATTAATTCATGAAAACTTGGCTTATTATGCAAATCGGACCTTGCATAGTAGGCTGTGAAGTGCGTTCTGGCTACTGGGTACGACATATAATATAATGTGCATTAAGCATTTGGCACTGAGTTTTCCCATATAACAGGAACCGATGAAAGAGCATTAGAGGTCCCACACTATCTCATTGCCTGGGAGAGGATTGGAGTTCTGGTTGGTTAAAATTCCCCAGAATTCCTACCTCTCTTAATGGCTTTGAAGTATGGTGTAGTGGATACAGCATGCAACTGCCACCTTGTTGGCCAGTGTTCGAGTCTCCTGGTGGGTTGAGTGTCTAAAAAGTTATAAACTTCAGCTACTGGAATAGGGTAGTCTGTGCATTAAGCATTTGGCACTGAGTTTTCCCATATAACAGGAACCGATGAAAGAGCATTAGAGGTCCCACACTATCTCATTGCCTGGGAGAGGATTGGAGTTCTGGTTGGTTAAAATTCCCCAGAATTCCTACCTCTCTTAATGGCTTTGAAGTATGGTGTAGTGGATACAGCATGCAACTGCCACCTTGTTGGCCAGTGTTCGAGTCTCCTGGTGGGTTGAGTGTCTAAAAAGTTATAAACTTCAGCTACTGGAATAGGGTAGTCTGTGCATTAAGCATTTGGCACTGAGTTTTCCCATATAACAGGAACCGATGAAAGAGCATTAGAGGTCCCACACTATCTCATTGCCTGGGAGAGGATTGGAGTTCTGGTTCATTAAAATACCCCAGAATTCCTACCTCTCTTAATGGCTTTGAAGTATGATGTAGCGGATACAGCATGCAACTGCCATGTTGTTGGCCAGTGTTCGAGTCTCCTGGTGGGTTGAGTGTCTAAAAAGTTATAAACTTCAGCTACTGGAATAGGGTAGTCTGTGCATTAAGCATTTGGCACTGAGTTTTCCCATATAACAGGAAACCGATGAAAGAGCATTAGAGGTCCCACACTATCTCATTGCCTGGGAGAGGATTGGAGTTCTGGTTGGTTAAAATACCCCAGAATTCCTACCTCTCTTAATTTCTTTGAAGTATGGTGTAGTGGATGCAGCATGCACTGCCACCTTGTGGCCAGTGTTCGAGTCTCCTGGTGGGTTGAGTGTCCTAAAAAGTTATAAACTTCAGCTACTGGAATAGGGTAGTCTGTGCATTAAGCATTTGGCACTGAGTTTTCCCATATAACAGGAACCGATGAAAGAGCATTAGAGGTCCCACACTATCTCATTGCCTGGGAGAGGATTGGAGTTCTGGTTGGTTAAAATACCCCAGAATTCCTACTTCTCTTAATGGCTTTGAAGTATGGTGTAGTGGATACAGCATGCAACTGCCACCTTGTTGGCCAGTGTTCGAGTCTCCTGGTGGGTTGAGTGTCTAAAAAGTTATAAACTTCAGCTACTGGAATAGGGTAGTCTGTGCATTAAGCATTTGGCACTGAGTTTTCCCATATAACAGGAACCGATGAAAGAGCATTAGAGGTCCCACACTATCTCATTGCCTGGGAGAGGATTGGAGTTCTGGTTGGTTAAAATACCCCAGAATTCCTACCTCTCTTAATGGCTTTGAAGTATGGTGTAGTGGATACAGCATGCAACTGCCACCTTGTTGGCCAGTGTTCGAGTCTCCTGGTGGGTTGAGTGTCTAAAAAGTTATTAACTTCAGCTATATATATATATATATATATATATATATATATATATATATATATATATATATATATATATATATATATATATATATATATTGTATATATATATTTATATATATATATAAATATATATATATATATATATATATATATATATATATATATATATATATCTATATATCTATATATATATATCTATATATATATATATATATATATATATATATATATATATATATATATCTATATATATATATATATATATATATATATATATATATATATATATATATATATATATATATATATTATATGTCGTACCCAGTAGCCAGAACGCACTTCACAGCCTACTATGCAAGGTCCGATTTGCATAATAAGCCAAGTTTTCATGAATTAATATTTTATTCGACTACCTAACCTACCTAATGTCACGTGGAGGTGGTGGGCCGGGGCTCTGCTAGCACTCGGCTGCTAGGGGCTCAAAAGGCCGAATACTCAGCCCCTCCGACTCCCGGGATTCACTGGAGTCTCCTTGGTCACACAGGAGAGGACCAACCAATGCCCACCTCCGCAGGTCTTTGCTTCCACCACAAAAGGGGGTGCCACTGATTCACCCTGGAAGCCCTTCAGTCAAACACGGGAAACTGCTGTTAACAGTTCCGGCCTAGACCCGTGGAGGAGTGAAGGAAGACTCAGGCTTACCTGATAACAATAACCTCCCTGAGTCTTGCCTGCCAGACAAAAAGGTTGCAGGAATTCCTTTCCCGCCTGTCTTCTCTATCTTCTTCTTAACAAGGTCGCCAGCTGGGTTATTATATCTGCACCCCAGCAATGCAGTTCAGTGGGTGTATTATATGTTGTTTGTAGCCAGAAGATTGCTACTCCCATAGTTCTGCTACTAGACTGTCGGCCCAGGGTACTCTCCCAGGAAAGTCTGTGTGGCTTTACCTCTCTCTATAGCCACTACGTTAATAGTTGCCACCATTCAGGCACTGATACTGATCGGATGGCTACGGGTACACTTTTATGTAAGTCTGTGCTGTCTGTACCTCTCACCAGGCAATAAGAACTTCTATAGAGAACGTTGTGTTCCCTAGGGGGTACTATGATAACCTTCTTGTATGCTCATAGAGAAATATTATAAATGGAGGTACACTTAAACACAATGATAAAAGTGTGAATTTACTGATGCAAATTACATGATCACACATACAATCAAAAGTAATACATGAATATGAAAATAAGGATAATAAGTCTGGAGATCGTCAGCCTCTTCTTCCACGACCTCCAACACTCCTTCAACTGGGCAGAAAGACAGGAGTCCCACACTCTCTCACAGAAGGGCCTCTTCACCACGTCGGCGCCTCTTCTTCACTGTCCTGCCATCCATACACACTGTCCTCTCTGACAGTCCTGGACACAAGCTGCCTTGCAGCCTATTCTACTACTAAAGTATTAATGTCCTGTTGCCACATACATAAGTAAATATTGTGGCCTAACTAGCCTACTCACACAAGGGGTAATGGGAGGGAAAATGATCTACCTTACATTCCTGGCTCACGACGCCGGTCCCTCGATGGTGTGAGGTTCCCACGCTTCCTGAGTCGATCCTCGACGATCCAGGAACGTTCCACAGGACCTCAGGTGTCGTGGAGCCTTCGCGTCGTCACCGTTCCAATCCCTGAGATTCAGCTACCCCAATCCTGGTTCATCGATAGGCGCTGAGCTAATCACTATTTTCCCTCACTCGCCCCTTCCACAAGGCGTTGCTCCTTGTCCTAGGCACGGTGTCGTCCTTCCAAAACCCTCAGTGGATGTGACCCGGTCACAGCTAGGCTTACCCGCCACACCTTTTCAGGCCCCCAACGTCCAGCGTCGTCGCCGAATGTTTTCCAAGTTTGGCCCTCTTTCGCTCAATAAACTTGGTTCCTTTTTGCTTCCCAGAAGCGCGGGGTCTCCAATATATCCGATGGGCTGCGATAGCCAGCAATAATCCACTAAGAAAGGCTTGTAGAGCCTCTAATCCTTGAGAGCTGACCGAGGTGCGTCCTGTCGCTTCCAAGGTCAGGTCGACTCTGACGTTGGCGCCGCCCGGGGCACTCGGTGACGTCACGGCGGGCCCTGATTGGTCGCCCGCGACCTAAGTCGGCCAATCCGCGATCGGCTAGTGTCCCTTCCAAAAGGTCATATCTGCATTAGGGGATACTTTTTATTTTATATTAGGACGCCAATTTCCCCTTATTTACAACTTATAATGTAACGTTCTCCCTTAACTGGCAGCCGGTCTGGTCGCCACATATATCATTAGACTCCCTGAACCTCAGAGAATCCGTAGGGAGAGCTGATATGACTCATTAAGCCGGCAAACGAAAGAAATAGGAGAGGGCACCGTAACATACCCCTCCCCTTAAAATAAGAGTCATATCAGAAGAGCAGCACTCAAGAGGGCAACCTATACTCTTGCTCCCTCCGTTCCTGAAGTGTCACTCCTCCAGTTGATGACGTGGCTCGTACCACCTTGCCAGTCACTTGCCTCATTATATCTCCACCTCGCATAGGACCGGGTGTGATGGGTGTTCCCTGAACACCTATAAGAAATCTTCTCTCCATGGCCACGAGTGTACTCCCACGGCTCGTTTCCATTGTAAGATTCAGTGCATGCAGCGCCTCCACCGCGTCGTGCACTTCCACTGCGTCCTACAGGTACTCCATGTTTCCTCTCATGAGCTCCTCTTCGCCAATCTTCTCTCTTCTCGGTTCCTTTTCTCCCATAGGTGCGTTTTCTCCTCACAGTGGCACTTGTCACCTGTACTCCATCCAGCGGCTTCCACTCTCCTACACTAGGCTTTTGCGATGGCCCAATGACCCTCTGGTTAGGCTGGTGCCTACCCTGGGTGTACCTATTCCCTGCTTTCTTCGTATTGCCTTTCCTATACCATTCGCTCCTTCGTTCCCGACGAACATCTTCACTCCTCCATGAGATTCTCTTCCCTGCAGACGTCTTCTTCGGTTCGTGGTTGGGCTCATCCACCTCCCTGTGGCTCACCTCACCACGGTGGTTCATCTTGCACCTACCACTATTCATCTGGCCGGCATAGGGTGCACTGCGTCGTGGCTCCTCCACTCTGCCCCTCACTGCCGTTCGCCCATCCACTGAGCTTACTTTATTTACGTTTCTGTGTGGAGGGAGTGCGGTCTGCAGCCTCTTCACCGCCCCAGGCGTTTGTACAGCTGCTCCTCGCCACTCCTCCACACGCATCATCTGGCTTAGTCGGAGGTCCTCGTCGGGGTTTTCCACGACCTCCGATGACCTCTCTGCACTCTCGCTCTCGTTGTCGTCGTCTCTGGCGACGTTTCCCCTGGCGAAGTCGGCTTCCTCATTACCATCTGGAACGACCGATACCTCACCTGACAAGGTTGTACCGCTGCTTGCAACATAGGCACTCTTGCCCAATCGGGTTGTATCCTGCCTCCTCCGAGGTCATTACCCAGCACCATTTGTACATGCTCTAGGGGTAACTTAGGGGCTACAGCTACTGTAGCTTTCTCGACTCCGCAGTCGGCAATCAGCTGTACTTCGTGAAGTGGCAACCTGTATTCCTCCCCCACACTGCATATCCTCACCACTCCCACAGGTGAATCATTAAATTCCTTGGGAAGAATACTCCTGGTTACCATACTTATGTCAGTACCCATATCTCGAAGAACGGCAACCTCCACTGGGTCTGACTTTCCAAACTTCACGTTGGCCCCGAAAACGAAGGGATGTTCACCCAACTTCATTTCCCAACCATTCACGTTGGGTCCACTATAATATGGAGTGTGAACAAACACTCTCTCCTCTTCCAACATTAGTCCCATATTCCTTTGGTGCTCCTCACACTCGCGGGCATAATGTCCTCTCACACCACAGTTGAAGCATCGGCTGCCTCCCCTGGGCGGCCACTCACCAGTCCCCCTGGCAGTACCACTTGCAGACGTCCCCTGGGTCCTCCTTGGACTCCCTGTCGTCGTATCCGGGACTGCAGCACTTGCTCCCGAGCTAGGTCCACTGCTCACAGCTTGGGGCTTCCTCCCCGCCTCCCTTGAGCTCTTGAACCGGGTTACTTTATCGGGCACGCTATTCTTGGGAGAGTCCCCACCCGTCCTCGCTCCTCCTGAACTCATAAGGTTCCCTCCCGACCTGGGGTAAGGCGAGTGTCTGGGCGGCCCCTCCCTCCTGATATGTAGTGCCTCCTCCAACATGTCGGCTCGGTCCGCTGCAGCCTTCAGGTCCTTAATACCTGCTTCTCTCACCCTTACTCGCAACTCAGGATGGAGCACTGACATAAACTTCTCCATCACTATCAGTCGTTTGATATCATCTGCCGACTCCGCTTCCTCCGCCTTCAACCATCGTAGGAATTTCCGTTCCATATCCCTGGCGGTCTCGGCGTAAGTCTTTCCCGACGCTCTCGTACACTCTCTGATCCGCTTCCGGTACATCTCCGGAGTCAGCCGGAATGAATGGAGCACCGCATTCTTAATTGCGTCGTAACTAGTACACTCCTCTAGGTCCAGCATGTTGTAGGCTTCCCAGGCCTCACCAGTCAACCTGCCCTGGACCAGAGCAGCCCAATCATCTTCCGGCCACTCCTTCAGAGTTGCTATCCGTTCAAAGTGTTCGAAGAACGCCTCAGCTTCTTGTGGTTCGAACGTAGGTAAGTCACGTTCCCTTACCTTGAGGTCATCCCGCCGTGCAGGCAGTGAGGGCAGACCACGCTCAACGCGACGCAATTCGACTTCTTTCTTTGCCTTTATCTCCTCCAGTCGCAGTTGTCTCTCTCCTTCTTCCCGCTGCAGCCGAGCTTCTCGCTCACGCTCCTCTCGCTGCAGCTCAGCTGCACGTTCCTCTCGCTGCAGCTCAGCTGCACGTTCCTCTCGCTGCAGCTCAGCTGCACGTTCCTCTCGCTGCAGCTGCAGCCGTGCTTCTCTCTCCTCTCGTCGCAGCTGGGCTTCCAGTTGAATCTTCATTATTTCCAGCTGCAGGCTCCTCTTACTACAGCTGGACCTTCCACTGCTCCCATGTTCACCGTGAATTCCCTCCACATTGGTAGGCGCTTGGGGTGGCTCTAGTCGGGACGGTTCACCTTGCGACGGCTCTCCTCGGGACGGCTCCTCTTGAGATGGATCCTCTCCCGTCGCCTCCTCTCGAGCTGTGAGCTGTGCCATGATCTCTATCCTTCGCTCCGCTACCTTAGTCCTCCTCAACCTGATCCCAAAGTGGTTTGCCACTTGTTCGAGCTGGGCCTTGGTACACTCTTCCAAAATTCTCTCGTCCCTTGTGTCAATAAATTTCTTTACTTTGTCCTCCTCCATCTCTATATCATTGAGCATACACGACAGCACAGACAAGTTAGTAGGCACTAATTTCACCGTTTCAGTCCCTTAGCTGGTTGAGTAACAGTACCACTGAATTCACTGGTCACACTGTATTAGTACCCTGGCAACACTTGTCTTGAAATTTGGGCCACACTGTAGCTTGATCCACGCTTCCTGGCGAAGTTCCCAGTTCTTGGCTACCGGGGTTCGAATCCTGGCGAGGTCGCCAGTTCTCTGTCACGTGGAGGTGGTGGGCCGGGGCTCTGCTAGTACTTGGCTGCTAGGGGCTCAAAAGGCCGAATACTCAGCCCCTCCGACTGCCGGGATTCACCGGAGTCTCCTTGGTCACACAGGAGAGGACCAACAATGCCCACCTCCGCAGGTCTTTGCTTCCACCACAAAAGGGGGGTGCCACTGATTCACCCTGGAAGCCCTTCAGTCAAACACGGGGAAACTGCTGTTAACAGTTCCGGCCTAGACCCGTGGAGGAGTGAAGGAAGACTCAGGCTTACCTGATAACAATAACCTCCCTGAGTCTTGCCTGCCAGACAAAAAGGTTGCAGGAACTCCTTTCCCGCCTGTCTTCTCTATCTTCTTCTTAACAAGGTCGCCAGCTGGGTTATTATATCTGCACCCCAGCAATGCAGTTCAGTGGGTGTATTATATGTTGTTTGTAGCCAGAAGATTGCTACTCCCATAGTTCTGCAACTAGACTGTCGGCCCAGGGTACTCTCCCAGGAAGGTCTGTGTGGCTTTACCTCTCTCTATAGCCACTACGTGAATAGTTGCCACCATTCAGGCACTGATACTGATCGGATGGCTACGGGTACACTTTTATGTAAGTCTGTGCTGTCTTTACCACTCACCAGGCAATAAGAACTTCTATAGAGAACGTTGTGTTCCCTAGGGGGTACTATGATAACCTTCGTGTATGCTCATAGAGAAATATTATAAATGGAGGCACACTTAAACACAATGATAAAAGTGTGAATTTACTGATGCAAATTACATGATGACACATACAATCAAAAGTAATACATGAATATGAAAATAAGGATAATAAGTCTGGAGATCGTCAGCCTCTTCTTCCACGACCTCCAACACTCCTTCAACTGGGCAGAAAGACAGGAGTCCCACACTCTCTTACAGAAGGGCCTCTTCACCACGTCGGCGCCTCTTCTTCACTGTCCTGCCATCCATACACACTGTCCTCTCTGACAGTCCTGGACACAAGCTGCCTTGCAGCCTATTCTACTACTAAAGTATTAATGTCCTGTTGCCACATACATAAGTAAATATTGTGGCCTAACTAGCCTACTCACACAAGGGGTAATGGGAGGGAAAATGATCTACCTTACATTCCTGGCTCACGACTCCGGTCCCTCGATGGTGTGAGGTTCCCACGCTTCCTGAGTCGATCCTCGACGATCCAGGAACGTTCCACAGGTCCTCAGGTGTCGTGGAGCCTTCGCGTCGTCGCCGTTCCAATCCCTGAGATTCAGCTACCCCAATCCTGGTTCATCGATAGGCGCTGAGCTAATCACTATTTTCCCACACTCGCCCCTTGCACAAGGCGTTGCTCCTTGTCCTAGGCACGGTGTCGTCCTTCTAAAACCCTCAGTGAATGTGACCCGGTCACAGCTAGGCTTACCCGCCACACCTTTTCAGGCCCCCAACGTCCAGCGTCGTCGCCGAATGTTTTCCAAGTTTGGCCCTCTTTCGCTCAATAAACTTGGTTCCTTTTTGCTTCCCAGAAGCGCGGGAACTCCAATATATTCGATGGGCTGCGATAGCCAGCAATAATCCACTAAGAAAGGCATGTAGAGCCTCTAATCCTTGAGTGCTGACCAAGGTGCGTCCTGTCGCTTCCAAGATCAGGTCGACTCTGACGTTGGCGCCGCCCGGGGCACTCGATGACGTCACGGCGGGCCCTGATTGGTCGCCCGCGACCTAAGTCGGCCAATCCGCGATAGGCTAGTGTCCCTTCCAAAAAGGTCATATCTGCATTAGGGGATACTTTTTCATTATATATTAGGGCGCCAATTTCCTCTTATTTACAACTTATAATGCAACGTTCTCCCTTAACTGGCAGCCGGTCTGGTCGCCACATATATCATTAGACTCCCTGAACCTCAGAGAATCCGTAGGGAGAGCTGATATGACTCTTTAAGCCGGCAAACGAAAGAAATAGGAGAGGGCACCGTAACACTAACCAAACCTAACTTTTTCGGCTACCTAACCTAATCTAACCTATAAAGATAGGTTAGGTTAGGTTAGGTAGGGTTGGTTAGGTTCGGTCGTATATCTACATTAATTTTAACTCCAATAAAAAAAAAAATTGACCTCATACATAATGAAATGGGTAGCTTTATCATTTCATAAGAAACAAAATAGAGAAAATATATTAATTCAGGAAAACTTGGCTTATTAGGCAAATCTGGCCTTGCATAGAAGGCTGAGAAGTGCGTTCTGGCTACTAGGTACGACATATATATATATATATATATATATATATATATATATATATATATATATATATATATATATATATATATGTCGTACCTAGTAGCCAGAACTCACTTCTCAGCCTACTTTGCATGGCCCGATTTGCCTAATAAGCCTAGTTTTCATGAATTAATGTTTTTTCGACAACCTAACCTACCTAACCTAACCTAACCTAACGTTTTCGGCTACCTAACCTAACCTAACCTATAAAGATAGGTTAGGTTAGGTTAGGTAGGGTTGGTTAGGTTCGGTCATATATCTACGTTAATTTTAACTCCAATAAAAAAAAATTGACCTCATACATAATGAAATGGGTAGCTTTATCATTTCATAAGAAAAAAATTAGAGAAAATATATTAATTCAGTAAAACTTGGCTTATTAGGCAAATCGGGCCTCGCATAGTAGGCTGAGAAGTGAGTTCTGGCTACTAGGTACGACATATATATATATATATATATATATATATATATATATGTCGTACCTAGTAGCCAGAACGCACTTCTCAGCCTACTATGCAAGGTCCGATTTGCCTAATAAGCCAAGTTTTCTTGAATTAATGTTTTTTCGACTACCTAACCTAACCTAACCTAACTTTTTCGGCTACCTAACCTAACCTAACCTATAAAGATAGGTTAGGTTAGGTTAGGTAGGATTGGTTAGGTTCGGTCATATATCTACGTTAATTTTAACTCTAATAAAAAAAATTGACCTCATACATAATGAAATGGGTAGCTTTATCATTTTATAAGAAAAAAATTAGAGAAAATATATTTATTCAGGAAAACTTGGCTTATTAGGCAAATCGGGCCTTGCATAGTAGGCTGAGAAGTGCGTTCTGGCTACTAGGTACGACATATTTATATATATATATATATATATATATATATATATATATATATATATATATATATATATATATATATATATCGGCCCATACGAGGCCGCTGGTCTTGTTCTGGTCTTGTAAGGACAAGACCAGAACATAACGATGCCAACACAGAAGACAATGTCCAACATAATAGGCCAATTACACTGGATTAATCTTTGTGTTTAGATAGGAGCGGCCTCGTATGGGCCAATAAGCCTTCTGCAGTTACCTCTATGTTTCACCTCACATTTATCCCTTATGTATCCCCCCATGTTTTCACCTTTATTGTATTATCACCTGACCCAGTGCGGGTATAAAATCAACTAGTATTGTAAGATCTGTTCACTTGAGAATGAACCATGGAGGTTCGAAACGTTGTGCAAATTATATAAATAAGTGTAATACACTCTATAGTAAATCATTCCTTTTCTTCACCTTAAAGGTACGAAAATGAGTTTTGGAGAACTCCTATTTCAATTAAGCCCTGATGCTAAGAAAATAGTTAGAGGGATAGAAGCCCTAAACCAGAAAATAATAAATACAGAATATGCGGTCATATTCAATGAAACATGTTTGAAAGACAACCTGCTGCCAGTATACACCAAAAAAAAAAAAATATATATATATATATATATATATATATATATATATATATATATATATATATATATATATATATATATATATATATATATATATATATATATATATATAAAAGGACTACCACCTCTGGGGCAAGTGTAGGGACCCATAGCATAGCCTCGGAAAAGAAAATAAAGAGTACTCAGAGAAGACCTTGTGGATCCTCACTAAACACTAAACACTTTGATATTTTCTTCTCCTACCACCCCTATTCTTTTAGTGTGTGTGTGTGTATATATATCTAACTTTATTTTAAAATTCCATTGCACAAAAAAGGTTACAACATTGGTTACATGCAAGGTACAAGACTATTTGTCACAAATTGTACAGCTCCTCAGTTGGCGGGCAGGAACTATACATGCAGTGAGCACTTCCTTTCTGGATCGCCACACTAAGGCGCTAAAAGAGAAAACTGGCGGCTCTAGGGCCTCTAGTTGTTTCAATTAGTTTGGACCCCAGCTCCTTCAAAAAACTTGCTGCACTTTTACCTCAGGCACCAAGTGTCTCTGAGGCAATGTAGACAAAATTGTAGTGGTGCTCAAGGTCTCCGAATTTACATGACTTGGCTGCTTCCTGGTGACTAGCAGCACCTCCTGCCTGTGCATTACTGAAGTTTACATAGGTGTTGGCTAAAGTTGAAACACAAGTGTAGTCCCACACCAACTGTCTACCATTCTTCCAGAGGTTCACTATGATCCAGTCTGGGCGACCGACAGGCTTATCAGACTTGCGGGGCATTAGGAAACGGGGCTCTCTCTCTGCTGGACAACCGGCCGTGGTAAGGCTTCTCTTGATAATGTTGTTAACCTCACCGGGTCTTGCATGCTATCCTCCTGTCCTTTGGCAGACAAGGCATGCTGTCCGTACCTGTCACCTACTGCCACGCCGCAAATACACCTGTATTCAGTGTGGATTGGGGCAGCAAGCAGGTGTCACGAGGGGCTGCTTGGGGCTCAAAAGGCAGAGTACTCAGCCCCTCCGACTCTCGGGACTCACTGGAGACGTTTAGTCCCACAGAAGAGGACCAGCAATGCCCACCACCACAGGTCTTTGCTCCAACCACTGGGGGTTCCACTGATTCACCCTGGGAGCCCTTCAGTCAACCACGGGGAAACTGCTGTTAGCAATTCCAGCCTAGACCCGTAGAGGAGTGAAGAAAGACCCAGGCTTACCTTTTAACAATAACTTCCCCTGAGTCATAACTGCCAGACAAAAAAAGTTGAAGGAATTCATTTTCCGCCTGCCTTCTTTATTTTCTTTTAACAAGGTTGCCAGCCAGGTCGATATATCTGCACCCCAGCAGAGCAGTACAGTGAGTGTACTATATACTGCTTGCTGCTAAAGCGTTGCTACTCCTACAGATTTGACACTGGTCTGTCAACCCAAGGTACACTTCCATTAAAGTCTGTGTGACTTTACCTCTTTTTAGCCACTCCATTGCTTGTTGCCAAAGTGTTGCCACCATTCCGGCTCTGATACTGGTCGGATGGCCTAGGGTTCACTTTTATATAAGTCTATGCTGCTTCACCACTCTCCAGCCAATAAGAACTTCTGTAGAAACCGTGGTGTTCACTAGGTGGGACTATGATATCTCTCGTGTATGCTCATAGAGATTATTATGGAGGCACACTTGAACACAATGATAAAATATGTGAATTTACTGACATAAGCTACATGATCACATATACAATTAACATCAATACAGGAATGGATAATAAGAATAAACAATCTGGAGATCGTCAGCAACTCTTCGTTCACGACCCCCAACAACTCCTTCAACTGGGCAGATATAAAAGGAGCCACACACTCTCTCACAGAGGGGCCTCTTCGTCGACGTCGGCCACCACCTCTTCAACTGCCCCGTCGTCCAAACACACTGTCCTCATCAACAGTCCTGGACACAAGCTGTCTTGCAGCCTATCCTACTACTAATGTATTAATGTTATACTATAACATGTATATATAAATATCGTGGCCTATCTATCCTACTCAAACAAGGGGTACAGGGAGGGAAAATTGATCTATCTTTACATTCCTGGCTCACGACGCCTGTCGTCAATGGTGTGAGGTTCCCACGCTCCCTGAGTCGATCCTTGATGATCCAGGAATGTTACACAAGTCCTCAGGTGTCGTGAAGCCTTCGTGACGTCGCCGAACTACTCCCAGAGTTTCAGATATCCCAATCCAGGTTCACAAGTGGGCACTGAGCTAATCACTGTATGCACACACTCGTTCCTTCCAAAGGCGTTGCTCCTTGCCCTAGAAATGGTGTCGTCTTTCAAAAATCCTTAATGAACGTGACCCGGTCACAGCTAGGCCTGCCCGCCACACCTCCCAGACCCTCGAACGTCAGGCATCGTCCCTCCAGTGTCGACGCCGACCGATTCTTCAAATTTTGACACTTCTCTGCTCAACGAACTTGGTTTCTTCTTGCTTCCCGGAAGCACAGGGTCTCCAATAACAATGGTGGGCTGCGATGGCTAGCTTTAATCCACTGAGTAAGGCTCCCGAAGCCTCAAATCCATAAGAGTTGATCGAGGCGCATCCTCTTGCCTCCACAGTCAGTTCAACTCTGACGTTACCACAGCCGGCGCCGCCAGGGGCACTTGGTAACTCCACGGTGGGCTCTGATTGGTCGCCTGTGATCTAAGTCAGACAATCCGCACTCCGCTGGCGCCCTCCACAAAATGGCGGATCTGCAGGTAGGGGGAACCATTTCATTTGTATCAGGGCGCCACTTTCCCCCTTACCTACAAATTTATAATGTAAATTTCTCCTTTATCAGGCCGCCGATCTGGTCGCCACATATATCAACAGACTCCCTGCATCTCAGAGAATCAGTAGGTCTAGTAGATATGACTCTTAATGATGGATCTGGGAAGAAATTGGAGGGGGCTCTATAACATACCCTTTCCCCTGAAATATGAGTCAAATCGAATGAGCAGCACTGAAGAGGGCATCTATGCTCTTGCTCCCTCTATTCCTGAAGTGTTACTCTTCCAGTTGGTGACGTGGCTCTCACCACCTCGCCAGTCACTTGCGTTCATATACTACCACCTTGCACAGGACAGGGTGGAGTGGATGTTCCCTGAACAACTATAAGGGATCCTCCTTCCGTGTCCACGAGTACGTCCCAACGACTCGTTGCCACTGCAAGGTTCAGTGCATGTAGGGCCTCCACTTCGTCGTGCTCTCTGAGGTACCCTTGCACTTCCACTGCGTCCTTCAGGTACTCCATGCTTCCTCTCAGGATCTCCTCTTCGCCATTCTTCTCTCTTCTCAGTTCCTCTTTTCCCGTAAGTGAGCTGTCTTCTCACAGCGACACCTGTTACCTGTCCCTTATCCAGCAACTTCCTCTCTTCCACACCAGGCTTTTGTGATGCCCCAGTGCCCTTCTGGTTAGGCTGGTACCTACCCTGGGTATACCTGTTCTCTGCTTTCTTCCAATTTTTCTTCCCATGCCATTCATTCCACCGTCCTTGATGACCATCTTCATTCTTCCATGAGACTCTTTTTCCCTGCAGACATCTTCTGTGCGTGGTTGGGCTTATTCACCTCACCACCACGGTGGTTTCTCTCGCACCTACCACTATTCATCTGGTTGGCGTAGGGTGCACTGCGCCGTGGTTCTTCCATTCTGCGGAAGAATGGCCTGTGGCCTGCATCACCTTCACCGCCCCAGGCGCTTGTACAGCTGCTCCTAGCCACTCCTCCACACGCCTCATTAGGCTTAACTACAGGTCCTCGTCGAGGTTCTCCGTGACCTCTCTGCCTTTTCGCCTTTGTCGTTGTCGTCCCTGACGACGTTATCATTGGTGCAGTTGGCTTCCTCACCACTGCCTGGGTCAACCGACACCTCACCTGGCAGGGTCGCACCACTGCCGGACACATAGGCACTCCTGGCCCAACAGGGTTATATCCTGCCTCCACCGAGGTCGTTACCCAGCACCATCTGCACGTGCTCTAAGGGTAACTTAGGGGCTACAGCTACGATAACCTTCTCGACTCCATAGTCGGCAATCAGTTGTACTTCTTGAAGTGGTAACCTGTACTCTTCTCCCACACTCCGTATTCTCACCAATCCCACAGGTGATTCCATCATATCGTTGGGAAGAATACTCCTGGCTACCATGCTTATGTCAGCACCCGTATCAGGAAGAACTGCAACCTCCACTAGGTCTGACTTCCCAAACTTCACAGTGGCCCCGAAAACGAAGGGGTGTTCACCCAACTTCATTTCCCAACCATTCACATTGGGTCCACTATAATATGGAGTATGAACAATTAATCTCTCCTCTTCTAACATCAGTTTCATATTCCTCCGGTGCTCGTCACACTCACGGGTAAAATGTCCTCTCACACCACAGTTGTAGCATCGGCCGCCTCCCCTAGGCGACCACTCGCCAGTCCCCCTGGCAATACCAACAGCAGACGTTCCCTGAGTACTACTTGGACTCCCCGTCGTCGGTTCCCGGGCAACAGCTCCTGCTACCGAGCTAGGTCCACTGCTCATAGCTTGGGGCTTCCTTCCAGCGTCCCTCGAGCTCTTGAACTGGTTTACTTCGGTGGGTAAAATACTCTTGGGAGAGTCCCCGCCCGTCTTCGCTCCTCCTGAACTAGCTCCCTCCAAACCTTGGGTAAGGTGAGTGTCTGGGCGGTCCCTCCCTTCTAAGATGCAGTGCCTCCTCCAGTATGTCGGCTTGGTCCGCTGCAGCTTTAAGTTCCTTTATTCCTGCCTCCTTTACTCTGCCCTTGAGTTTTATGTTCTTCTGACCATGGAGAATCGACATGAATTTTTCCATAACAATCAACTGTTTCAGCTCCTCCATCGACTCTACTTCTTTGGCCTTCAGCCGTCGTAGAAACTTGCGCTCCATGTCCCGAGCAGTCTCAGCATATGACCTTCCTGATGACCTTGTGCAATCACCGAAGCGTTTCGTGTAGACCTCCAGGGTTAGTTTATATGAGTGGAGCACCGCTTTCTTGATTGTGTCGTATATGGCGCACTCCTCGATGTCCAACATGTTATAAGCCTCTCTGGCCTCACCAATTAATCTACTCTGCAATAACGCAGCCCAATCCTCCTCCGGCCATTCCTTCAATGTTGCAATCCTCTCAAAATGCTCGAAGAAAGCCTCAGCCTCCAGAGGATCGAAGGTGGGTAGATCTCGCTCCTGGGCCTTGTGGTCGTTCCGACATGCAGATATCGAGACTAACCCACGTTCAATATGCCTCAACTCGACTTCCCTGTTCGCCTTTATCTCGGCTCGCCGCATTTGTAGCTAAGCTTCCCTGTCTTCTCATTTCAGCCACGCCTCTCTTTCTTCTCGTTTCAGCTGTGTCTCTCTTTCTCGCTCCTCATGCTGCGCTTCTCTTTCTTCTCGTCTCAGCTGTGCCTCCCTTTCACGCTCCTCACGCTGCAACTGCGCTTCTCTCTCTTCTCATCTCAGCTGTGCTTCTCTCTCCTCTCGACGCAGTTGGGCCTCTAACTGCATTCGCATTATCTCCAGCTGCACGCTCTTCCTGCTACTAACGGATTCCCCGCTGCTTCCACGTTCACTGGGAGTTCTGGCCACACTGGCAGGTGCTGGGGACGGCTCCACTCCCGTCGTCTCCTCTCAAGCTGTGAGCTGTGCCATGATCTCTATCCTTCACTCCGCCACCTTAGTCGTCCTAAACCTGATCCCAAAGTGGTTTGCCACTTGTTGGAGCTGAGCTTTGGTACACTCCTCCAAAATGTTCTCATCCCTCGTCTCCATAAATTTCTTTACATTATCCTCCTCCATCTCTATGTTATTGAGCATACACGACACCACAGACAAGTTAGTAGGGGCTAATTTCACCGTTTAAGTTCCTTAGATGGTTGGGTAACACAATCACTGAATTCATTGGCAACAGTGTATTAGTACCCTGGCAACACTGTACCTCGACGAACATATCCTGGCAAGGTCGCCAGTTCTTGTCACAGGGGGTTGGCTGGGGCTCCGCTAGCATGGGGCTACTAGGGGCTCAGAAGGCAGAGTACTCAGCTCCTCCAACTCTCGAGACTCACCAGAATCGTTTGGTTCCACAGAAGAGGACCAGCAGTGCTCACCACCGCAGGTCTTTGCTCCCACTACTGGTGGTATAATTGATTCACCCTGGGAGCCCTTCAGTCAACCACGGGGAAACTGCTGATAGCAATTCCAGCCTAGACCCGTAGAGGAGTGAAGGAAGACCCAGGCTTACCTTTTATCAATAACTTTCCCTGAGTCTTACCTGTCAGACAAAAAAAGTTGAAGAAATTCCTTTCCCGCCTGCCTTCTCTATCTTCTTTTAACAAGGTCGCCAGCTGGGTCGATATATCTGCACCCCCAACAGTGCAGTTCATTGGGTGTACTCTGTACTGCTTGTTGCTAAAGTGTTGCTACTCCTACTGATTTGACACTGGTCTGTCAGGCCAAGGTACGCTTCCATAAAAGTCTGTGTGACTTTACCTCTCTCCAGCCACTCCATTGCTTGTTGCCAAAGTGTTGCCACCATTCCGGCTCTGATACTGGTCGGATGGCCTAGGATACACTTTTATATAAGTCTATGCTGCTTCACCACTCTCCAGCTAATAAGAACTTCTGTAGAAAACGTGGTGTTCACTAGGTGGGACTATGATATCCCTCGTGTATGCTCATAGAGATTATTATGGAGGCACACTTGAACACAATGATAAAATATGTGAATTTACTGGCATAAGCTACATGATCACATATACAATTAAAATCAATGCAGGAATGGATAATAAGAATAAACAATCTGGAGATCGTCAGCAACTTTTCTTTCACGACCTCCAACAACTCCTTCAATTGGGCAGATATAAAAGGAGCCACACACTCTCTCACCAACCCGTTCTCGCAAATTCGTAAAGTCAATATTGACTTATTACCTACGTGCATAGGTGACATACTTAACATAATAGATACCCTTAAAAAGATTCATAGAAAATTCATTCGCAGTCTCCGTGGTGTAGTGGTAAGACACTCGCCTGGCGTTCCGCGAGCGCTATGTCATGGGTTCGTATCCTGGCCGGGGAGGATTTAATGGGCGCAATTCCTTAACTGTAGCCTCTGTTTAACGCAACAGTAAAATGTGTACTTGGATGAAAAAACGATTCTTCGCGGCAGGGGATCGTATTCCAGGGACCGTAGGATTAAGGACTTGCCCGAAACGCTACGCGTACTAGTGGCTGTACAAGAATGTAACAACTCTTGTATGTATCTCAAAAAAAAAAAAAAAAAAAAAAAAAAAAAAAAAAAAAAAAAAAAAAAAAACCGACCTTACCTAACCTTGTTAGTATCTTAAGATAAACATCTTATTGCTTCGTAATTACAATTATTACCTAACCTATAATAGCTCTCACAGAGGGGCCTCTTCGTCGACGTCGGCCACCACTTCTTCAACTGCCCCGTCGTCCAAACACACTGTCCTCATCAACAGTCCTGGACACAAACTGCCCTGCGGCCTATCCTACTACTAATGTAGGATAGTAGCAAAAATCTGCTACTATCAGAATAATAACTAACTCTGCTTTCAGACAACACTCAGCTCCCTTGTTTAAATCCCTAAACTTGCTAAATATTAACTCCCTCCCCACATTCTCTTGTGTCAACTACATTTACAAAACCCTGTTCTTAAATGCAAACCATGCTCTGAAACTCTCCCTGGACAGATGTAATAGGACCCATTATCACCACACCAGAAATAAATATCTCTTTGATATCCCCAGGGTCAAACTTAATCTGTGTAAACACTCTATGCAAATTAAGGGACCTAGTCTATGGAACTCACTCCCTAGTGAATTGAAAAACTGTAAAACTTTTGCCTTATTTAAAAGCAAAACCAAAAAGTACCTAACTTCATCCATTTAGTTTCCTACACTGAGCTTTAAATTTGCTCTGTACCTAGTGTTACCCAATCTCCTAATTTTTATGTAATATCAAACAACCTTATCATTGTGTTCATTGCTGTCTTCTTTTATGTGCTAGCCATATGCTGTATTGTGACTACCAATTTTTGTCAACTACCATTCAAGCTGTCATTGCAATCAATCATATATTGTTTCTGCTGTATTGTGCCTACCAATTTGTTGTCAACTACCATTTTAAGCTGTCATTGCAATCAATCATAGCTACCTATGTGCTTTAATATACTGTACCTATAATTTTCTCTCATCTTCTTTTTTTTCATTCCATGTAATCTGTTTTCATTTTTTTGTCTATAAACTTTGCAAGTATTTACCTCCTTAAAATTTTCTTAGATTAAGGACCTGCCCGAAACGCTGCGCGTGCTAGTGGCTTTACAAGACTGTAATTACCATATTTGTATCCTCACATTCCTTATGTACATTCTTGTATATGCATAAATAAATAAATAAATAAATAAATAAATAAATAAATGTATTAATGCTATACTATAACATGTATATATAAATATCGTGGCCTATCTATCCTACTCAAACAAGAGGTAATGGGAGGGAAAATTGATCTACCTTTACATTCCTGGCTCACTACGCCTGTCCTCGATGGTGTGAGGTTCACACGCTCCCTGGGTCGATCCTTTACGATCCAGGAATGTTCCACAAGTCGTCAGGTGTCGTGACGCCTTCTTGCCGTCGCCGAACCACTCCCAGAGTTTCAGAGATCCCAATCCTGGTTCACCAGTGGGCACTGAGCTAGTCACTGTATGCACACACTCGTACCTTCCAAAAGGATTTGCTCCTTGCCCTAGGAACGGTGTCGTCCCTCAAAAATCCTCAGTGAACGTGACCCCTGGTCACAGCTAGGCCTGCCCGCCACACTTTCCAGACCCTCAAACGTCAGGCGTCGCCCCTCCAGCGACGTCGTCGACCGATTCTTCAAGTTTTGGCACTTCTCTGGTCAATGAACTTGGTTTCTTCTTGTTTTCCGGAAGCACAGGGTCTCCAATAACAATGGTGGGCTGTGATGGCTAGCTTTAATCCACTGAGTATGGCTCCCGAAGCCTCAAATCCACAAGAGCTGATCGAAGCGCATCCTCTTGCCTCCAGTTAGTTCAAGTCTGACGTTACCACAGCCGGCGCCGCCAGGAGCACTCGGTGACGTCACAGCGGCCTCTTATTGGTCGCCCGTTACCTGGGTCAGCCAACTCGCACTCGGCTGGCGCCCTCCACAAAATGGCGGATCTGCAGGCAGGGGGTACCATTTCATTTCTATCAGGGCGCCACTTTCCCCTTACCTACAAACTTATAATGTAAATTTCTCCTTTATCAGGCTGCCGATCTGGTCGCCACATTTATCAACAGACTCCCTGCATCTCAGAGAATCAGTAGGTCTAGTAGATATGACTCTTAATGATGCATCTGAGGGAGAAATTGGAGGGGACTCCATAATAGTGGAGAGCCACAGCAATTCGGAGGGCCTGCGGTGTGAGAGGAGTGTCAGTTGGTGACATTGGGGTTGCTAATAGGAAATCCCTTGCATGGGGAGCTGCTACAGCTCTAAGTCGGGAAGTATCATGTGGTTTTATCGCAGATTCTAGTAATGTTTCTCTGCCTCAATGGGGCGATCCCAGCTGGATTGCTTACGGCTTCAGAAAACAGTGGTTGGGGTGCTGGTCCTGTGAGAGAGACTCATTTGGTGGTGCAGTCTGTAAACCTAGGATCATGTATCCCTGCTGTTGAATTAGGTGCTCAGGTAGGATTTCCTTCACCAAGCTGTCAGATGCCACTGAAGAGGACAGGAACGCTGGTACCGCAATTTGTGTTGCTGTGCACACGCCGAGGCCCCCGAGACTGACAGGAAGGGAGGCCTGTTTCCACTGTGAGTCGCTGAGAGAAAGGTTGAGGGCTTTTTCTAGCATTGATTTCAGCGAGCTGTCATACTCTTCTAATTTAATATTATTGAAAGATGGCGAACATCTAAGAAAGTAGGTCCGCCTGGGGAGGGACAAACATCTGGTGATGAGGTAAAGTGCATCATAAGCATCGATGTCTTCAATCCTCTCATTCATCCTCTTCAGGTTAGTGATATTCCTACCAAGGACTTCGTCGATAGCATTCCCCTCCAAGAGGAGCACCTAGAAGAGTGGCTTGGTTATGTGGATATCAGGCAAAACAACCTTTACTTGCTCTATTACGTGCTGGTTGGTAGGGGTTATTTGGCACTGGGAAGAGTTCAAGGTGAGGCCTAGACTTGCTCCTCGCTCCTGAATTACTCTTATGTCATCCAAGAGTGAGTCTGGTGAGCCAGCTAGAGTACCATCGTCCAAAAACCAAATAGGTTATCGGTGACTTCCTTGATGACTAGGCAAAAAAGAAAAGGAGCAAGGGGGTCACCCTGTTGGACACCTTCTTGTGATTCAATTTCATTTTCCCCGAATAGCAGAGTTAGATTCTTGCTATAACATGAGTTTACAAACGGGTAGAGGGAAGGAAGAAGGCGATGAACCGCACTGAGTACTGCATCCCTTCTATCCAGATTGAACGTATTTTTGAAGTCCAGTTTTATCAGGGCTTTTTCATCCGTAATGTTGGCAATGTAGGCTCTAGCTGCATGAGCCGCTACCTCACACCCTTGGGGAATGCCAAACCCAAGCTGTTTTGACTTCAGCATGTCTGCCGCTGCCTGACTAACTGTTCTGGCAGCAGACTTAGCGACGAGGCGCCGGAGTGAATTGCCTACAGCTATCGGTTTGATTCCTCCATCTTTTTTCCTGAGGGCAAAGAGTGAAGCACCAAAAAATATAGGCCGAATGGTCTCTGGTATGTTGCCAGCTAGTCATGTGTTGGAGAATCTAGTTAGTTCCACCATGAGTCCCTGTGTAATGTCTCCCAGTGCAGGGTTGAGCAATTTTTGGTATGGTTGGGTCTTAGTCCTGTGAACCCGCCTTCTGATCCTGGTGGGAAGGATAAAGATGCTCTATGCACCACGGATTTGAGCACACACAGGGGTTCTACTCTGGTGACACCGACTAGAGAAACACTGTCATCACATGGAGCTCTGAGTAGGTGTTTTACTCTCAGGACTTGTGCTGTATCGGCATCTCTGGTGGGAACTGTGTCCTCGCTGGTGATGACTCACCAGTATATATATATATATATATATATATATATATATATATATATATATATATATATATATATATATATATTATATATATATATATATATATATATATATATATATATATATATATAACTGAAAACTCACACCCCAGAAGTGACTCGAACCCATACTCCCAGAAGCAACGCATCTGGTATGTACAAGACGCCTTAATCCACTTGACCATCACGACCGGACAATAATGAGGTGATAGCCGAGGCTATTTGAACCACCCCACCGCCGGCACTCGGATAGTTATCTTGGGCATAGCATTTTACCAAATCACCTCATTCTTTGGGGCAACACGTGAGGAACACAAATGCGAACAAGCCTGAATGGTCCCCAGGACATATGCAACTGAAAACTCACACCCCAGAAGTGACTCGAACCCATACTCCCAGAAGCAACGCATCTGGTATGTACAAGACGCCTTAATCCACTTGACCATCACGACCGGACAATAATGAGGTGATAGCCGAGGCTATTTGAACCACCCCACCGCCGGCACTCGGATAGTTATCTTGGGCATAGCATTTTACCAAATCACCTCATTCTTTGGGGCAACACGTGAGGAACACAAATGCGAACAAGCCTGAATGGTCCCCAGGACATATGCAACTGAAAACTCACACCCCAGAAGTGACTCGAACCCATACTCCCAGAAGCAACGCATCTGGTATGTACAAGACGCCTTAATCCACTTGACCATCACGACCGGACAATAATGAGGTGATAGCCGAGGCTATTTGAACCACCCCACCGCCGGCACTCGGATAGTTATCTTGGGCATAGCATTTTACCAAATCACCTCATTCTTTGGGGCAACACGTGAGGAACACAAATGCGAACAAGCCTGAATGGTCCCCAGGACATATGCAACTGAAAACTCACACCCCAGAAGTGACTCGAACCCATACTCCCAGAAGCAACGCATCTGGTATGTACAAGACGCCTTAATCCACTTGACCATCACGACCGGACAATAATGAGGTGATAGCCGAGGCTATTTGAACCACCCCACCGCCGGCACTCGGATAGTTATCTTGGGCATAGCATTTTACCAAATCACCTCATTCTTTGGGGCAACACGTGAGGAACACAAATGCGAACAAGCCTGAATGGTCCCCAGGACATATGCAACTGAAAACTCACACCCCAGAAGTGACTCGAACCCATACTCCCAGAAGCAACGCATCTGGTATGTACAAGACGCCTTAATCCACTTGACCATCACGACCGGACAATAATGAGGTGATAGCCGAGGCTATTTGAACCACCCCACCGCCGGCACTCGGATAGTTATCTTGGGCATAGCATTTTACCAAATCACCTCATTCTTTGGGGCAACACGTGAGGAACACAAATGCGAACAAGCCTGAATGGTCCCCAGGACATATGCAACTGAAAACTCACACCCCAGAAGTGACTCGAACCCATACTCCCAGAAGCAACGCATCTGGTATGTACAAGACGCCTTAATCCACTTGACCATCACGACCGGACAATAATGAGGTGATAGCCGAGGCTATTTGAACCACCCCACCGCCGGCACTCGGATAGTTATCTTGGGCATAGCATTTTACCAAATCACCTCATTCTTTGGGGCAACACGTGAGGAACACAAATGCGAACAAGCCTGAATGGTCCCCAGGACATATGCAACTGAAAACTCACACCCCAGAAGTGACTCGAACCCATACTCCCAGAAGCAACGCATCTGGTATGTACAAGACGCCTTAATCCACTTGACCATCACGACCGGACAATAATGAGGTGATAGCCGAGGCTATTTGAACCACCCCACCGCCGGCACTCGGATAGTTATCTTGGGCATAGCATTTTACCAAATCACCTCATTCTTTGGGGCAACACGTGAGGAACACAAATGCGAACAAGCCTGAATGGTCCCCAGGACATATGCAACTGAAAACTCACACCCCAGAAGTGACTCGAACCCATACTCCCAGAAGCAACGCATCTGGTATGTACAAGACGCCTTAATCCACTTGACCATCACGACCGGACAATAATGAGGTGATAGCCGAGGCTATTTGAACCACCCCACCGCCGGCACTCGGATAGTTATCTTGGGCATAGCATTTTACCAAATCACCTCATTCTTTGGGGCAACACGTGAGGAACACAAATGCGAACAAGCCTGAATGGTCCCCAGGACATATGCAACTGAAAACTCACACCCCAGAAGTGACTCGAACCCATACTCCCAGAAGCAACGCATCTGGTATGTACAAGACGCCTTAATCCACTTGACCATCACGACCGGACAATAATGAGGTGATAGCCGAGGCTATTTGAACCACCCCACCGCCGGCACTCGGATAGTTATCTTGGGCATAGCATTTTACCAAATCACCTCATTCTTTGGGGCAACACGTGAGGAACACAAATGCGAACAAGCCTGAATGGTCCCCCAGGACATATGCTTCTGGGAGTATGGGTTCGAGTCACTTCTGGGGTGTGAGTTTTCAGTTGCATATGTCCTGGGGACCATTCAGGCTTGTTCGCATTTGTGTTCCTCACGTGTTGCCCCAAAGAATGAGGTGATTTGGTAAAATGCTATGCCCAAGATAACTATCCGAGTGCCGGCGGTGGGGTGGTTCAAATAGCCTCGGCTATCACCTCATTATTGTCCGGTCGTGATGGTCAAGTGGATTAAGGCGTCTTGTACATACCAGATGCGTTGCTTCTGGGAGTATGGGTTCGAGTCACTTCTGGGGTGTGAGTTTTCAGTTGCATATGTCCTGGGGACCATTCAGGCTTGTTCGCATTTGTGTTCCTCACGTGTTGCCCCAAAGAATGAGGTGATTTGGTAAAATGCTATGCCCAAGATAACTATCCGAGTGCCGGCGGTGGGGTGGTTCAAATAGCCTCGGCTATCACCTCATTATTGTCCGGTCGTGATGGTCAAGTGGATTAAGGCGTCTTGTACATACCAGATGCGTTGCTTCTGGGAGTATGGGTTCGAGTCACTTCTGGGGTGTGAGTTTTCAGTTGCATATGTCCTGGGGACCATTCAGGCTTGTTCGCATTTGTGTTCCTCACGTGTTGCCCCAAAGAATGAGGTGATTTGGTAAAATGCTATGCCCAAGATAACTATCCGAGTGCCGGCGGTGGGGTGGTTCAAATAGCCTCGGCTATCACCTCATTATTGTCCGGTCGTGATGGTCAAGTGGATTAAGGCGTCTTGTACATACCAGATGCGTTGCTTCTGGGAGTATGGGTTCGAGTCACTTCTGGGGTGTGAGTTTTCAGTTGCATATGTCCTGGGGACCATTCAGGCTTGTTCGCATTTGTGTTCCTCACGTGTTGCCCCAAAGAATGAGGTGATTTGGTAAAATGCTATGCCCAAGATAACTATCCGAGTGCCGGCGGTGGGGTGGTTCAAATAGCCTCGGCTATCACCTCATTATTGTCCGGTCGTGATGGTCAAGTGGATTAAGGCGTCTTGTACATACCAGATGCGTTGCTTCTGGGAGTATGGGTTCGAGTCACTTCTGGGGTGTGAGTTTTCAGTTGCATATGTCCTGGGGACCATTCAGGCTTGTTCGCATTTGTGTTCCTCACGTGTTGCCCCAAAGAATGAGGTGATTTGGTAAAATGCTATGCCCAAGATAACTATCCGAGTGCCGGCGGTGGGGTGGTTCAAATAGCCTCGGCTATCACCTCATTATTGTCCGGTCGTGATGGTCAAGTGGATTAAGGCGTCTTGTACATACCAGATGCGTTGCTTCTGGGAGTATGGGTTCGAGTCACTTCTGGGGTGTGAGTTTTCAGTTGCATATGTCCTGGGGACCATTCAGGCTTGTTCGCATTTGTGTTCCTCACGTGTTGCCCCAAAGAATGAGGTGATTTGGTAAAATGCTATGCCCAAGATAACTATCCGAGTGCCGGCGGTGGGGTGGTTCAAATAGCCTCGGCTATCACCTCATTATTGTCCGGTCGTGATGGTCAAGTGGATTAAGGCGTCTTGTACATACCAGATGCGTTGCTTCTGTGAGTATGGGTTCGAGTCACTTCTGGGGTGTGAGTTTTCAGTTGCATATGTCCTGGGGACCATTCAGGCTTGTTCGCATTTGTGTTCCTCACGTGTTGCCCCAAAGAATGAGATGATTTGGTAAAATGCTATGCCCAAGATAACTATCCGAGTGCCGGCGGTGGGGTGGTTCAAATAGCCTCGGCTATCACCTCATTATTGTCCGGTCGTGATGGTCAAGTGGATTAAGGCGTCTTGTACATACCAGATGCGTTGCTTCTGGGAGTATGGGTTCGAGTCACTTCTGGGGTGTGAGTTTTCAGTTGCATATGTCCTGGGGACCATTCAGGCTTGTTCGCATTTGTGTTCCTCACGTGTTGCCCCAAAGAATGAGGTGATTTGGTAAAATGCTATGCCCAAGATAACTATCCGAGTGCCGGCGGTGGGGTGGTTCAAATAGCCTCGGCTATCACCTCATTATTGTCCGGTCGTGATGGTCAAGTGGATTAAGGCGTCTTGTACATACCAGATGCGTTGCTTCTGGGAGTATGGGTTCGAGTCACTTCTGGGGTGTGAGTTTTCAGTTGCATATGTCCTGGGGACCATTCAGGCTTGTTCGCATATATATATATATATATATATATATATATATATATATATATATATATATATATATGTGTTGCTTTATAATGAATATGTCATATTTTTCTGTAGCTTGGTAATTAACATCATATTTTTCGGTGTTGCTTAATAATGAACTTGAAATATTTTCCTGTAGCTTGAAAATTACCTGTAGCTTGATTTTTCTGGTGTTGCTTCAAAATAAATAATAAATGTTTTCCTGTAGTTTGATTCCTAATATGATATTTTGGTATTGATTCATAATGAATATAAAACATTTTCCTGTTTATTAATAATTAATGTGATATTATTTGGTGTTGCTTCATAATGAATATGAAATATGAAAACATGAGTGATAAAGCTCACATTTTAAAACTACAATGAGTTTAAAACTTTAAATATGTGCAATCACCCTGAATTGCCCTAAAATAAAAGGTCAAAAGTTATATATATCATATTCATCGAATTTTTCAAACTGCAGGTGGATTTGGGTAAAATGTGAAATACTCTGTTTTCTATTATGGTCCCTTTTGTATATAAAATGAGTAAATTTGAAAATTCAAAGACTGCGCAATTACTCTCAGTTACGCTAAAAAAACAGCACTCAAACATCAGATGTTAAATATCTATTTTAGATGTGAAATAGCATGTCAATTTGAGGAAAATATGACTGAAGTTTGTTTTCACTTTTTTGCATATTTCCCGTTAAAATAGACGTAATTTAAAACTCCAAGTACACGCAACAATCCTGAATTACACTGAAAAATAAGTCAATAGTCATATTTCCCTTATTCATCGTATTTTTCAAACTGCAGACGGATTTTGGTAAAATGCATTTTTCATCAACATGTTAATGGTGCTTACATGTTGGCGAACGTTAAAACTTCAAATTTCGTTGCAAAAGTAATAATTTCCATACAAAATACATTCGAATCTTGTGTAATAATGTGTTCTGTTATTTTACATTATAATCGAGCTAAAACTCGTCTCTAAACAAGTGGAAATTACCAAATACCACTCTTTTTCAAATCATAACAAAAAGTGATCATCACCCATTCTTATAGGAAACGTTAGTAAAATTACTGAAAATGGAACAATTCTGCCATTATCGATAAATTTTCTTCGTTAATATACGTGAATGGATGCATCCCATACACAATGTCTTGTATAATTCAAACTCTTAGGTTTGAATAGGTCACTGAACCTATTCACATCGTTACATAACTAAATTAGTCAAAAAATTTATTTATTCACTGGTTTTCACTGGTTTTATACTGACATACATTCATCGTTGATCAACAATTTTATTTTTATTTAAGTACAACACTAAATCACAGCATTTCAGCCCATCTTCCTGTTTTGATAGAACTTATAGGAAGGAAAGACCTGCTGCATGGGTGACAGCCTCACCCCTGTATCAACCTACACTAAGTTTGCTCCCTGGAGAGGCCACTCTAGACCAACCACCAGTCAGTCTGTGTTCTGAGACTGATGGACGGATACCTACTACTAGTATTATTAAAGGAAGAATGAGGACCATAGTACTTATTTACGTACAATGTAATTAGAAAGTAGAACTTGAAAAAATCTCAATTTTTATCAACATTTCCTTATAAAAATATTAAATTTAGAACTTCATATATGTACAATCACTTCAATTATGCTTAAAACTGGTACTTAAGCAAAAGATTTTAAAAACACTTGTAATTATTCAAAACAGAGGCCAATTTGGATAGAATGCGAGAAATCTTAATTTATTCCATACAGTCAATTTTCTGAAATAATTGGCTAATGAAATATGAAATATTTAATGATTAATGAAATATGAAACAATAAATGGCTTTAATTATTTGTATTCACATTCAGTTAAGCTAAAAGTAACACTTTAACATAATATTTACAACTAGCAGTACCCCGGCTACGCGTTGCTGTGGCTCAGCAACACATGTGCGTTGCTGAGCCACAGCAACCTTCCCTGTCCGTCAGTCCTCCCCACCATTCCCACCTCAACCATCTCCTCGGCCTCACAACCATCCCCACTCCACCATCCCCACTTCCTTCCCACTATGCCCCACTCCCCTGTCCCTTTGTGTTCTCCACCATGCTCCATTCCCCCATCCCCTCGTCCTCCCCATCCCAAACTCCCCCATTTCTTCGCCCTTCCCTACCATTACCCCCCTCCCTTGTCCCCTCGTCCTCCCCACCATCTCTCACTTCTGTCCCCTCGTCATCCCCACCATTCCCCACACCCTCATCCGATGCCTTTCCAAATGGTCTGATGTTCCCATCAGAAAATTAGGAACATCAAGTGATCTGATGTTCTCATCACTGAAATATAAGAAAAACAGGAAAAAATGAAATGAAAATATGAAAAAATACAAAAATATCTATACTCACGAAAGGAACGGTATGGAAAACAACACAGCTCAATTCCAATGCAACGACAAAACAATTAAATAAAAATCTATGGAAATTCAATTTATATATGCAATTGGGAATATAAAAATGGAATCGTAACATATTTAGTATAGCATGTGTGAGTTGCTTTTACATGCAACAGATGGCACTGTTTTTCATGAAAGCAGTTTTATCTGTAACAGGTGTGGCATCTATAATTATACTTACGAAATGAATGCTATGGTAAACAACAGGGCTAAATTCCAACACAATGTCACACAAAATAATTCAATAAAAAAAAAATATATCGAAATCTATGAAAAATAAAATTTATCAATGCAATCGTAAACATTGAAATAGAATTCGTGACATATATAGTATAGCGAGCATGCTGCTATTATGTGCAACAGATGGTTCTGTTTTACAAAAACGCATGTTTTTACCTGTCACAGGGGTCCATCTATAAAATACTATACAAAAAGATGCTCCTTTTCGAATGCAACGTTGTGTCAAAATTTCAAAGCAATCGGTGAAGAGGTTTCGAAGATTTCCCTCACATAAAAAACACAGTTTTTCAGAAAAAGTATGATTTTTTACCGCCGCAGACGTGACATCTATATGGTATGTATATAAATACCTGGCCGGTTGCGAATGAAACGTGTGAAAATTTCAAAGCAATCGGGGAAGAACTTTCGGAGATTAGTGGATATGCACAAACGAACTTTTCCATTTTTATTTATATTCCAGCTGTACCCGCCACACGTTGCTGTGGCTCAGTCTGGTTAAATGGAAAAGAAACAAACAAGAAAGAGCACGTTTCTAATATGTTTAATTTCACAATGCTTGTGGGAATAGAATATATTTTGTTGTTCCATTGTCTGTGGAGATATAGAGATTGTCTGGTTTGCCGACTCTAGAAAGGCAACATATAATTGTCTATATTATCTTGAGGTTAACTTGAGATGATTTTCGGGGTTTAGTGTCTCCGCGGCCTGGTCCTCATCCAGACCTCCACCCCCAGGAAGCAGCCCGTGACAGCTGATTAGCTCCCAGGTACCTATTTACTGCTAGATAACAGGTGCATCAGGGTGAAAAAAACTCAGCCCTTTGTTTCTCGCCTGCGCCCGGGATCGAGCCCGGGGACCACAGGATCACGCGTCCAGTGTTCTGTCCGCTCAGCCACCGGCTCCCTAAAGAGAAGCAATCCATTTCTAAATACAAACTACACAATTCTAAAGATTAGCCCTGAGCTTTGTTGATGGTAATTCCACACGCCAATCGAATTGGAAATTACAATCTCTTAAATTGAAATGGCATATATGTTGGAATCATATGAACGCGAGGAATGAGGCCTCTTCACTTTTCAAAGGTCCTGTCAAGATTGTTGCTACTACGACGTTGCTGACTATTTTTCTTGCTGCAAGGTGCGTGGCATTGCAAAGTTTTGGCAGGTTGATATTTCGCAACATGATAATTGGCACGCCGATTTTCAATTGACGTACGTATGAGGGTATTCCTGGCAGATCGAGTTAAATAAAAAACCCTGTTAGATAATTATCCGCTTCATCTACGTCCTCAACAGTGTCGATGGACTTGTATGTGAAATAAAGTAAAGTTTTTTATTTCAGGTCGAGTGAAATAAAAAATTATGTTGGATAATTAACCACATCAACTGCTTCCTCAACAGTGACATGTATGTGACTGCCTTGCTTTGAATGTTAGACTGAACAATATTGTTAAGTTCGTAGCTGTCTTTGTTCTTTGCCGCAAGAAGAGCTCGTTCATTCAGCCAATCGTGATTCTTATAATTGGATTGAATAATGGAAAATACTTATTCAAAAATTGTTTCTTTGGACGTTACAAAATTGTATTAGTTATGAGGCAATGAAATAGAAATTGAAATATGAGGCAAGCGACTAGAGAATCATTTGAACGACGCAAAGAAGGGGAGGGAGTCGACGGACAACCTGGTATATTCAAATAAACTACGATAGGCAGACTGCACACGGTGCATCCCAATCATAATGAATGCTTCTTTCTTCTCATGCTGTTGGTAAACGTGCCCGGTCCAACGTCTTCCCAGTCATTGAGGTTTGTCAACAGCATAATTTATGCCACTTTCCGTAGTGCATGTCAAGCTCTTAATTTATTGGAGAACGACCGACACTGGGATGAATGAATTAATGACGCATCCAACACGTCACATCCAATCAAATTCGAGCATTGTTTGCAATCATATTGATCACCGTCTCCATCAGAGTTATGGGAGAAATATAAATCGCAAATGGCTGAAGTTATTATCCGTCGAATACGCAAATAAAAACTCAAATATGAACATAGATTTTACATCAGAAATCTTCAACGAAGCGTTGATAATGACTGAAGATTTGTGCTTAGAAATCGCAAAAAAATTTCTAAATCAATTGGAAATTCCATCACCGAATCGATCTGCTGCTGCTTCGTTCGATGTAGAATTGCGTCGTGAAAAAAAATTACAAGACGGATGATCTGTTGTTGTATGTGCAGTCAAACATTCTAAAGCTAACGCTTGAGCTTTATGCCTTGAGCGAAAAGGCATTTACAATTAAATAATTTAAACTGTCAATAACCGGTGTGGAGAAATCTTGTTAGATGCGACTGGAGGAACTGTAAAACCTTTCTAATTATATTGATTCTGGCAGCATTTCGATCCCAAAATGGCATAACCTTAGCTCTTTTGTCATTCGTAAAAGCTGAGACATTGCTACCAGGTGGAAAAACTGCTACTTCGGCTATGTAACTGCCATTGAACATGCAATTCATTGAAACTCCCACGTGCAACATTTCCAAAGCATCCGGCATGGGAAAAGCATTGCACAAATGTAAACTTATTGTTTGGGATGAATGCACAATGGCCCACAAAAAATCGCTCGAGGCTCTTTATCGATCATTGCAGGATTTGTGTGGAAACATCAGACCATTTGGGAACGCATGAATATTACTAGAAGGAGATTTCAGGCAAACGTTACCTGTAATTCCTCGATCGACACCAGCAGACGAAATAATTGCTCACCTGAAATAATCTACTTTGTGGCGCCACGTAAAGACGTCAAAATTAACTACAAATATGCGTGTCTAACAGCAAAACGATCCATCAGCTATGATATTCTCACATCAATTTCTGGAAATTGAGAACTATAACGTACCGATTGATATGACCTCAGGACGAATTTCATTGCCTCATATCTTCTACAATTTATTGAAGTCAAAAGAAGAATTTTTTGAAAAAGTATTTCCCAAAATTTAAACCAATTATAAGAATCACGATTGGCTGAATGAACGAGCTTTTCTTGGGGCAAAGAACAAAGATGTCATCGAACTTAACAATATTGTTCAGTCTAACATTGAAAGCAAGGCAGTCACATACAAGTCACTGTTGACGAAGCAGTTGAAGCGGTTAATTATCCAACAAAATTTTTTATTTCACTCGATCTGCCAGGGATACCATCACACGTACATGAATTGAAAATCGGCGTGCCAAATTTCATGTTGCAAAATATCAACCAGCCAAAACATTGCAATGCCACGTGCCTTGCAGTAAAAAAATTAATCAGCAACGTCGTAGAAGCAACTGTCTTGACAAGACCTTTGAAAAGTGAAGATGTCCTCATTCCCATGATTCTAACAGATAAGCCATTTCAATTGAAGAGATTGTCATTTCCAATTCGATTGGGGTTGGGAATTACCATCAACAAAGATCAGGGCCAATCTTTAGAATTGTGCAGTTTTTAGATAGACACGAATTGCAACACACATATGTTGCGTGTTCTAGAGTCGGCAAACCAGACAACCTCTATATCTCTACAGACAATGGAACAACAGAAAATATTGCATTCTATTATGATCTCAGCCTGCAGGAGAAACGAGTCTCCCCCTTGAGAGTTATTCAGCAACCCTGACCTAACCAGAAGGTCTAGGATATATAGAGGCGATAACACAGATGTAAAATAGCTGGTTGGATATGATGAACAATTTAAGATTATGGGAAGTGAAGAAGAAAACAGATAAATGACTGGCTAGGAGAGGTGGACATTTTGCTGGAGGCGTGAGGCTCGCTTCTGGAGGGCTTTGACCTCACTTGAGGCCAGACATCGCAGGGGAAAAGCCGGTCTCCGTTGAGCTCCCGTCAGAAAGGAACCCCTAGTGATATATCTCGAAGAGAAGAGAAGTGTGCAGACGTACCAGCTGTGGAATCAAGCTGGGGACGTGTGGTCTCAAGTCCTGGGCAATAAGGAGTGTTTATTAAACTGCCCAGAGGCATTATTGTGGGCCGTGGAGGCGCCCTGACCAACCGATGTCTGAGGGATAGCGCCCTCGACGAGACAATCTGTGGTAAGCACGATATACGCCAGTTCATAGTGATTGCTTGTAGTTGGTCGTGTGCCCAGCGACAGTAGCGATGTTTATTTATAAGTTAGACATGTTTTAATAAGGCAGAAGGCCTGAAATAAGAGAGTGGAGAGGGAGGAGCACGGAGCGGCATCCGTCTCCTCTGAGCGCTGGCAGGCAACTGAGGGAGCCCGGCTGACGGTGGAGGACCCTCCCAGCGTGAGTGAGGACCGCCGCCAGGCGAGGTGGAGTATGGACCCGCCCAAAACGGGGGAGTCCACTCTCACAGTATGTAGAGGACAAATAGAGGTTGGAGGTAAACATATTGTGTGATTATTTTGTTTATGTGTTAAAGGGGAAACATTTTTATTGGAGTGTCGATGGGTTGCAGGTTTGTCTTTGGGGAAGAAGTTGCTGAGAACTTCGAAGCCAGCACAGATGAAGTAGTTGATGAGACTCCAAGGTAGTGGAGGCGAGGACCTCGAGCTGTGAGGAGAAGCAGTGAAGAGGAGTGTCACGTGCTTCTGTAGAGGTGGTGAAGCACCATAGTTGCTCGAGGAAACTTCATGGTGTAGCAGCCAAGAGAGCTGTGGAGGACCCTAGCAGAAGGGTGAAGCACCGTAGTTGCTCAAGGAAACTTCATGATAGCAGCCTGGAGGAGCTGCAGAGGATCCTGGTAGTGAAGCCCCGGAAGAACCTAAAGATATCAGGGTAGTGAACTTCCAGAGGTGGAAGGGAAGTTCTGGTGGATTACTTGTAGAGAGTTGATAGTGTTTGGTTATCCACAGTATCCACAGGTTATCCAGGTAACTATCCACAGTCTCTGTACCTAAAGCCTATTAACTCCACTGACGTCAATGAGATAATCCTTTCCCTTAAAACCAAGTCTGGTGCCCTTGAGGAGATACCAACTTTAATTTACAAAAAAGCCTCCAGATCTTTAGCCCCTGCTATTGCTTGCTCTTCAACAAGTCACTTGAACTCCAAACCTTTCCAGATATTCTAAAAAAAGCGAGAGTAACGCCTGTCCACAAATGTGGTGACCCCACAGATGTTAACAACTACAGACCTATATCAATCCTGCCAAACTTGTCAAAAATTTTTGAAAAACTTATATACAAGCAGCTTTACTCATATCTAGCCAAACTCAATATACTTAGCCCTTGCCAATATGGCTTCAGACCCAAAAAAAGCACTAACGATGCACTTATTAGTATGCTTAACTCGATTCATACAGCTCTTGATAAAAAGGAGCTCCCTGTTGGGTTATTTGTGGACCTGCGTAAAGCTTTTGATACTGTCAACCACCAAAACCTTCTTCTTAAATTACATCATTATGGAGTCAGAGGACACTCCCTACAATACCTCGAGTCCTACCTTACTGACAGGCTCCAATATGTTTCTGTGAATAATACAATTTCTCCCACCCTACCCATCAACATTGGTGTTCCTCAGGGCAGCATACTTGGCCCTCTCCTCTTTCTCATCTACATTAATGACCTTCCAAATGCCTCCCAACACCTCAAACCAATTCTATTTGCTGACGACACAACCTTCATTTACTCCAGTCCTGACCCTCTTGCTCTAAATGCCACAGTAAATACTGAGCTAAATAAAGTCCATCTTTGGCTAACTGCCAACAAACTCACCCTTAACATTGACAAAACCTTCTATATTCTGTTTGGCAATAAATCCTCTAGTCTTATAAATCTCAAAATAAACAATACCCAAATTTGTAACAAATTAGATGGCAAATTCCTTGGCATTCTCATTGACCACAAGCTGAATTTCCAGGGACACATTCTAAATATATCAAAAAAAGTTTCAAAAACTGTGGGCATTCTTTCTAAGATCAGATATTATGTACCACGCCCTGCTCTGGTGACTCTCTATTACTCCCTTATCTATCCTTATCTCAACTATGGTATTTGTGCTTGGGGTTCTACTACCCAAAATCACTTACGTCCTCTAATTACCCAACACAAAGCCGCTATTAGAACAATATCCAACTCTGGCCCCAGACATCACTCGGTACCCCTACTCAAATCTCTTAATATGTTAGATATTAAGTCACTGCACATTCTCTCATGTGTATTATACATATATAAAACGCTAAACTATAATGCCAATCCTGATCTTAAAAGCTTCATAGAAGGTTGTAACAGAACCCATGAGCACCACACCAGAAATAAATACAGTTTTGATATTCCTAGAGTACGTCTTAATCAAACTAGAAATGCTCTGCAAATCAAGGGGCCCAGAATGTGGAATGACCTTCCCAACCATGTTAAAGACTGTACCTCTCTCAACCAGTTTAAGATAAAAACTAAACACTACCTAATAAATTCCCTGTAATCTACCTCACTCCTCTATTGTCAACCCATGTCTGTTATTTTCTTTTTTTTTCTTTTTTTTTAATCAACACTGTTTGTCAACCTATTGTATTTGTGCTGCTTTTTCAGTCATGTTCCCCCTTTTTTTTTATCTTTATTTGTATTTGTTCTCAACATCTTTTATTCTTTATGCTCAATTAGTATTAAGTTCTAGATATTAATGTTTTTCTTGCCCGAAACGCATTGCGTAATAGTGGCTTTAGGCATTGTATGTACTAGCTCTATCTATATATCAATCCATTAATGTAACATCACTTGTATGTATATACCTTACCTGAATAAACATCTGAATCTGAATCTGAATCTGTTATCATTAGCGTGCAAGACGCAGTGAGAGGTGAGTGATTGTTGGCATTCTTATGTCAAGGAGTGTTTTATACTGAAGTTTAGAGTTACAGTCGTAGGCTGGATTACATACAGATGTATGCGTTCTAGGACTGATAGAGTGATCGATTGATCATTGCGGTGTATCAATGAACATTTATGCTGATATATGTTATTGCATTCACATGCTGATTTTCTTTGTACACATTTATAGATACATATATATATTCTCTTGCTGTTGGTGCAACAGTGTATGTAGACTTGATCAACTTGAGGAGGTTGATAGTATCAGGTGGTGAACCAGGAGATAGGATACCACTTGATAAGCTGATGATAGAGTTCTGATGGTGTTGGAGTGCAACCTGATTGTAATAGTATAGAGTATAGGATTCATTATTATTATATGTGTATATGTATTGTGTATGTGCTCTGTCCAGTAAATGTATTCAAATTTGCTGGTATTTGACCTTGTCCTAGTGAGGCTTCCCATGAAATAGTACAGAAGAAGAAGGAGAGAGAGAAAGAAAGAACCAAGAACCACTGCTGTGGACAGGGTAGAAGGTAATACTAATAAGTCAAAGGGGGATTGAGGAGATCATATCACCTAAGGAGAGAGTGGGGAGTCTCAGCGGCTCGAGTGGGTGTGTGTGCACGTGACAACGAGGCTAAGTGTTGGAGCCGCATCCCCTAAATGTGTGACGTTGAGCCCCTCTCCAAGGGCCAGAAGCGCCTAGTGTGATCTCTTAGAGAGGTATAAGCATTCTACCGAGTTGTGGGTTGGGTTGTCCGTAGAGAAGGATCAACGACGACAACACCACCAACCAACACACAATCTACAATAATACCCACAAGCAATGTGAAATTAAACATATTATAAACGTTCGCTTTCTCATTTCTTTCTTTACCATTTAACCAGACTGAGAAACAGCAACGCGTGGCGGAAACAGCTAGTATATATATCTATATAAATAAAAATAGAAATATTTGTTTGTTCAAAATCGCTAATCTCCGAAAGTTCTTCACTGTTCAAGAAAGGTCTTGAAATTTTCACACAACGTTCCATTCGCATCCGAGCGGATTTTTATATACATAATATATATATGACACGTCGGTGACGGGAAAAAACATGGTTTTTTTGAAAAGCTGTGTTTTTCATATCAGGGAAATCTTCGAAACCTCATTACCGATTGCTTTGAAATTTTGACACAACATTGCATTCGAATAGGCGAGTGTTTTTATATACCTACTATATACATGCCTCACCTATGACATGAAAAAACATTCTTTTTTTGAAAAATTGTGCCATCTGTAGGAAAAGAGTAACACACGTTGTAATCTTCGAAAGTTCTTCACCGATTACATTGAAATTTTGACACAACGCTCCATTCGAATACGTGGAAGTTTTTATATACATACTATTCAGCTGTCACACCTGTGACAAGTGAGAACATGTGTTTTTTGAAAAACAGCGCCATCTGTTGCACGTAAGAGCAACACACGATATTCAAAATGTGTTACGATTCCATTTCAGTGTTCCCGATTGCATTGATAAATTGAATTTTCTAAGATTTTGATTTTTTTTTTTTTGAGATATATACAAGAGTTGTTACATTCTTGTACAGCCACTAGTACGCGTAGCGTTTCGGGCAAGTCCTTAATCCTATGGTCCCTGGAATACGATCCCCTGCCGCGAAGAATCGTTTTTTCATCCAAGTACACATTTTACTGTTGCGTTAAACAGAGGCTACAGTTAAGGAATTGTGATTCGCTCACTGGCCGCCAGAGGGCCAGGACGTGCTCGTTTGACCTGCCAGTTGTCGCCTGGTGCTGAGTGGAGGCGGGTGTGGATTGTGGTGTGGTGCGCCCGCTGGCCGGAGGGCCCGGCTGGTGGTATGGTGGTTGGTGGTGTGTCCCGCGTACGGCGGGTGGACACGGCGTGCCTTGACTTCTCAGGGGATGTGGACTGGGCGATTGTGGAAGTAGCTGTCGTCGATGTGCTTCAAGCGGATGTCAAGGATTTGATAGGGCTGGAGAAGCTTTCCCCTACGCGAGTGGCGATGACCTTCTGCAGGAGCTCGCTGTACAAGGAGTTTGTGGCGCGTTGGGCCGGCCACTCGGTTCAAGTCACCGACACGGCTGTGTCTGTGGCCGTTTCGGATCCCTGGGGGGCCGTGCAGTATGTGAGTGTGCATGGTGTACCGGTGACGTTCTCTGAGGATGAGCTGCGGGTTGTGTTTGGAAAGTATGGAGAGGTGCAGTTTCATCGTTTCAACCATCTGCGTACAGGTCGGCTGAGCGGGCTGCGTACGGGCATTCGTACGCTAGGTATGAAGATTACGTCACCGGTAACGTCTCGTCTTCTGTATCGTGGGCTCTCGCTCAGAGTATTTTATCAGGGACAGACTCGCACTTGCTTCCGGTGTGGTGCTGAGGGCCATGTGGCAGCGAGCTGTGCTGCTCCTCGAGCTGAGGCTCCCTCCGTTTTCTTGGAGGGTGACTTCCCCCCTTTGGAGACGCGGGGGGCTTCCTCATCGCCTTCTCGCCCTGGCGAGGTGCCTGGGGTGGTTCCTGCGGCGGGCTCAGCAAGTGCTCCCTCTGTCCCTGTTTGGTCGGGACATAGTACGTCTGCTTCCCCGGTGTGCTCTGTGGGAACGGGAGCTCCTACCTCGGGGGTTCCTCGTTCGGTGGTGGCGGAGGTGCATCCGCTGCCCGAGGCTTCTGTGCGGTCCTCGGCTGATGCTGTTGGTGTGGTGCCTGCTTCCCCTGCTGAAGATTGTCTGCTGCCCGGGGATGCTGGGGTGGTGGGGTGTGTGTCCTCCTCCCTGCCCTCTGACTCTGCGTCGACTCCCTCGTCGTCTACGAAGGTCGCCTTGTCCAGTGGTTCGTCAGCTGCGATTGCCTCGGCGTCCGTGGTGGATGCCCCCTGTGAGCTGGAGTGTGCTCTCCCGCTTTCTGGACCTGCTCCTTCTGCTCCGGTCTCCGGGCGTGGTGGTAGGCTGTGGCCCCATGCTGTGGAGGTTGTTGCTGTGTGTGTCCGTGCTGCTTCGGCTTTGGGCCCGCCCGCGTCGGGGTCTTCTGGAGCACCCCTTGCTGGGGGTCGTTGTACCGACGTTCAGCAGCCTCATGTGAAGCGCCGTCGTTCGGCTCAGGATACATCGCCTCGTCGGTTGTGGGCGGAGGGCGGTGTTGCGATGGAGGTTGCGGGCGAGGACATCGAGGAGGTTTCTTCTGTGGTGCCTCCAGTGACGGCAGCTGCGCCTCCTGATGGTGGCACCTCTGGGTGGGTGGCTCATCGCAGTGACCGGGACCTGGTGGTCGTGTTGTCTAAGAGTAACTGTCGGGGGTCTTCGGCCCTTGTTCCGGTTGGTGGGGGCTCTGCGGGTCCGGCAGAGGGCTCGTCCATGGGGCTGGGTACGGCGACTGGCGGTGTTCACTGTGATCACCCTGGGGTCCAGGATGAAGTGCGGCGTGTGTGTCGTGACGGGTTGGGGGTGTCCTGAGGTTGTCCCGATGGCGCCCTCTGTAGTTTGTGCGTCCTTGAATGTTCGAGGTTTGAATGCTCTTGGGGTCCAGTTGGGCCTGTTGGATGTTTTGCAGGAGCAACGTGTGGATGTGGCTCTCATACAGGAGCATAATGTGCATGATGTGTCTGTGTTGCAGTGTCTCAGCGGGCATTATCATGTGGTGCTCAACTCGCCGAGGACGCCTTTCGGGGGGACCCTTATGTTATTCTCTCGTAAGGCCTCCTTCTCCGTGCTTCACACGGAGTTGGACGAGGATGGGCGGGTGTTGTTTGTGCGGGTGGAGTTTTTGGGGGTCGTGATTCCGTTTTTGACGGTGTACGCCCCCTCGGGTGCAGCGCCTCGTCGGGAGAGGGAGGAGTTTTTTCGGGTGGGGCTTCTTCCTTTCTTGCGCCATGATACGCGGGGCATGATTTTTGGAGGGGACTTCAATTGTGTGACGAGTGCACGGGATTGTTGTAGCGCTCGTCCGCAGAATGTCTCGGGTGCGCTGCTGGAGGTGGTGCGTTCATGTGGTTTCCGAGACGCTGCCGTGCTCTTTGGTGGAGGGTTGTCATTTACTTTTGCTGCACGTGGGGTGCGTTCGCGCATCGATAGGGTGTGGTGGGGAATGTACGGTGTATGATTTTCGCACTGTCCCGGTTGCATTCTCCGACCACAGTTTGGTGGTGGTCCGGGTTGGGGTACCCAGTCAGGTGCGGGGTGGTGGAAGCTAAACTGTGGGTTGTTGCGTTCTCCGCGTGTTTGTCGTCAGTTTCGGTGTTGGTGGGTCAGGATTCGAGCCCGGCGTTGTGAGTTTCTGTCTGTCTTGGAGTGGTGGGAGTGGTGTAAAGTGCAGTGTCGTTTGTTTTTTCGCGTGGTTGCCAAGCGCGAGGCTGCTGGGCGCTTTGGGTTGCTGCGGTTGTTGCAGGCACAGCTGTCGAGGTTGTATGTAAGGTACGATGCTGGTGTTGATTGTTTTGATCAGATTGTGGAATGCAAGGCGCGTATATGCGGGTTGCGGAGTGAGTGGGCGGAGGGTGTGCGTGTGAGGGCTCGTGTAAGTGAGAGGGTGGACGGGGAACGGATTTCTCCATTTCTTTTAAGTAAGGTACGGGCCGCGCGGGACTCTGTTCTTTTTACGGCCTTGCAACGGCCAGATGGGACGGTTGTTTCGGACACTGGTGGGGTGTTGCACTATGTTCGGCAGGAGTTGGCTGCGCTGTATGCGGAGGTGGCTGGGGACGCCGCACTTGCGGAGGATATCTTGGGTCGGTGCCTTCCTGGGTTGTCGGTTGCGGAGTGTGCTGGTCTGGTGAAAGAGGTCTCCTTGGCGGAGCTGCTTGTGGTGGTGCGGTCGTTTCGTTCCGGGAAGGTGCCGGGTTCGGATGGTCTTCCTATTGAGTTCTATGTCGCCTTTTGGGATGTGTTGGGGGATGTTCTGCTGGAGGTGGTCCAGTCTTGTCTTCGGGAGTGTGTTCTGCCTATGTCTCAGTGCGTTGGGATTGTGCGGCTTCTCCCGAAGTCGGGCGATCTACGGTTATTCTCAAACTGGCGGCCCATTACTTTGTTGAATGTCGACTACAAGATCCTGTCTAAGGTCTTGGCTGGTCGGTGTCGCAGTGTTGTTGCGTCTGTTGTCTCTGTGGAGCAGTTTGGTGGTGTTCCGGGTCGTTCCTTGTTGCATTGCAATGCATTTTCGAGATGTGCTCTTGTACGTGTCCGACTCTCGCTTGTCGGCAGCGATGCTTTGTCTGGATTGGTCAAAGGCTTTCGACCGTGTGTCGCTCGATTTTGTGTTTCGTGTGTTGAGGAGGCTGGGATTTCCGCCCTTGTTTGTTCGTTGGGTGCGTATGTTGTATGCTCAATGTTGTAGTCGGGTCTGTGTAAATGGGTTTTTGAGTGATTCTTTCCCTGTGCGTCGCTCGGTTCGGCAGGGTTGTCCGCTTTCGATGCTCCTGTATATCATCTTTTAGGAGCCGTTTTTTCGAGCGATCAAGGGATGCCCGTTGATCTTCCCCCCCCCCCTCGTTTGCCGTCGGGTCTTCGGTTGCCTATCTGCGGTTATGCAGATGATACAGTCCTGTTCCTGGCCTCGGAGGGGTCGGTTGGGGCGGTCCGGGTTGTGGTTGAGAGGTTTGAGTTGGCCACTGGGGCGCAGGTAAATCGTGCGAAATCCGGTCTTATGGGTCTTGGTGGGTGGTCCTCTCGCCTTGTGTGGGTGGGGTCATGGTTTCCGGTTGTCACTTCTATGCGGGTTTTGGGGCTTACCTGGTTCGCTTCCTATGAGAGGTCCTTGGCTTGCAATTGGGATATGGTTTCCCGGAGTGTCGGGGTTGCGATTGGGTTGCTGGCTGTGCGCCCGTTGACGCTTTATCAGCGGGCGTTGCTTGTGAATTGCAAAGTTTTGTCCCGGGTCCGGTTCATGGCTCGGGTTTTCCCCCTGGATCGTAAGCTGGCTTTCGGGTTGGAACGCCAGGTTTATCGTTATGTGTGGTGTGGTCGTTACCACCCAATTCGCCGGTCGACGTTGGTGTTGGCTGTGCGGGAGGGTGGGGTGGGCATTCCTGATGTGTTCACAAGGGCTCGGGCGCTCTTTTGGGTCTCGTTGTGTCAGGGGTTTGAGTTGGGTGGGGGGCTCAATGGTTTGTGTGTTTATTATTGCTCTGTTAGGTTTAGCTATTTGGTGGATTTTGGTGTTTGTCGGGAGGCGGTGGTCTGTACCCCCCCGGTTTACTCTTGGGCGGTAGCGATTCTTCGGGAGGTATGCCGTTGTCCGGGGTTCCTGTCCTTGTCGGTCAAGGCGGTGTATCGGGTTTTGTTTCGTCGTGTTCCACCGCGGGTGGAGGGTTTGTTCCCGTGTTGGGATTGGGGGGATGTGTGGGCGGCGCTGGGGGCTCGGTTTCTGGCTCCGCAACAGCGGGAATTGTTGTTTCGGCTGTTGCATTTGTCGTTGGCGACTAATGCGCGGTTGTGCATGCTGGGTTTGCGTGCCTCTGATACGTGTGTGCACTGTGGTCTCCCTGAGACGCAGTTGCATGTCTTTTATTTTTGCGGGCGGTTGCGGGGTTTGCTTGATTGGTTTCAGGACGTGTTGGTTGGAGTTTGTGGACCTGAGTGTCGGGGTGACCTTTTGAGATTTTTGTTTTTGTCCTTTCCGCGGAGGTCGCGCCGTGTTCGTAATACGCTTTGTCTTCTTGTTGCTGACTTTGTGTATTGTGTGTGGGTGGGTCGGAGGGAGGGTTATGGGGTTGCTAGGCTTTTGGGGTTTTTGAGGGGTCGTTTGCGGTTCACGTGGTGGTGGGTGCAGCGTGCGTTTCCGAGCGAGTTCCGTGGTTGGTTCACGGGTGGGTATGTGCGTGGGGTTGCTTTTGGGTGAGTGGTCTTCTGTTTTCATCCTAGATCCCCGGCCCTCCGGTGGGCCTCCTCGGGGGAGTTGTGCTGGGTGTGTGTGTGGTTGCTCCTGTGGTTGTGTGTTCGGATGGTGTGTGGGGTTGTGTGTGTGTGTGGGTTTGCTTCTATGTTGGCTCCTGCGTGGGCCGTTGCTTGTACCTTGAGTGAGTTGCATGCGGCTGTTTTGTTACTCATTTTGTTGGTTTGATTGCTGTTCTTCCTGGAAGTGTGTTTGTTTAGGGTACATGTCTCTCTGTGTATCATTGTTCGCCCCGGATTCTTTCTTGGGGTTGTCATATAGTAGTGCCTGGGCCTTGGCCATGGTTTGTTTTTATGTTACTTATATGATTTGTGTGCGATGTGCTTATGCTTTGTGTTATTTCTGTACTTGTGTGCATTGTGTATTTATATGTGTGTCTGGTTTATTCTTTATATGTTAGTTGTGTCTTCCCATGTCCGTATGCGTCCGTTTGTTGTGTGTCCGTTTCTATGTTTATTTGTCTTCGGACTTGTGTCCCTGGAGTTTCTGGGGTCTTATTATGTAATGTCCTCTTCTATGCCTGTTTATGATTATGTTTTTGTTGTTATGTTCTGTTCTTAGGTTCCTGTCATGTATATATTGTGCTATACTTTGTATATTTCTTTTATCAAAATAAAAAAAAAAAAAAAAAAAAAGTTAAGGAATTGCGCCCAGTAAATCCTCCCCGGCCAGGATACGAACCCATGACATAGCGCTCGCGGAACGCCAGGCGAGTGTCTTACCACTACACCACGGAGACTGCATTTTTGAGATTTTCATTTTGAATTAATTGTTTTGTGTGACATTGCGTTGGAATTGAGCTGTGTTGTTTACCATACCGTTCATTTCATGGGTATAGCTTATTTCTTTCTTTTTTCAGTGTTTTTCATTTCGTTTTTTTAACTTAATCTTATGTTTCAGTGCAATTGGTGGTGAATTTCAGCTGTGTCGATTGATCTGCGTTTGAATTGTAATATTTCGTTAGTGTTTTTTGTTTTTGCTTTGAAAACAAGAAAATAGACAACACGTTTATTTCACTGCTGCCACAACAAACAGCCATGAATCCACCGGCTACAACGTTAACTACTTTCTTCCCGTTATGTCAAAATGACGCGTTTGCGAAAAAATTGCTGTATTCGGAAGTGCCAACATATTACACATAGAATGGGAGTAGAAAATCATTTGAACGACCCAAACAAGGAGAGCGAGTCGACGGACAACCTGGCATATTGAAATAAACTACGATAGGCAGACTGCACACGGTGCATCCCAATCAAGATGAATGCTTCTTTCTTCGCATGCTGTTGGTAAACGTGCCCCGTCCACCGTCTTTCCAGCCATTGAGATTTGTCAACGGCATAACTTATGCCAATTTCCGTAGTGAATGTCAAGCTTTGAATTTATTGGAGAACGACCGACACTGGGATGTATGAATTAATGAAGCATCCAACACGTCACATCCAAATCAAATTCGTGCATTGTTTGCAATCATATTGACCACCTGCTCTCCTTCGTCTCCATCAGAGTTATTGGAGAAATATAAATCCCACATGGCTGAAGATATTATCCGTCGAATACGCAAGGAAAATTCAAATATGAACATAGATTTTACATCAGAAATCTACAACGAAGCGTTGATAATGACTAAAGATTTGTGCGTAGAAATCGCGAACAAAGTTCTAAATCAATTGAAAATGCCATCACCGAATCGATCTGCTGCTGCTGCTTCGTTCGATGTAGAATTGTGTCGTGAACAAAATTACAAGACTGGTGATCTGTTGTCGCTTGTGCAGTCAAACATTCCTAAGCTAACGCTTGAGGGAAAAGGCATTTACAATCAAATAATTTAAACTGTCAATAACGGGTTATGAGAAATCTTTTAGATGCGCCAGGAGGAACTGTAAAACCTTCCTAATTAGATTGGTTCTGGCAGCATGTCGATCACAAAATAGCATAACCTTATCTCTCGCATTGTCCGGAATAGCTGCAACATTGTTACCAGATGGAAAAACTGTTACTTCGGCTAATGAAATTGCCATTGAACCTTCAATTCATTGAAACACCCACGTGCAGCATTTCCAAAGCATCCGGCATGGGAAAAGCATTGCACTAATGTAAACAAATTGTTTGAGATGAATGAACCATGGCCCACAAAAAATCGCTTGAGGCTCTTGATCGCTCATTGCAAGATTTTCGTGGAAACATCAGATCGTTTTGGAACGCATTAATATTGCTTGCATGAGATTTCAGGCAAACGTTACCTGTAATTCCTCGATGAACACCAGCAGACGAAATAAATGCTCCCCATAAATACTCTACTTTGTGGCGCCACGTAATGACGTTAAAATTAACTACAAATAGCCATGTCTAGCAGCAAAACGATCCATCAGCTGGGATATTCTCACATCAATTTCTGGAAAATGAGAACGGAAACGTGCCGGTTGATCTGACCTCAGGACGAATTTCATTACCTCATAACTTCTACAATTCAGTGACGTTAAAAGGAGAATTTTTTGAAAAAGTATTTCCCAATATTCAAACCAATTATAAGAATCACGATTGGCTGAATGAACGAGCTCTTCTTGCGGCCAAGAACAAAGATGTCTACGAACTTAACAATATTGTTCAGCCTAACATTCAAATTACGGCAGTCACATACAAGTCCGTCGACACTGTTGAGGAAGCAGATGAGGTGGTTAATTATCCAACAGAATTTTTTAATTCAGTAGATCTGCCAGGAATGCCATTACACGTACGGCAATTGAAAATCGGCGTTGCCATTTATCATGTTGCGAAATATCAACCAGCCAAAACTTTGCAACGCCACGCGCCTTGCAGTAAAAAAGTTAATCAGCAACGTCGTAAAGACCTGCAATCATGACAGGACCTTTCAAAGGTGAAGTTGTTCTCATTCCTCGCATTCCTATGATTCTAACGATATGTTATTTAAATATAAGAGATTGTAATTTCCAATTCGATTGGCGATTGGAATTACCATCAACAAAGCTCAGGGTCAATCTTTAGATTTGTGCAGTTTATAGCTAGACACGGATTGGTTCTCACATGGACAATTATATGTTGCATGTTCTAGAGACAGCAAACCAGACAATCTCTATATTCCCACAGACAGTGGAACAACAAAAAATATTGTATACCCACAAGCATTGTAAAGTCAAACATATTAGAAACGTGCACTTTTTTTCATGTAACCAGACTGAGCCACAGCAACGCGTGGCGGGTACTGTTAGTCTATATAAATAAAAATGGAAATGTTAGTTTGTTCAAAATCGCTAATTTCCGAAAGTTCTTCACTGATTGCTTTGAAATTTTCACACAGCGTTCCATTCGCATCCGAGCAGGTTTTTATATACATATTATATAGATGTCACTTCTGTGACGGGAAAAAAACATGCTTATTTGAAAAACTGTTTTTCATGTGTTTTTCAAGTGAGGAAGATCTTTGAAACCTCTTTACCGATTGCTTTCAAATTTTGACACAACGTTGCATTCGAACAGGTTTTTTTTTATGTACCTACTATATACATGCATTACTTGTGACAGGAAAAAACATGCGTTTTTTGAAAAACAACGCCATCTGTTGGACGTAAGAGCAACACACGCTGTAATCTCCATAATTTCTTCACTGATTGCTTTGAAATTTTAACACAACGTTCCATTCGAATACGCGCATCGTTTTATATACCTACTGTACAGATGCCACACCTGTGACAGGTAAAAAAAAATTTGTTTGAAAAATCAGCGCCATCTGTTGCACGTTAGAGCCACAGACACGCTATAGTAAATATATAACGATTCCAGTTCAATGTTTCCAATTGCATTGATAAATGTAATTGTCATAGATTTCGATATATTTTCATTTTGATTTAATTATTTTGTGTGACATTTCGTTGGAATTGAGCTGTGTTGTTTACCATACCGTTCAGTTCGAGAGTATTGTTTTTTATTCATTGTTTTTTATTTCATTTTTTTAACTGTTCTTATTTTTCAGTGATGGGAACATCAGATCATTTCATGTTATCAATTTTCTGATGGGGACATCAGATCATTTGGGAATGCATCAGACGAGGGAATGGGGAACGGTCGATAGGCTGAGGGGACGCGAGTGGGGGAACGAGGGGACAGGGGGATGGGGTAATTATGGGGACGACGAGGAGACGGGGGAGTTGGGGATGGTGGGGACGATGGGACGGGGGCAATGGCGAATGGTTGGGAGGACAATGGGCCAGGAGAGAGGGGGATGGTTGAGGACGAGGGAATGGCAGAGTGAGGCATGGTAGGGGAGGACAAGGGGGATGGGGGAGGGGATAATGGTGGGGAGGACGAGGGAATGGGGTAGTGGGGAATGGTAGGGAGGATGAGAGGATGGGGGGAGGGGAGAATTGTGGGGAGGACGCAGGCACAGGGGAAGGTTGCTGTGGCTCAACAACGCACATGCGTTGCTAAACCACAGCTGGGTACAGCTAGTAGGTGTATAAAAACCCGCTCGGATGCGAATGGAACGTTGTGTGAAAATTTCAAAGCAATCGATAAAGAACTTTCGGAAATTAGCGATTTTGAACAAACGAACATTTCCATTTTTATATATATACTAGCTGTACCCGCCACACGTTGCTGTGGCTCTGTCTATTTAAATGGAAAAGAGAGAAATCAGACAATGCACATTTCTAATATGTTTAATTTCACAATGCTTGCGGGTATACAATATTTTTTGTTGTTCCATTGTCTGTGGAGATACAGAGATTGTCTAGTTTGCCGTCTCAAGAACAGGCAACATATAATTGTCCATGTGACAACCAATCCATGTCTTGATATAAATTGCACAATTCTAAAGATTGGCCCTGAGCTTTGTTGATGGTAATTCCAAACACCAATCGAATTGGAAATTACAATCTCTGAAATTGAAATGATATATCTGTTAAAATTATAGGAATGCGAGGAATGAGGACATCTTCACTTTTCAAAGGTCCTGTCAAGATTGTTGCTTTTACGACGATGCTGATTATTTTTTTTTTGCTGCAAGGCGCGTGACACTGTAAAGTTTTGGCTGGTTGATATTTTGCAACATGATAATTGGCAAGCCAATTTTCAATTGACGTTCGTGTGATGGTATCCCTGGCAGGTTGAGTGAAATAAAAATAATTCTGTTGGATAATTAACTGCTTCATCTGCTTCCTCAACAGTGACTTTTATGTGACTGCCGTGATTTGAATGTTAGACTGAACAATATTGTTAAGTTCGTTGCTGGCCCTAGCTTTGGTAGGGGACAGACGTGTGCTTCGGCTCTCCAGCAGTTGGTGCTGTTTGCCAGATTCGGCCGGTTGGGGGCGGGTGTGTCTCTGCCCGCCTGTGCTGACGTGGGCAATGTTGTTGCCTGCCTGGCTACGTGCTGACGTGGCCGTTTTGACATGGGGGGGCCTTGCAATTCCTCCTGTTTTGCGGGTGAATTCCGTGGGTCTGGAATTCTCGTGCAAGGCTGGTTATCCGGCCATTGAGTTGGTAATGTGCGACATGCTTCGTGTCCCGGTGGAGGCTGTGTATGGAGTTGAGCTTGTTACGGCCCACCGGGTGATTGTCAAGTTCGTGCGGGAGGAGGAGTATCGGGACTTCCTCCGGCGGAACGAAGGGCGTTCGTTGCAGTTGCCGGATGTCGCCGGCTCCGTTACAATCTCGGACCGAAGTGGTGCCCTGACATATGTCAGTGTGCATGGTGCGCCCCTGGAGTTCCCTGAAGACCTTCTCCGGCGCTTCTTCGGGAGGTATGGTGCTGTCATCAGTGTGCGGGTGAACAAGCTTTCCTCGGGGAAGTATGCTGGGAAGCAGACGAACGTCCGTAACTTAGGTATGCGCCTGCGGTCGGATATCCCATCTTCTGTCCGGCTGCTAGGTTACTACGTTCGGGTGTATTATGCCCGGCAGCCCCGTACTTGTTTCCGGTGTGGCCAGTTAGGGCATCAGGCTGCCGGGTGCTCTGAGGCCCCTGCTGCACCTGTTAACTTGTTTCGGGAAGAGGATTTCCCGCCGCTCCCTCAGGACGTGGATTCCGGTGATGATGTGGGGCAGGTCCCATTCGCTGCTGATGCGGCCCCCCCTGCGTCACTCGACATGCCCCCGGTGGTTGTTGTCCCTCCTCCGAGTGTTCCCGTGGCTCCTGTCGCTGATCACTTCGCTGTGCCAGTTGCTCCCGAGGGTCTTCCGGCTGGTCTCTGTGGGTCGTCTGCGTCTTCCTCGAATCCTGCTGCTGTGCCTGGTCCTGCACCCTCGCCAGGTGTCACGGCTGTGCTGGGTGTTAGGGGGGCTGCGGAGCGTCCTGTTGTGTGCGGCCCAGTTCCCCATGTGGTTGAGGCTGCTGCCGTAGGTCCCATATCTCGTCACCTCAAATTGTTCACCTCTCTAGAGAATGCAATTTAAACTTTGTCACTCTTTCTTCATCTGACTTGTTTCTAATTTGCGTGATTAACTTCGTCATCCTACGCTGGATGCGTTCTAGTGAATTTATGTTTATTTTATAGAATGGCGACCAAACTGAACTGCATAATCTAAATGGGGCTGAACAAGAGCAAAATATAGCTGAAGAACAACACCGGGTGTCTTAGTAATAACGCCTCGATATATATATATATCCCAGTGTCCTATTTGCCTTATTACGAACATTTATGCAATTATTTTTTGGTTTTAAATTATTACTAATCATAATTCCCAGATCCCTTTCGCAATCCGACTTTACAATTGCAACACTATATAGCTCGTATCTAGTAACTTTATTATCATTACCTAGCCTCAGTCAGGTGCTGTCAGTTACAGTGAGAGGGTGAGTTAGCTGGAGCACCAGTTGTGTTTATATGGCAATGCTAGTGAGGGAGCTATGTGGAGCTCTGAAGACAGAGTTAGATTTCCTGCGAAAAGAGCTACGACACATGCAGGACCTAAGCCAGATGAAACAACGTCAGGAGGAATCAAATGAGTAAAGGGTCTTCGTCTTAGAATATCGTAGACGACAGCGGGACTTAAAAAGACTCTGACGAGGCCGCCTACAGATGTCATAAAGACTTCCAACATTCGCCGTGCTCGAAGACGAGTTCTGTAGGGAGACTGCAATTCACTCGAAAGGCAAGGCATCGAAGGGAATGCAGGTACCTCAAGATTCTCACAAAGTGAAGGCGATTAGCAAATTAGCCTAAGCAAATTTCGGTTGTAGGAGATTCCCAGGTGAGGTATTTGGATAGTGCTTTTTGTGCCAAAGATAGGGGGAACGGGTAAAGGGTTTGCTATCTGTGAGCAGGAATTAATGATATAGTAAACAACATGAATGATATTATGGCTGGAAATGGGAACAAACCCATTATTTGTATCAGTGCCGTTGGAAATGATGAATAACGAGTTAGGAGGATGGCACTGATACAGAGGCTTAAGACAACCATAGACTTAGTTAGGAGCAAGGGAGGAATCCCGGTCATATGTGGCATTCTTCCAAGAAAGGCAGTTAGAAATGAATGGTTGTCGAGGGCACTTGGTGTCAATTGCCGACTGGACAAATATTGTAAATCAAATGCAATATCTTTCATTGATAACTAGGAACACTTTTATGGAAGAAATGACATGTATGCTCAGGATGTGGTTCATTTATCCAGGTCTGGGGTTGTTACTGTTGCCTTTTCGTTGGAACCTGTGTTTGGAGGGGTTTGTTTGGGTTTAAACTGTTAATAGATAGTGGTATGGGAATTTATATGGGGAAAGGAGGCAGTAAACATATGTGTTCGTGGGAGTAAAAATGGCAAAATGAACAGGGAAGGAGAAGCGCCTCAAAAATAACGATACACTTAAGGTATATTACATGAACCGTAGGAGTCTAAAAAACGATATAAACGATTTAAATGCTCTTGTTAGCACAGAAACAATATATATTATTGCACTTACCGAAACATGGATGAATGTAGAAAACAAAGAACTATTAGCTGAATATCAAATAAACAGATTTAAACTATTTCACACATAGAAAAATTAGACGAGGAGGGGGAGTAGCCATATATGTTAGGCCATAAAATTTTAAAAATAGTCTGAAAAAGGGAATCCAACAGAGACACTCACAGAAACTATTTGGATAGAATTAAACGAAAGAACTAAAAATCCTTTAATAGGAGTAATATACATGCCACGTAACTTAAATAGACTGGAATCAAAGCATCTATGGGATGAAATATCTACATCATCTAGGTCAAACAATATTTGTGTCATGGGAGACTTTAATTTTAGCGGAAAAAACAGGATTAACAGAACAGGGAATAATGAAGCAGAAGATTTGCTTGAATTAACTGACGATTGCTTTCTTAAGCAACACATTAAGGAACCAACGTATGAAAATAATATTTTAGACTTAGTGTTAACTAACAGGGAAACACAAATTAATGACATCGAAATATGCAATGATCTTAGAACAGTGATCACAAAGAAATCATATTTAGCATAAAATGGAACAGATTTATTCGAGAAAATTCTGTTAAAGTAAAAGATTTTCGAAATGCTGATTTTAATGGCCCAAGAAATTTTCGGATGAAATAAATTGGAAAGTCCAGGGCATGGGGGGTGTGCCGGTCTTGGAGCGAGACGTGAACCCATCAATGAGTGATATAAAAAGGGATTCCGATGTGGATTTATAATATATCATATTTCAAAATATTCTGAGCAAAGTGCAGGAACGTAGAGTATCATACAAATTGAATAGATCAAATAACAGTGACCCGAAATATATAACAAAGGATCCGAGAAACCTTATAAGTAGAAAGAGAGCTTTACACAAAAGAATTGCCAGGGTGCTTGAGGAATGCAAAGGAGGAACTTAGAGAGCTATTGTCTACCATATTTAATAAATCATTAGTCAAGCAGAATGCCAGAGTCATAAAAGGTTGCTAATTGGGTACCAATTTTTCAAAAATGAAGATAGATCACTTGCGTCAAACTATTGGCCAATTAGCTTAACGTCTACTGTGGGGAAAGTTACTTTAATTGATAATTGCAAGTGCGATTCGTCTTCATCTTGAAAAACTTAAATTATTAAACGATTCACAACATGGTTTTACAAATGGCAGTTCATGGTTAACAAATTTGCTATAATTTTATTCCAGCGTTGTTGAGGCAGTTGATAGTGGTTTGATTTGTGATGTTGTGTACCTTGACTTTAGCAAAGTTTTTGTTACAGTTCCCCTTGAAAGACTGATTAAGGAGATGAAACGCTCAAGGAATTCGAGGTGCTATATTAAATTGGATTAGGGCATGCCTATACCAAAGGAAACAAAGAGGTTGTATCAATGGGGTTAAGTCTGAGAGGGAAAACGTTGTAAGTTTATGGCCTCAAGGCTCTGTCCTAAGACCTCTGTTATTCATAATATATATAAATAATTTAGCGTCAGATTTGAGCACCAATATTTGCAAATTTACCGATGATAACAAAAATCAGGAGAGAGCCGGTAGGCCGAGCGGACAGCACGCTGAGCTTGTGATCCTGTGGTCCCGAGTTCGATCCCGGGCGCCGGCGAGAATCAATGGGCAGAGTTTCTTTCAGCCTATGCCCCTGTTACCTAGCAGTAAAATAGGTACCTGGGTGTTAGTCAACTGTCACGGGCTGCTTCCTGGGGATGGAAGCCTGGTCGAGGACCGGGCCACGGGGACACTAAAAAGCCCCTAAATCATCTCAAGATAACAAAACCTGGAAAAAGACTCACTATCACTTCAAGGCGATCTAAATAGGGTTTTAAAAAGGTCAAAAGATTGGCAGATGCAGTTTAATGCTGACAAATGTAAGGTTTTGAGGCTAGGTAATGATGATAGAGTTACAAGATACGAGATTGATGGTGTTGAGATTGTGAAGTCGGATTGCAAACGGGATATGATAGTTATGATTAGTAACAATTTAAAACCAAAAAAATCAATGCATAAATGTTCGTAATAAGGCAAATACGACAAAGGGATTTATTTATCGAAGCGTTACTAATAAGACACAATATAGTTCGTCAGCTATAACTGACTCTGGTTAGGCCTCATTTAAATTATGCAGTTCAGTTTTGGTCGTCTTACTATACAATTTATATAAATTTCCTAGAACGCATCCATCATAGGATAAGAACATAAGATCATATGAATAAAGGTAACTGCAGAAGCCTTATTTGGCCCAAACAAGGCAGCTTCTATTTATAACCACCCAATATCACTCATGTACATGTTCAACCCAAGTCTCAACCAATCAAGGGGACCCACCTCTACCACGCTATGCTGCAAATTGGTTCCACAAACAAACAACCCTGTTTCCGAACCAGTATTTACCCAGGTCTTTCCTACATTTAAACTTATCCAATTTATACCCATTGTTTCGTGTTCTGTCTTGTGTTGATACTTTTAATACCATATTAATATCCCCGTTGTTATGGCCATTCAGCCACTTGTAAACCTCTTTCGTGTCACCCCTAATTCTTAGTCTTTCCAGAAAATATAATTTTAAGCATTGTCAATCTTTCTTCATATGACGTGTTTCTAATTTGAGGGATTAACTTTGACATCCTATGCTGGACGCATTTTAGTGAATTTATATCCATTCTATAGTACGGCGACCAAAACTGAACTTCATAATCTAAATGGAGCCTAACCAGAGCAAGATATATCTGAAGGTCAACATCAGGTGTCTTACACTTTGATTAATAAATTCCAGTGTCCTACTAGCCTTATTACGATCATTTAAGCATAGATTTTTTGTTTTTAAATTCATATTAATCATAACTGCCAGATCCATTTCTTAGTCTTTCCAGAAACAGAGAGTTAACATTAACAGAATCAACATTATCTCCGACTTCGCAATGTCAACACCATGAAGCTCGTATTTTGTAACTATCATCATTACCTAGCCCCAAGACCTTACATTTATTGGCAGGTGCAGCATAAAACTGCACCTGCATATCATTTGACCATTTCAAACTCCTGTTTAGATCGACTTGATATGATAGTGAGTTATTTTCCGTGTTTATTTCCCTCGCGTTTTTTGTATCATCGGTAAATTTGCCAATATTGCTACTCAAACCTGAATCTAAATTATTTATATACATAAGAAATAACAGAGGTCCCAGGACAGAGCCTTGAGGCTCTCCACTTACAACATTTTCCCAGTCTGACTTAACCCCATTTATACTAACTATATGTTTCCTTTAGCATAGCCATGCCCTAATCCAACTTAATATAGCACCCCCAATACCATGAGCCTCTATCTTTTTAATCAGTCTTTCATGTGGCACTGTATCAGAAGCTTTGCTAAAGTCAAGGAACACAACATCACAAACCTTACTACTATCAACTGCCTCAACTATGCTCGAATAAAAGATAGCAAATTTGTTAAATGTGAACGGCCATTTGTTAAACCATGTTGTGAATCATTTATTAATTTATGTTTGTCAAGATGAAAACGAAGGGTATTTGCAATCGTCGATTCAAGTACCTTTTCCACAGTAGACGTTAAGCTAATTGACCGATAGTTTGACGTAAGTAATCTATCTCCATTCTTAAATATTAGTTCCACATTATCAACCTTCCACGACTCTGCCTGATTCTAATGATTTATTAAATATGGTAGAGAATGGATTGCAAAGCTCCTCTTTGCATTCTTTTAGCACCCTGGCAAACACTCCTCCCCACCAAACTGGGGATTTGTTTGGTTTGAGTTTCACTATTTGTTTAGAACATAAGAACATAAGAACAAAGGTAAGTGCAGAAGGCCTATTGGCCCATACGAGGCAGCTCCTATTCTATAACCACCCAATCCCACTCATATACTTGTCCAACCCGCGCTTGAAACAATCGAGGGACACCACCTCCACCACGTTACGCGGCAATTGGTTCCACAAATCAACAACCCTGTTACTGAACCAGTATTTACCCAAGTCTTTCCTAAATCTAAACTTATCCAATTTATACCCATTGTTTCGTGTTCTGTCTTGTGTTGATATTTTTAATACCCTATTAAATCCCCCCTGTTATGTCCATTCATCCACTTGTAAACCTCTATCATGTCACCCCTAACTCTTCGCCTTTCCAGTGAATGCAACTTAAGCTTTGTTAATCTTTCTTCAAATGAAAGATTTCTAATTTGGGGAATTAACTTAGTCATCCTACGTTGGACACGTTCAAGTGAATTTATATCCATTCTATAATACGGCGACCAAAACTGAACTGCATAATCTAAATGGGGCCTAACCAGAGCAAGATATAGCTTAAGAACCACACCAGGTTTCTTGTTACTAACGCTTCGATTAATAAATCCCAGTGTCCTATTCGCCTTATTACGAACATTCATACATTGATCCTTTTGTTTTAAATTTTTACTAATCATAACTCCCAGATCCCTTTCGCAATCCGACTTCGCAATCTCAACACCATCTAGCTCGTATCTTGTAACTCTATCATCATTACCTAGCCTCCGAACTTTACATTTATCAGCATTAAACTGCATTTGCCAATCATTTGACCATTTCAAAACCCTATCTAGATCAACTTGAAGTGATAGTGAGTAGTCCTCCGAATTAATTTCCCTACCGATTTTCGTATCTTCGGCAAATTTGCAAATGTTGCTACTCAAACCTGAATCTAAATCATTTATATATATTATAAACAACAGAGATCCCAGGACAGAGCCCTGAGGTACTCCACTAACAACATTATCCCACGTTGACTTAACCCCATTTATACTAACTCTCTGTTTCCTTTGGAATAGCCATGCCCTAATCCAAGTTAATATAGCACCCCCAATACCATGAGCTTCTATTTTTTTAATTAGTCTTTCATGTGGCACTGTCAAAAGCTTTGCTAAAGTCAAGGTACACAACATCACAATCCTTACCACTATCAACTGCCTCAACTATGCTGGAATAAAAAGTTAGCAAATTTGTTAAACATGAACGGCCAATTGTAAAACCATGTTGCGACTCATTTATTAATTTATGTTTTTAAAGATGGAGACGAATTGTATTTGCAATTATTGATTCGAGTAACTATCCCACAATAGACGTTAGGCTAATTAGCCGATAGTTTGACGCAAGTGATCTATCTCCTTTCTTAAAAATTGGTACCACATTAGCTACCTTCCATGACTCTGGCACTCTGCCTGACTCTATTGATTTATTAAATATGGTTGACAGTGGGTCACAAAGCTTCTCTTTGCATTCTTTAAGCACCCTGACAAACACTTCATCCGGCCCTGGGGATTTGTTTGGTTTTAGTTTCTCTAATTGTTTAATTACATCCTCCCTGGTAACTGCTAAACTAGTCAACCTGTCCTCATCACCACCCACATAGACTTGTTCGGCTGAAGGCATATTGTTAAGTTCTTCTTTAGTAAATACAGATATAAAATATTTGTTAAAAATACTACTCATCTCCTTGTCATTATCCGTTATTTGACCTGTCTCAGATTTTAATGGACCTATCCTTTCTCTAGTCTTAGTTCGATATAACTGAAAAAAACCTTTAGGATTTGACTTTGCTTGCTCTGCTATGCGAACTTCATAGTTTCTTTTTGCTTTCCTAATCTCTTTTTTAACATTTCTAACCAGTTGTATGAATTCCTGTTCTAACCTGACTTCCCCATTCTTAATCCTTTTGTACCAAGCTCTCTTTTTTACCTATATGGTTCTTTAAATTATTTGTTATCCACTTTGGGCCATTAGTATTCGACCTATTCAATTTGTATGGTATACTACGTTCCTGTGCTTTGTTTAGAATATTCTTAAATAAGTTATATATTAAATCCACATCGAAATCCCCTTTTACGTCACCTGTCGCTGGGTTCATGTCTCGCTCCAAGACCGGCCCATACCCCATACCCAAGAGTTTCCAATCTATTTGACCCAAAAAATTTCTTAGGCTATTAAAATCAGCTTTTCGAAAATCTGGCACTTTAACAGAATTTTCTCCTACAGGTCTATTCCATTCTATGCTAAATCTGATTACTTTGTGATCACTGTTCCTTAGCTCACTCCCTATTTCGATGTCATTAATTTGTGTTTCCCTGTTAGTTAACACTAAATCTAAAATATTATTTTCCCGCGTTGGTTCCTTAATGTGTTGCGTAAGAAAGCAATCGTCAATTAATTCTAGAAAATCTTCTGCTTCACTATTCCCTGTTTTGTTCACCCAGTTTATTCCACTAAAATTAAAGTCACCCATGACATAAATACTGTTAGATCTAGATGCTCTAGATATTTCATTCCATAGATGCTTTGCTTCCATTCTGCCTAAATTTGGTGGCCTATATATAACTCCTATTATAATATTATTTGCTTTTTTGTTTAATTCTATCCAAATAGTTTCTGTGTGTGGCTCAGTTTTGATTCCCTCTTTGAGACTACATTTCAAATTGTCCCTAACATATATGGCTACTCCCCCTCCTCGTTTAATATATCTATCTGTGTGAAATAGTTTAAATCCATTTATCTGATATTCAGCTAATAGTTCTCTATTTTCTACGTTCATCCACGTTTCGGTAAGTGCAATAATATCTATTTTTTCTGTGCAGACAAGAGCATTTAATTCATTAATTTTATTTCTTAGACTTCTACTGTTAGTGTAATATATCCTAAGTGAATTGTTATTTTGAGGCCCTTTTCTTTCCCTGATCATTTTGCCAATTCTTTTCTCCCACGAACACATACTTTTATTACCTCCTTCCTCCAAATCAATTCCCATACCACTATCTACTAACAGTTTAAACCCAAACAAACACCTCTAACCACTGGTTCCAACGAGTTCGCAACAGCAACAACCCCAGCCCTCGATAGATGCACCCCATCACGCGCATACATTTCATTTCTTCCATAGAAGCGTTCCCAGTTGTCTATGAAAGATATTGCATTTGATTTGCAATATGTTTCCAGCCGGCAATTGACACCAAGTGCCCTCGACATCCATTCATTTCCCACTACCTTTCTTGGAAGAATGCCACATATGATCGGGATTCCTCCCTTGCTCCTAACTAATTCAATGGCTCTCCTAAATCTCTGTATTAGTTCCTCTCCTCACTCCTAACTCGCCCAACATCATTACCCCCTGCACTAAAACAAATAATGGGTTTGTTCCCATTTCCTGTCATAATATCATTCATGTTTTCAACAATATCACCAATTCCAGCTCCCGGATAGCAAACCCTTAATCTGTTCCCCCTATCTCTGGCACAAAACGTTCTGTCTAAATACCTCACCTGGGAATCTCCCACAACCAAAACTCGCTTCGGTACTGCCCTAACTTTCTGAGCAGCCTGAGGGGCCTGCGCTCCGCCGTTCCTCGCTGCAGGCGCCCTACAGCACTCGTCCTCCAACACGGCAAATGAATTTGCCGTCCTTAGGGCGTCTGTAGGCGGCCTTGTCAAGGTCTTCTTAAGACCCCTGTCTTTCACTACTCTCCACGATGAGGTCTCGTCAACACTGGTCTCCTCCTTCGTTTCCTCTCGAAGTCTCAGCCGTCGTACCTCCTCCCGCAGGGAATCCATCTCTGCTCTCAGAGCTCCAACCAAACTCACCAAATCATTAACTAATCCTTCCATTATTGCAATAATAATGTTACTCCAGAGCTCCAGCTAACACAACCTCTCACTAATGTTTAATAACATTATCTCAGGTAACTGTTAAACTAGTCAACCTGTCCTCATCCCCACCCACATAGACTTGGTCTCAGCTGAAGGCATATAGAGTTAAGTTCTTCTTTAGTAAATACAGAGAATAAATATTTATTAAAAAAACTACTCATCTCCTCGTCATTATCCGTTATCTGACCTGTCTCAGTTTTCAATGAACATTTCCATTTCCCTAACCTTTGTTCGATATAACTGAAAAAACGTTAGGATTTGCCTTCGCTTGCCCTGCTATACGAACTTCATAGTTTTTTTTATTTTTTGCTCTCCTTACCTCTTTTTTAACATTTCTAACCAGTTGTACGAATTCTTGTTCTAAACTGACTTCCCAATTCTTAATCCTTTTGTACCAAGCTCTCTTTCTACCTATAAGGTTCTTCAGAACTATTGTCATCCATTTCGGGTCATTAGTATTTGATCTATTAAATTTGTATGGTATACTACGTTCCTGTGCTTTGCTTCAAATATTTTAAAATAAGTTATATGTTGAATCCACATCGAAATCCTTTTTAACATAACCAATTGGTGGGTTCACTTCATGCTCCAAGACCGGTCTACCCCCTATGCCCAAGACTTTCCAATCTATTTGACCCAAAACAATTCTTAGTATATTAAAATAAGCTTTTCGAAAATCCGGCACTTGAACAGAATTTTATCCTACAGATCTATTCCATTCCGTGCTAAATCTGATCTCTTTGTGATCACTGTTCCCTAGTTCACTCCCTATTTCGATGTCATTAATTTGTGTTTTCGAGTTCTACTTTCAAGTTGCGTTGTACGTCTTAATATGTACTATGGTCCTCATCCTGCCTATAAGTACTACCTAAACAGAAGGATGGGCTTAATAACTGTGATTTAGTATTGCATTTAAATATAATAGCTGGCCAACGATGAGAGTATGTCAGTATAAAAAAAAACAGTGTGATTTAATTTAATAATTTGAGTATGTAACAATGGTTATGTAACGGTGTGAATAGGTTCAGCTACCGATTCAAACGTGAGAGTTTGAATTATGCAAGAGATTGAAGCATGGGGCGCATCCATTCACGTATATTAACAAAGAAAACCGATCGATAATGGTGGAATTGTTCTATTTTCATTCACTTTACTATCGTTTCCTAAAAGTATGGGTGATTGTCAGTGGTTTTTGTTATTAGAAAAAAGTGGTATTCGGTCATTTCACTCGATTAGAGGAGATTTTAATCTCGATTCTAATGTAGAATAATAGAATACATTACTACAAAAGATTCGAATGCATTTTGCATGGAAATTAATGCTTTTGCAACGAAATTCGAAGTTTTAACGTTCGTCAACATGTAAGCATCGTTTACATGTTCATGTAAAATGCATTTGACCCAAATCCGTCTGCAGTTGAAAAATACGATGAATATGGGAAATATGACTTTTGACCGTTATTTGTCAGCGTAATTCAGAGTGATTACATGCACTTGGAGTTTTAAATTAAGTCTTATTTTAACGAGAAATATGCATATAAGTGAAAACTGAGTTTCGTCATATTTTGCCCAAATTGACATTCAGTTTCAAAATTAAGATGTATATTTAAAATCTGATGCTTGAGTCCTATTTTTTAGCATAATTGTGAGTGATTGCACACTCCTTGAACTTTCAAATTGACTCATTTTATACAGAAAATGGATCATAATAGAAAAACAGAGAATTTTACATTTTACCCAAATCCAAATGCAGTTTGAAAAATACGATGACTATGGGAAATATGACTAATGACTGTTATTTCTTAGCATTATTCCAGGTGATTGCACATATTTGGAGTTTTAAGCTCACTGAAGTTTTAAAATGTTAGTTCTATCACTCACATTATTAGGGTAAAGGAAAATATTTTATATTTATTAGGAAGCCACACCAAATAATTTCACATTATTTATCAAGCTATAGGATAATATTTCATATTCTTATGAAACAACACTAAATAATATTACATTAATAATTAAGCTACAGGAATATATTTCATTTTCATTATGGAGAAACACCAAAATATATCACAAATTTTTATCAAAATATATCAAATTTTGATTTTTTTTTAAATTTCAAAATTTGAATAACTTTTCCATTTTTCATTCAATTTACATGAAACTTACACCTTATATGTAAAATGTATGTCTCTCTACAATCGGAACTTATGTTGTTTTCCTAAGTTCATTTATTGATTTTATAATAGCAATAAACATGACATATTTGCATAATTTTTTCGGGGAACTTTGAATATTTGTATTAGGAAAACTAAAGATGTTTGGAAACCTTTATAAGTTCCGATCCTTTATTATATGTTAATGTGTCAGAAAAGTGTCATAGAGTGAATGATTATATCTAAAAGGTGTGATTTTTTACTCACACTTGAAAATGTATAAAATTCGTTGAAAAAAAAACACAAAAAAATCTCCCTTTCTATTTACGCTGCAGTACTGAAACTTGGGACAATTGCAGCCCTTTTCAAATACAACTAATAAAAAAATATTGGTTGACATTGAACAACTCTTTGGCCACTAGGTAAATGCCCCTTTTAAGAATCAAACTACAGGAAAATATTTCATATTCATTACTAAGTAACAGCAAAAAAATCATATTAATTATTAAGCTAAAGGAAAAGGTTTAACGTTTATTTTGAAGCAACACAAAAAATCATATTAATTATCAAGTTACAGTAAAATATTTCATGTTCAATATGCGGAACACGTAGGAAATATATCACATCCATTATCTAGAATCTATATTATTGAAACATCTATTCAGTGACTGTGAAAACTGTGAAAGATTGTGAAAGATCGTGAAAGATTGTGAAGATTGTGAAAATTTCAACTATTGCCGAGTTGGTTTAAACTGTTATATCGTTAACACTTTAAACGTGCATGCGAGTGTTTTATAACTTTATTTATTTGAAGGAGCAGATACTTAGCCTTTCATTCTCTCCCTACCCTGTTCCTCTAAATCCTCCTTCTTTCTTTACCCCATCCTTCTCTCTCTACCCCTTCCTTCTCTCCCTACCTCTTCCTTCTCTCTATACCTTTTCCTTCTCTCCCTACCCCTTCCTCTAACTCTTCCTTCTCCCAACCCTTCCTCTAAATCTTATTTCTCCCCCAACCTCTTCCTTCTCACCCCACCCCTTTCTGTAACTCTTCCTTTTCTTCCAACTCTTCCTCTAACTCTTCCTTCTCACCCTACCCTCTTCCTCTCACCCTTTCTTCATCTCCCTAACCATTCCTTTCACCCTTTATTTTCTCCCTAACCATTCTTGTCACCCTTTCTTCCCTCCCTAACCATTCCTGTCACCCTTTATTCTCTCCATAACCATTTCTGTCACCCTTTCTTCTCTCCATAACCATTTCTGTCACCCTTTCTTCTCTCCATAACCATTTCTGTCACCCTTTCTTCTCTCAATACGACTAACTTCATTCCTTCTCTCCCCCAACCCACTCTTCCATCTCCTTTCTTCTTCCCCAATTCATCCTCTCTTCTCATTTTGGCTTTGTACAGGTCAGGGTATTGTGGGGGTCAGGTTGCTGCATATTAGGCCTGGATTTTGCTTGGGGTGGAAGAATCCTCATTTTGAACATTCTGTTATGGTCGTTATAACTACCATGTTTATATTTTAATATGAATAAACTGAGACATTTCACATTAATTTTGCAATCTATGACTTTTTTTATTTATATCTGTATCAATATATATCTATCCCTCTATCCATCTGTGTGTCTTCATCTTTTTTTTGTTAAACTAAGACTATGGTTCATAAGGGCTGTCAAATGACGTATCTAGTGAAACTGCAAGCACGAGCAGTATTCCTACCTCTAAGCTCATCTGAATCCTTCTCCTAGAAACTCATTTATTTCATGATAATGTACTTTGAAACTATCATATATGGAACTATCATATAAGGAACCTGGTAAAACTGCAAGCAATAGCTGTAATCCTACCTCAGCTCAGTTGAAACCTACTCCTAAAGGACCATTTATTTCATGAGACTGTTATATTCATCCTTAAGAATAGCCTTTATTCATTAACAACATTCGATAAAAATCTTATAAGGAACAGGATGAGCCTGTAGCCAGCTGTGTGCCAGAGGCTTCATGTAAGCAGTTGACCTGATTTCCCGAGTTTCCACCTGTTGACCGAACAAGTTCCAGACGCGAGTCAGTCTAGGAGTGAATGATCGCTGATGGAGTGATGTTCTTGAGAAAGGCTCTTCCAGCGTGAGACTGTTGAAGGTTGAGAGCATAGTGCTACGGGTGACAACTACTGGTAGTCCACAGAGTTGTTCCAGGGGGAGAACTTTGGGAATGTTTTCCGTATACATAACAGTAAGACCACCAACGTCACATCGGTTTTGCAGGCTCTGATGTTCAGACCGTTCCCACCAGACTTGAGCAATACTAGAGATGAGCTTTCATGCCCGTCTCTCCACTTTGTCCAACAGTCTTGCCATGTTGGACAAACAGTCCAACTTTGACAATGATTGGCGTCTCGCCTACCCCTCAGATTGATAGGGGGCCAGCGATCCAAGAAAGTGCTGCATACTGTAGATGGAAGCGAACTTGTGCTTCATATAAGGTTTTGCAGCCCTTGCTGTCAAGAAGGCGTAAGCTGAGCCGTAGGGCTGTAAGTTTCCTGGCTGCCTTTTGAGCTAGGTTAAGCAAATAATTGTATATGGTTAAAGTGATTAACTGGTGTATTTATTGTACCTACCCCTTTTGTTTTACTTTCATTACTGAGCTCACCCCTTGAAAGCCTCTACTAACTTGGGGCCGGATACCAGAGCTTTCGTACCACCAGAAAAGAACCCGGTTGCATCCCATTGTGACCGTAACACCAAGATGTCAAATTCATCTGTGAACTTTATGGTTGTGTCATCCCATTTGCAAGATTGTCAGATTTGCCATGTGCAGGCTAGTTATCAATATCTTTTTGTTTTCTTACCCGCCAATGTAGCCAGCCATCTCCTACCCCAGGTGGAAATTGATGAGAGTTGATGATTGATGATTCTTGCAGCAGTTGGTATTTCTTCCTTCCCGTATGTTAAGGATGGAGTGCAGTCATCAGCACAGGCTTGAGCTTCAGGAATGAGATGAAGTAGATCGTTGGAATAAACATTTCACAGTAGAGGGCCAAGGACACTATCCTGTGGAACGCTGGCAATATTGAGTGACTTTCGTGTTCTTGTCCACTGAGGACTACCCTTAGAGTCCGTAATTGAAGGTAATCTTTCATTAACTCTATGAAGGAGCCTGAGATACCTTGTGCATGAAGCCTCACGCAGATCAAAGGCTCTTGCTATGTCTAGAGCAACAACACGGCTGATCTTGGACTCGTCCACAGACTGATGCCACTTAGTGGGGAGATTTAGCAAAAGATCAACACCTGATCGCCCTTCCCTAGAGCCATATTGTCGATCATATATAAGCCGATGATGAACACAAAATTATAGACTTTGCTAAGCGATTAATGATTCTAGGAATTTGCCAGTAATGCAAAGCAGTGACACTGGTCTGGAGTTACCAACCATTGAGGTGTGTACATTGCACATAAGAATATTGAGGTACATTGCACATAAGACAATCGAGGTATTTGCATATAGAATTTATGCAAATGTTCGAAGAACATAATTTCAAAATGACTAGAGATGACCACATCAATGGGCTGGGCATGTACAGATTTTCTGATGCATACTGCAACATCCTCTCCTTGACCCTGCCTATCTCGGTGCATCCATGAGGTATAACCGGCAATTGTAGCAAATTTCTCAGGGGTCCTGTCATCTTGAAATGTTTCTAGCACACAACAACCAAATCAGGACGCTTAGTGTTCACAAAGCTGTGTGTGAGATCGCCATCATCGGTAATGAATTCCCTGATGTTGGTCGACAGTATGCTGATCGATTGACTCCTCATGTCTGCGTGTTGCTCGAGAAGGCACCTGTGAAGGGTGGCAGACTTCATAGCTGGTGTGCTTGTGATGTGTAAATCTGTTGTGCTGAGTAGGGCACAACGTCACGTGCAAGGCTTGGGTATATGCATACCCAAGCTTTGTAAGTAAGAATTCTGTCGAGTAAGAGTGTGCACCAAGTCTGAGTATTTCTTAGATTGATCCAAGATAGTCTCTAAACATTTGTTCCTGTCTATCCAGATCCATTTTGCTTCTACATGTGTCATCTTGGTTACCTCTTCGGTGGCAGTGATTGCACATGAAATCACTCCGACAAGTTTTAAACGTATGCCCCCTGCTACTGCATTTAGAGCAGGGCTTTACCATAAGGTTGGGAAGTTGTCCAGACTGATTGCTGTTAATCAGTCTGGCACTCTTTTTATCTCTGTATCTATATATATATACTATCTCTCTCTCTCTTTATGCATCTTTCCCTGTACATATCTATCTCTTGCTCTTCATCTGTCTGTCAATCTCTCTATATCTATATAGCTAGCTTTCCATACTTAGCTATCTATCTCTCTTTATCTATCTATATGACGATATCAATGCCATCTGTTGAACGCAACCGTCCCTATTTCTGTTCCCTAGTGGAAAGCTGTGATCTTACTGACAAATCTGTAGTTTCATTCTTACTATTAAATTTATACTCTAGCTGAAGCGATGTAGAGCGTACCTTGGTCGACAAGAATTCGTCCACCCAGGGCAGTCCTGAACTTAAGACTTGTTCCAGTGGAAACAAGTGCCCGAGACGGGGGAGACAATGATTTGTTTGAGATAACCAGTGAAGTATTGGTGATTGGACCAACGTAACCTAGGATGGCCCAGTTGAGTTACTAGATGGAATTAGCGTTCGTCTGTCCTCTAAGTTAAGGCTTGTAATAGGTGAAGAATTTAGGTCTTGATGCTGTTACTGACAGTTCACGTACCAGTACATGGAGGAGTTGGTACTGTTACTGGCAGTTCACGCACCAGTACATGGAGGAGTTGGTATTGTTACTGACAGTTCACGCACCAGTACATGGAGGAGTTGGTACTGTTACTGGCAGTTCACGCACCAGTACATGGAGGAGTTGGTATTGTTACTGACAGTTCACGCACCAGTACATGGAGGAGTTGGTACTGTTACTGGCAGTTCACGTACCAGTACATGGAGGAGTTGGTATTGTTACTGACAGTTCACGCACCAGTACATGGAGGAGTTGGTACTGTTACTGGCAGTTCACGTACCAGTACATGGAGGAGTTGGTATTGTTACTGACAGTTCACGCACCAGTACATGGAGGAGTTGGTGCTGTTACTGGCAGTTCACGCACCAGTACATGGAGGAGTTGGTGCTGCTACTGACAGTTCACGCACCAGTACATGGAGGAGTTGGTGCTGTTACTGACAGTTCACGCACCAGTACATGGAGGAGTTGGTGCTGTTACTGACAGTTCACGCACCAGTATATGGAGATGGTATTGTTACTGACAGTTTATAAACCAACATCCCACCGCTGCCACCACTGTAATATGGGCCAGCCATTAACCTCATTTACTGGTTAAATGCTGGTCGTTAATTCGTTGTTCGTATTGTTCCCCCGAGTTCTACTGTATCTTCAGTATTACCCTCGTGACCTTAAGCGTTTCATCGCCTACATATCACGACACGAGAACGTTGTACCTCAGCACCAGCACATTCACTAGAGACTTAAAAAGAACACCGCCTTCACCTGATTCAAATCCTTACTGAGTAATTCCCCTTACTGACTGTGAAACAGGAAACAGTCAATAGACGTAGATCCACGAATGTGGATCCGCAATTCTCCGACAGGAGGGATGATATTTACATTAAAGTGTGGACTAACTCAACACAAGGGATTATATGAGGTTTTAGATAATTGATGTTGCTTGCAGGACCGAATGGGCGCCTAGCACAGAGCATGGGGTTTTGAACACAACAAAAGAATATAAAAGGGAGTGAAATTCTTAAACACCATAAATCACTCATCAAGTTTATTGAAACATAAAATATATTTTACAATGAACGAACACTCCCTAATTGAAATCTTTCTATCTGAGGCAAATGAGTAAGACTTATTAAAATACTAGTACTTAGAAACTCACAGACTTTTTACCTTAAACTAAGCCAGTTGTTCAGCCTTGCCTATGGAGGGAAGATCTTGACCCAGGAGATTTTCTAGCCACACTGACTCCTTGTCCTTGACCCGGCTTCCAGCAGCTACCCAAGATTACTCCGCCCGTCTCACTGACCGCCTTACTAGCTATCCTGGTTAATTAACAAAGCTAATCCTATTTATACTGATGGTAATTATATAGACACTAAGCAGGATTAATTATTAATTCCTATTTTGAATGCCCCATGAATTTATCGAATTTAAATAAGATAATAAGCATGGTGATAGATACATATTTTCCACAAGCTTGGATGTTCCTTGAACTGGAAAGGGGTCACGCGGCTCATCAGAAAGTAGTTCGTATTCTAAATGAATTCTCTGCCCCTTTTACCTAACTCTTGTTACTTTTTAAAAGAAGTCTATATATTTCCTTCCTTACTGTATATCTTGATCCCAGTCTCAGATATATAATATTCTCAAAACTAAGTAATAACCTTGCACATGATAAATTAACTAAGATAGCGTCTAAGAGGAGAGGAAAGGTGAAAGTGGGGGGAGGGGAAGGGGTTTGAGATGCATGCTTGGGGGGGAGTGGGAGGAGTTCAAGTAGAATCCTGACGTAGGTCGGCTTTTGCAATTTATCCATGTTACACTTTATTCTAAATGGATGTTTAATTATCATTGGTGATAAGGCAAGGTTGATTATACTACAATTACTTTAATACATACATTTCTGTAACTTAGCCTAGTGAGTTAAACACAACGTGTTTGGCAAATCTGACTAATCCCCCCGTCGTAATCCCTTGGGGGAAACCTTTTCTGAAAATTCTGGTAGCCAGTATGTCTGACTTTCATCTTAGATTGTAACCTGTAAACACCTGTGCATGTAGGAGTTGGCACTGTTACTGATAGTTCACACACCAGTACATTGGAGGTCTTTGTGCTGTTACTGACAGTTCACGTACCAGTACTTGTTAATGCCAGCTGAATCGCTAACACCCAAGGTGAGGTGAGACTCGTACTTCAGGTAGCACACAACTGTGGAACAAATATTAGAATTTAATGACAGTTAACGTGGATCATTGATTGCAGTAGTTTACCTTACAAACAAGCAGAAACCTGACGACCACACCAGAGAAGACAAGACGTGACTTAAAAAGAAGTTTTTCTATGCCACAAACAATACCACCCCACAACAATACTGCTAACAATACCACCCCGTCAAAAGACAGCTAACAACACCACCCCACAACAGTATTGCTAACATTACCTCCCAGCCACAATACTGTTAAAAATACCACCCAAAAACAATTCTGCTAACAATACTACCCCACAACAATACTGCTGAAAATACCACCCCACAACATTACTGCTAACAATTCCACCCCACAACAATACTGCTGACAGCACCACCCCACAACAGTAGTAGGCATCCTTCAGTCTCGGAAGACTATGGAGTTGCACTCTAGTTGAAAATCCTGGTGCAGCGTCTGGTGTGGCTGATGAGGCCAATTCGAAAATGGCAGTCCATCCCACATCGAACACACACAAAGTCTGATTCTGGTCTGTCTTCTTGGCTACCAGCTATATCTCTCTGTTGACCATTCCACACACTAGAAAATGAAAGGACGACGACGTTTCGGTCCATCCTGGACCATTCTCAAGTCGATTGTGTGGGACCATTCTCAAGCCTCAAGTCACCTATCCCTCTCTGTCTCTCTTCCTCCGATTTCTTGGCAAGAGACTCCTCGAACTTGGAGAGACCTCTCTGAACAGACTGACCCCAGGCTGATCGGTCTGCGGCCAGCGTTTTCCACGTAGCAAGATCGAAGTCCATGGTTTTCAGATCCCTTTTGCATACGTCTTTGTAACGCAGCTGGGGTTTGCCTGGTGGACGCTTTACCTGCGTCAGCTCTCCACATAGGAGATCCTTGGGAATCCTACCATCGACCTTTCGCACCACTTGCCCGAGTCAGCGTATTCGTTTCAGCTTCAGCATTGTGTACTTGCTGAAGCAGAAATTCTAGTTCTCCCCAGGACGCTGTTGTTTGTCACCTTGTCCTGTCAGGTGATGTCCAAGATAAGTCGGAGGCAGCGCATGTGGTAGGCTTTCAGCTGTCTTTTCTGACGGGTGCGGAGTGTCCAAGACTCACTGCAATATATGGGAGTTCTCAGGATGCAGGCTCTGTAAACCTGGATCTTTGTACACTCAGTCAGCTTATTGTTGGCCCACACTCTCTTTGTCAGTCTGGACATGGTTGAACATGTCTTACCAATGTGTTTGTTTAGCTCTGTATCGAGAGCGAGGGAGTCAGAGAGTGTGGAGCCCAGGTACACAAAGGCGTGACCGATTTCCAGGCTGTAATCGGAGATGCCGATGTCAGGTAGGGAGTCTTCTCCTTGTCCCATGACCTGAGGTTTCTTCAGGCTGATGGTGAACCCGAAAGCCTGACAGGCCTCGCTGAAGCGGGTCATGAGCCGTTGGAGGTCTTCGGCTGAGTGGGCAGTGACTGCTGCGTCGTCAGCAAAAAAAGGAAGTCGCACAGACACCTCAGCTGAACCTTTGTCTTGGCTCCCCCCCTCCCCGCTCAGCTCGTTGATGCCGTGAGGGGGGCTTAGTGGGCGGCTGCCGGAGTGTGATGCTCCTTGGGACAGTCCTCTGTCCTTTTCTAGCCTTGTGCTCCTGCTTCCGTCCTCTCCAATTGTGCTGAGCCCCTTTTCCTTTTCTTTCTGTTTCGTTTTTCTCCCCCCTCTTCTCCTATCTGCTTGTCGTTTCCTGCCGACCTTTTGCTTGTTTTGGATCTTTTTTTGAACTTCTTCTATTTTGACGCCCGGGTGCTTGAGGAGGCATACTCTTGCACCCGTAGAACTGTTGTACCCGACGTCTCGAGGGGAACCTTTCATTGTCAATCCCCCTTTCGTCGCTGAACCCGATCCCGACGGACTGACGGTTCTTAAGGTGACGTTTGTGGGGCGTATACTCACGACGCACCCCTAGGGGGCCCCAGCATGATCGGCGATAGCTTCCTGTTGGGTGTCCTGCCTCTAATTGTGGCTCCATGGTGGGTATGGGGGCACATTCGTGGATGAATTTGTTTCTCTTCGTCTCTATGTCGATAAATGTTTCCGTTGTATCCTCTCAGGCTCGTGGGGTGGGCGACCAAGCCCCCGAGTCGGCCTGTATTAAAAGACCGGGCTCTGTAGCTCCCGCTGCGTTGGGCCCCGACCTTGCGCCTCCTTTGACCATCCTGACTTCTTCCCCCAGCTCCCTTCCCTCCTCTGTGGTCGGGTCGAGCCTCCAACCCCCAGTGGTGACCACTTCGTCCCCCGGTGCGGCTAAGTCTCTCGTTGTGACTACTGCGCCTTTTGACCCCTCTCTCTCTGGGGGTTCTCAACGCCGTTCGCGCCCCGGCCGCACTCGCTCGATTCCTTCCCGTATTGCCGCGTATCAGGCCTTGTTTGGTCCCGCTTCATGGGCCAAATACTTTGATCTCCTCCCTCTAGATTCTGCGCCTCCTGACGATTTCTCCCTCCATTGGCATCTTGTTGATTCCGTGGATGCGTCTGTTACCTTCAACCCCACTCGTCTCGGTACACATGTCGTTGCTGCTCCTTCTCAGGATGCAGCTTCCCGCTTGGCAGCCTTGTCTTGCCTTGGCGAGATCCCTGTTCGGGTCTCCAAGAACGTTCAGATGAATGCCAGTGTTGGCACTATTCTCCTCCCACCCCATGTTGCAATCGGTGTTCGGATTCTGCAGGATTGCCACGATGATATTCGGCATATCCTTGATGCCCAAGGCCATTCTGTCCTCCAGGTTGACTCGTTTACTCGTCCCCCTCGTGGTCGTCGCCGTCAACCCCTTCGTGTTGTGAACATCACCTTTGATGGTAGGACCCTTCCATCCTCTGTCATTCTTGCTGGTGCCAGGTGCTCTGTCCAGGAGTATATTCCTTCTCCTCGACTTTGTAACAAGTGCTGGAGGTTTGGGCATGGTGCCCTCCGCTGCTCTGGGACTGTCTCTGTCCTTTGTGTGGGGGTGAAGGTCACTCTAAGTCGGAGTGCACCTCTCCCCAAGCTCGCTGCCTCAACTGCAGTGAGGCCCATCCTACCTTCTCCCGTGCGTGTGTCCATTACAAGCTTGAGGCAGCCGTCCTCACCTTGAAGCACAGGGAGCGTTTATCTTTTCCCGAGGCGAGACGCCAGGTTCGCCGGCTCCCGCCTTATGCTAATATCTCTTATGCTCGCGTGTTGCGCTCTTCCTCTCCTCGTCCTTCCCGCCTTCCTCAGACTCACAACCGTTTCCAGACCTTGGACCCTGATACGTCCACTGCCCCCTCCTCTGTTCCTTTGAGTTCTGTCCCGAAGGGTCCCCCTCCTGGTCCTCCGTCTGGGGTTCCCCTTCTTTCTACCCAGTCTGTCGTGTCTCCTGTGTCTTCTTCCTCGTCTCCCTCCGATCCTCCTTCCCATCCTCTTCCTCCATCTATTGGCTCTCGCCGCCGCCTGTCGGTGCAGGCGGATGTCCAATGCTCTCCTGACGGCCGTCGTGTGTGCTCTCGTTCAGCTTCTCCTGTTGAGACGCTAGAATCCGTTGCCCGGTACGTAGTTGCTGGGACACCGGTCTCTTTAAGTCAGAAGCGTAAGCCTGGCTCCACTCCTTCCTCCTCCCCGGCAGGTAAGAAGGCTTCGGTTTCTTCCTCAGCTCCTACTTCTGGCTCTGTTGCTTCTTCCCCTCCCATTTCTGTGCTTGCGTCCCCTGTTCCTGCAATGGAGGTTTCTTTGGCCCCTGCTTCCCTTTCGGTTGCTGCTCTTGCTGAGGTGCGCTCCCCTCTTTCTACTCCCTCTCTTCCTTCTGCTGTCCTTGACTGCTCCTCTCCGTTGTCTCCTCCTCTTCCTCCTCCTCCTCCTCCTCAGGACTCCGCCCGCCCACCTCTGGTCTGTTCTCCCGTTTCCTTCCCTCCGTCTTTGCTCAGTTTACCCCATGTGCCCTAACCCTGACTTTGCTGACCCTGATCCCGACCCTGATATTCTTTAACGTGCTGTGTTGCTCTTTCGCCTTTGTTTCTTCCTTGTTCTCTGTTGTTGTCCTTTCCCTTCTCGTCGATGTCTATTCTTCAATGGAACGTTCGAGGTTATTACGCCAATTTCCTCGAACTCCAACTTCTGATTTCGCGGTTTTCGCCCCTTTGTGTCTGTCTGCAGGAGCCGATGCTTGGTGCTCGTCCTGGTCGTTTTCGTGGCTATTCCTTTCTCTTCCCCCCCCCCCCCAGCCGTTGCTGGGCTCCTAATTCTTCTGCTCTCTTGATCCGCGCTGATGTTCCCTTTGTTCCTTTACTTTTTCCTTTGCATCTCCAATGTTCTGCTGCTCGTATCTTTGTGGGGAAATGGTACACAGTTTGTTCCATTTATCTCCCCCCGAGTGTCCCGCTTTCTCTTCCTGATTTGAAACACCTCCTGGAATCCTTGCCGGAGCCTGTGCTCCTGCTGGGTGACTTCAATTGTCGTCATTCTCTTTGGGGTGATGTTCTGACGAATACCCGGGGTCGCCTTCTTGAGCCGTTTCTCCTCTCTTCTTACCTGTCTCTTCTGAATTCTGGTGAGCCCACTCATTTGGACTCTCGGACTCGCACCCTTTCCTGTCTTGATCTTTTTCTCTGCTCTTCTTCTCTTTACTTAGATTTCACGTGGCAGGTTCTTGATGACCTCCATGGCAGTGATCATTTCCCTATCCTTGTTTCCTTTTTCTCATTTCGCCCTTCCCTCTCTTTTCCTAGGTGGCAGTTTGCTAAAGCGGACTGGACCCTATTTACCCTCAGTGCTGCTCTCTCTGACCTCTCCATTCTGCCTCTGCCTCGCGCTCTCCTCCTTTTTCATGACACTGTCTTCGACGCTGCCCTCCGCTCTATTCCTCGCTCTTCCTCTCGGGGTCCACGGAAGTGCGTTCCCTGGTGGAATGCGGACTGTGCTCGGGCTGTCTGCTGTAAGCGTGCAGCCTGGAAGAGGCACCGCCGTCGGCAGACGACCGATTCTTTTCTTTTCTTTCGGAAAGCGAGTGTGGTGGCCCGTATGGCTAAACGTGAATGTTGGACTTCTTATATCTCCACAATTACGTCCGAAACTCCCCTGCCACAGACCTGGAAGCGTATCCGCAAGATTGCGAGTAAGTTCGTTCCCGATGTTTCCCCGGTCCTTCACCTCCGTGGTACACTTGTGGCGGACCCGTTGCAGGTCGCTACCGAACTGGGTTCTCACTTTTCTTCTGTTAGCTCTGGTCTTCATCTTCCCCAGTCTTTCCTTCTTCGTAAACCTGTCCTTGAGTCTCGTCCTTTAGATTTCTGCACTCGTCTTCGACTTTCCTATAACGATCCCTTCTCTCTCTCTGAACTTCGTTCTGCCCTGGCCCTCTGCGGTTCTACGGCGGCGGGCTCCGATGGTATTCATTATGAGATGCTTCGCCATCTCCCTCCGTGCACGTCTCAGTATTTACTGAGTCTGTATAATCGGATCTGGGAGTCGTCGTCAGTCCCTGAGGACTGGCTCGATGCCGTTGTCCTCCCTGTTCGCAAACCGGGGTCTCTGGGTACTTCCCCTAAGGACTTTCGCCCTATTGCCCTTACAAGTTGTGTCTGCAAACTCTTTGAACTTATGGTTAACGTTCGTCTGATGTGGTTCCTGGAACACCATCACCTCCTCTCCCCTTCTCAATTTGGTTTCCGCAAGTGCCGCAGCACGACAGATGTCCTGGTGAACTTGGAGGTGTGCTGGTTTTAGATTCGTACTGCTTTTGCTGCGAGGACCTCAGTTGTTGCCCTCCTTTTTGACCTGGAAAAGGCTTACGATACCACTTCTAACAATACCACCCCACCACAATACTACTAACAATACCTTCCACCGCAATATTACTAACAATACCACTCCACCAAAATATTACTAACAATACCACTCCACCACAATAGTACTTACAATACCACCCCACCACAATACTACTAACAATACCTTCCACCGCAATACTACTAACAATACCACCCCACCACAATACTACTAACAATACCACTCCACCCCAATACTACTAACAATACCACTCCACCGCAATACTACTAACAATACCACTCCACCACAATACTACTAACAATACCACTCCACCCCAATACTACTAACAATACCACTCCACCCCAATACTACTAACAATACCACTCCACCACAATACTACTAACAATACCACTCCACCCCAATACTACTAACAATACCACTCCACCGCAATACTACTAACAATACCACTCCACCACAATACTACTAACAATACCACTCCACCCCAATACTACTAACAATACCACTCCACCACAATACTACTAACAATACCACTCCACCCCAATACTACTAACAATACCACTCCACCACAATACTACTAACAATACCACTCCACCACAATACTACTAACAATACCACTCCACCCCAATACTACTAACAATACCACTCCACCACAATAGTACTTACAATACCACTCCACCCCAATACTACTAACAATACCACTCCACCACAATACTACTAACAATACCACTCCACCACAATACTACTAACAATACCACTCCACCCCAATACTACTAACAATACCACTCCACCACAATAGTACTTACAATACTACCCCACCACAATAGTACTAACATTACCACTCCACCACAACGCTTACTACTATATTTTTATTAAGTCACATTTATTGCTTGCATCTCCTACTAGCCCCCACTGTTGTCATAATGTGTACTATACTGTTCGCATCACCACCCCACAACAATACAGTCTACTGTGCTGCTCCCACCACCACCCCACAACAATACAGTCTACTGTGCTGCTCGCACCACCACCCCACAACAATACAGTCTACTGTACTGCTCGCACCACCACCCCACAACAATACGGTCTACTGTACTGCTCGCACCACCACCCCACAACAATACAGTCTACTGTACTGCTCGCACCACCACCCCACAACAATACGGTCTACTGTACTGCTCGCACCACCACCCCACAACAATACAGTCTACTGTACTGCTCGCACCACCACCCCACAACAATACAGTCTACTGTACTGCTCGCACCACCACCCCACAACAATATGTTCTACTATATTACTCGCTTACCCACTCCGTCCTGCAATGTTTTTAAAAGTATTTGAATACTGCTCGCATCACCAAATAGTAGAATTTAGAAATATTCCCTTTTTAGAGAATTCAGTAGTACAGATTTCTACTTGCCACGTACAAGTACACCGTCATACCGACGGCGTACAGTCATACTGATGGTGTACGTCGGTACATGTAATCTGTTCCTCACGTTACTATAAGTACTACATGAACAGAAGGTTGTGTTGAATGATAGTTAAAGGAAGCAATGTGGAGGGACAAATCACTGTTCTGCAGAAATGTTCTGCGTTAACAATTTGACATCTGTGTGCGCTCAATATATTCATCTTTTTAATTGAGATTGTGTTGGTCTTTCTGACAAATAAAGCTGTACATTTTACATCTCATTAAATCCACGGTAATCCTTTTTATTGCATTCAGTTGTAGTAATAGATAAACTTATGTTTACTAATAATTTACTTTTTTTAATTATCTGGGGAGAGTGCCAAGCCATTACAACTTTATAGCACTTGGAAGGGGGGTCAGGATAAGGATTTGGGATGGGATGGAGTTAACGAATGGTGCCAAACCACTTGGACGGTCGGGGATTGAATGCTGACCTGCTAAAAGCGAGACCGTCGCTCTACCGTCTAGTCAAAGTGGCTGGAAGCTCGAGACATTTTGTAAATCCATTATCTTTTGCATATATTATTATCCATTCTTCCTAATATTATGTAGCTTTTCAATATATATTAATGCCAATCCTACAGCCTTCCAAATTTCTCAACTACATTGATTTTTTATGCATAATCGAAAATTTTGAATCGATCCGTATTGCTCATTGCATCTTATCAAGATTCCCTTCGAGTTGAATCATACTCACACAGTTGCAAATTAAAAATCCTAAGATCGTATACTTTGCTTTGGCAATACCTTTTATTTTCATATATTGAAACGTGCTTAGAGAGTCAACATTGCATTTCATAGTGCAAAATGTACCACCTGTTATCGGTGTTCCCTTGCAACAACACAAAATATTTCTAAAGAGACACTATGTTTCAATGCACAGAACCCAATAATTTAATTAAATTATATTAAACAGTACTTAAAAGATTGATTTTAGTTAACTTGCAAAGCTTTTCACCCATATTTAAAGGTATTTTCACCCTTTAAATAACCCATATTTCTTGAAATATGGGTTATTTAAAGGTTAACAAATGATTTAGATAGTTATTTTGAAAATTAGGGTCCATTTTAACACTCACGTATAAGATGGTGTGTAGGAGACAGGCCGCTAACCAGAAGGAGTTAACAGAGTCCGGATCGTGGGTTCAACGATCCTCGGAAGGATACATGTGACTTGAATTGTCTCTTTATATGTCGTCTGCTTCATCTATGCTTCATATCCATAGATGAAGCATGCATCATATGCATAGATGAAGCATGCTTCATATGCATAGATGAAACATGCTTCGTATGCTTCATCTATGTTTCCTGCTTCATCTATGAATGTACGTAACCAGCTCAAGAAACTAGAATACTTTTACTGAGAACTTCGGGACAATATCTCACAGCTATAAAAGATGCACACTGAAATCACCAAAACGTGATGTATCTAGGAGAAAATACTGAGTCATTACGATATTTATCATGAGTCTCCTATAAGAGTTTAGTGAGTGGCACTGCATTGATGGTGGGGATAGTGGGGACGAGATGTACAGTAGAACGTATGGTGGCGGGTGTGGTGCTGTAATCAGTATAGTGGAACTTATGGTGGCAGATGTGGAGGTGGAAGCAGTATAGTAGAACTTATGGTGGCAGGTGTGGAGGTGGAAGCAGTATAGTGGAACTTATGGTGGCAGGTGTGGAGGTGGAAGCAGTATAGTCGAACTTATAGTGGCGGGTGTGGTGGTGGAAGGAGTATAGTAGAACTTGTAGTGGCGGGTGTGGTGGTGGTAGTGATATGAGAACTACAGTATAACTCTTAACAACACTGGTGGCAGGGGTGGTGGTGGAAACAGTATAATAGAACTTACTCAATTCAATCCAATGCTTATTAAAAAGTATGTATGTTCAAAGAACATAGGAGTAAGGGATAATTGCATGTAGGGACAGGAGTTACGCATAGTAATGGAGCGACTATTACGCGAAGGTTTTCGGGCAGAGCGTTGCTGGGGTTGTGTTATGGTTCGAATAAATAGAAATTATGGTGGCTGGTGTATTGAGGCGAACTTAATAGAAGAGCATATGGTGGCGGGTGTATTGAAGCGAGCTTTATAGAAGAGCGTATGGTGACGGGAGTGGTGGTGCGATGACAGTAGTGGAACTTATGGTGTCACGGGTGGTCGTATAGGCAGTACAGAGGAACTTATGGTCTCACGGGTGGTAGTGAATACAATATAATAAAACTTATTACTTATTCGTGGTGGGCTTGTGGTGCGAACTTATTCTAGAGCTTATAACACTATTTACGTTGTTTGCAGATGCAAAGAATTTGCAACTTAGAATTAGATAATTACAATGAAGGAAGATAAAGAACAAAAGTATCTCACATTTTCCTATTTAAAAAGGAAGAAAATTATCACAAACTATTACTAAAGTGAGAATGGAAGGACAATCTTCAATGAAAATGAAACAAATTTCGTTTTAAGAGGGTAAACCCAAGCATTTCGATCATGAAGGCCGGCGTGATCTCAAGTGTAACCGAATCTCATTGCTAGCGAAGAGGGAATCAAAAGAACACTTATCGGAGAACAAAAATGAGAATTGGAGAGGCAAGAACAAATGTTTAGAGACCTAATCTTGGATCAATCAAGGAAATACTGAGATTTGGCTGACACACTTACACGTCAGCAAATTTGTTATCCATACCGAAGCTCTGTAGTGGCTTTCTGTCTTTCTCGGCACAGCATATATACACACACACCATTATCATAATAGCCACAAAGGCAGATGCCATAAACATTTGCTTTGTCAAATAATGTGCCAATATGAAAAGTCTATCAGTTAGCATAATGTTGCCATCAAGGACATTATTACCAATGTTGGCGATCTCACACGCAGTTTCGTGAAGACTCGTCTTCCTAGTGTGGTTGTTTTGCAGGAAACTGTCCAGGACCCATTTTGATCCAACTGCAACTGTGCAACTGATATGCACAGGAATATTCCTCACCGGCAATATGTGATTGAGCGTACTGATCAACCCTGTTTTGAAAATCGCTGCTAGACGGCAGCCGATGCCAAAAATAAAACCAGGAGAAAATTTTTAAGGCATCCCTCGGTTCCTATCAAAACCATTCATAGACGATCTTTCCATATAACGAAAGAAGTTTAAAAGTGAGCTGCATCCAAATGGGAATCAGGAACTCGAAAAATACTTGCATCCGGAAGAGGTGGATCCAAAGTCCCTGATAAAAGATTGGCGGGAATATTCATCCGTGGTCACAATCCCGCATCTAAAACTGGTGAAAGGAACTGTTACAATCACAAGGCTAAAGCAAACAATTTTGCTGGCAAGATACAATTCCCTGGTCCTGAACGTCAGCCTCTACATCATGCTTTAAGCACTGTGTCTTAGATGACTGAAATGGTGAAAAAGCAGGCTGAAGTTCTTCATCACGTATATACGCTTCACATAGGTCAAGCTGTGGGCCCAGATAAGGTCAGTCCAAGACTACAACTCAGCTGTGTTGACAGGTTGGCTCCACCTCTTACTGCTTCTTCTAACTCTGCCAAGCTCATTGTATTTGGCCATCTTTATGGAAATAGGCAATTGTTGTTCCAGTACACAAAAAGAAGAGCCGTTCAGTGATTGATAACTAAAGACCAGTGACACTGCTCTCTATCACTGGTAAAATTATCGAAACATTGATCTCTTAGCAAATTATATATTTTCTCACTATCATCGGTTATCATGTGATCGACAGTAAGGCTTTGGCAAAGGCCAATCTGCTGCTGTATCTTGCTAAATCTCTCCACTAAGTGAATCAGTCACTGGATGATTCCAAGATCAGCTGTGTTATTGTTCTGGACAAGATATTTAAAGCTTTGTCTTAGAGCTAATAAAGGACTACCTTCAAGAACGGACTCTGAGAGTAGTCTTTGAGCAGAATTCGTAAGCCAATCAATTGGTGCCAGCATACAATAGGGTGGTGAGGTTAGCCCTCTACTCTGGAATCTGTTACAACGGCCTTCACCACCTCATCCGTGAAGCTCAAGCCTATACTAACGACTCTAACCCATACGTATGGAAATGAAGAAATGCTAACTGCTACAAGACTCATCAATCACAAATTTTCCTGCCCGTTTTCCTTAGGTTCCAAAACACAAAATGGGACAGTCCATCACTTTCGCGAGCCGCTTCCATTTTCTAGTTTGACCAATTTTTATTTTAAGTAAATCATACGAACGAAAATGGACGTTCTTTGCAGGAGGGATGTATTAATTTTCAGTGATTTCAGTGAGTGGGAGGGATATGGCAGGTCACATTTGCGACTGGGAAGACACAACAATGATGATAACTAGACTGCATATTGCAAATCGGACAGTCTTGCAAATTGGTGGCAAAAACCTACAGTTCACAGATGATATTTACAAACTGGGAATAAAGAATGACTTCAGTGACACACACTCTCTCTCTCTCTCTCTTTCTCTCTCTCTCTCTCTCTCTCTCTCTCTCTCTCTCTCTCTCTCTCTCTCTCTCTCTCTCTCTCTCTCTCTCTCTCTTTCTCTCTCTCTCTCTCTCTCTCTCTCTCTCTCTCTCTCTCTCTCTCTCTCTCTCTCTCTCTCTCTCTCTCTCTCTCTCTCTTTCTCTCTCTCTCTTTCTCTCTCTCTCTCTCTCTCTCTCTCTCTCTCTCTCTCTCTCTCTCTCTCTCTCTCTCTCTCTCTCTCTCTCTCTCTCTCTCTCTCTCTCTCTCTCTCTCTCTCTCTCTCTCTCTCTCTCTCTCTCTCTCTCTCTCTCTCTCTCTCTCTCTCTCTCTCTCGCTCGCTCTTTTCTCTCTCTCTCTCTCTCTCTCTCTCTCTCTCTCTCTCTCTCTCTCTCTCTCTCTCTCTCTCTCTCTCTCTCTCTCTCTCTCTCTCTCTCCCTCTCTCTCTCTCTCTCTCTCTCTCTCTCTCTCTCTGTCTGTCTGTCTGTCTGTCTGTCTCTCTCTCGCTCTGCTCTCTCTCTCTCTCTCTCTCTCTCTCTCTCTCTCTCTCTCTCTCTTTCTCTCTCTCTTTCTCTCTCTCTCTCTCTCTCTCTCTCTCTCTCTCTCTCTCTCTCTCTCTCTCTCTCTCTCTTTCTCTCGCTCTTATCTCTCTCTCTCTCTCTCTCTCTCTCTCTCTCTCTCTCTCTCTCTCTCTCTCTCTCTCTCTCTCTCTCTCTCGCTCTTATCTCTCTCTCTCTCTCTCTCTCTCTCTCTCTCTCTCTCTCTCTCTCTCTCTCTCTCTCTCTCTCTCTCTCTCTCTCTCTCTCTCTCTCTCTCTCTCTCTCTCTTTTAAACAAAGACTAGGATTCATAAGGGATGACTAATGACATACCTAGTGAAGCTGCAAGCAAGAGCTGTTATCCTACCTCAGCTCATCTGAAGCCTACACCTAGAAACTCATTTACTTCATGGGAGTATACTTTGAAACTCACACATTGGGAACTATCATATATTTAACTTATGTAAGCTAAGTTGAAACCTACTCCTAAATGCCCATTTATTTCATGAGCCTGTTATTATACGCTTTAGAAGGAATAGCCTTTATTCATTAAGAAACATTAAGTAACAATCATATAAGGCACAGGATGAGCTAGTAGCCAGCTGTGTGCCAGAGTCCTTATGTGAACAGTTGACCTGATCTCTCGTGTATCAACCTGTTGAGCGAACAAGTTCCAGATGCGAGTAAGCCTCGGAATGAATGAACGCTGATGGAATGATGTTCTTGAGAATGGCACTTCTAGCATGAGACTGTTGAAGGTTGAGAGCCTAGTGTTACGAGTGGGAACTACTGGTACTCCACGGAGTTGGGCCAAGTGCGGAACTTTGAGGATGTTTGCCTTGTACATAACAGTAAGACCAACAACGTCACAACGGTGTTGCAGGCTCTGATGTTCAGACCGTTCCCACCATACTTGGTCAAAACTAGAGATAAGCCTTCTATCCTGTCTCTCTACTTTGTCCAACAGTCTGATGAAAGATGGGGGCAGGCAATCCAGGAAATGGATGCATACTCTAGATGGGAGCGAACTTGTGCTTCATATAAGGTTTTGCATCCCTTGCTGTCAAGAAGATATGCGCCGTAGTGCTGTAAGTTTCCTGGCTGCCTTTTTAGCTAGGTTTATCACATGGCTCTTCATTGTGATCGAAGAGTCAAACTTCATTCCCAAGATGTCAAATTCTTCTGTGAACTCTAGCGATTTGCCACCCATTTGCAGTTCCGTCCGATTCGCCATGTGCAGTCTAGTTATCATCATTGCTTCAGTTTTCTCAGCCGCAAATGTGACATGCCATCTCCTACCCCGAGGAAGAAATTGATGAAAGTTGGTGATTAATGATTCTTGCAGCAGTTAGAATTTCCTCCTCTCTGTATGTAAAGGTTAGAGTACAGTCATCAGCATAGGCTAGAGCTTCAGGAATGAGATGAAGTAGATCGTTGAAATAAACACTCCACAGCAGAGGGCCAAGAACACTACCCTGTGGAACGCTGGCACCAATTGAGTGGCTATCGGATTCTGCTCCATTGAGGACTACCCTCAAGGTCCATTCTTGAAGGAAGTCTTCTAATAACACTAAGATGAAGCCTGCAATGCCTAAAGCTTGAAGCTTCACTGCTAATCCAGAGTGCCAGACCCGATCAAAGGCTCCTGCTATATCAAGAGCAACAACACAGCTGATCTTGGACTCATCCAGCGACTGATGCCACTTAGAGGAGAGATTTAGCAAGAGATCAACAGCAGATCGGCCTTTTCGAAAACCATATTGTCGATCACAAATCAGCCGATGACGGTCAAGAAATGATATCATTTGCTGAGCAATTAATGATTCTAGGATCTTGTCAGTAATGGAAAGCAGTGACACAGGTCTGTAGTTACCAACTACTGAGCGGCTCTTCTTTTTGTGCACTGGAACAACGTCTGCCTTCTTCCATAAGGAGGGCCAAATTCCTTGAACTAGGCACAGTTGGAAGAGGCGCGTGAGAGGTGGAGCCAACAGATCAGCGCAGGAGCGTAGTAGTCTTGGACTGACCTTATCTAGCCCCACAGCTTTGCTTGTGTCTAGCGTGTTAAGGAGATGGAGAACTTCAGCCTGCTTTATAACCACTTCAGTCAACCTAGACACAGTGCATGGGGCAAGATGTGGAGGCTGACGTTCAGGATCAGGGACCTGCATCTTAGCAGAAAAGTGGTTTGTCAGTAAATCAGCCTTCTCCTGATTGCTGGTTGCCTCAGTACCATCTTCTCTGTTTAGAGGCGGGATTGTGTTCTCTGATGAGTATCCCTGCCGATCCTTCACCAGGGACCTTACCTTACCTTGAGGTGCTTCCGGGGCTTAGTGTCCCCGCGGACCGGTCGTCGACCAGGCCTCCTGGTTGCTGGACTGATCAACCAGGCTGTTAGACGCGGCTGCTCGCAGCCTGACGTATGAGTCACAGCCTGGTTGATCAGGTATCCTTTGGAGGTGCTTATCCAGTTCTCTCTTGAACACTGTGAGGAGTCGGCCAGTTATGCCCCTTATGTGTAGTGGAAGCGTGTTGTACAGTCTCGGGCCTCTGATGTTGATAGAGTTCTCTCTCAGAGTACCTGTTGCACCTCTGCTTTTCAACGGGGGTATTCTGCACATCCTGCCATGTCTTCTGGTCTCATGTGATGTTATTTCTGTGTGCAGGTTTGGGACCAGCCCCTCAATTATTTTCCACATGTAAATTATTATGTATCTCTCCCGCCTGCTCTCAAGGGAGTACAGATTTAGGCTCTTTAGTCGGTCCCAGTAATTTAGATGTTTTACTGAGTGGATTCTAGCAGTAAAGGATCTCTGCACGCTCTCCAGGTCAGCAATTTCTCCAGCTTTGAAAGGGGCTGTCATTGTGCAGCAGTACTCCACTCTAGAGAGCACAAGCGTTTTGAAAAGTATCATCATCGGTATAGCATCTCTAGTGTGAAAAGTTCTTGTTATCCAACCTGTCATTTTTCTTGTAGTTGTGACGGCTACTTTATTGTGTTCTTTAAAGGTAAGTTCTTCCGACATGAGTACACCCCAGATCCTTTACATTGCCTTTTCGTTCTATGTTATGATTTGCTTGAGTTTTGTACGTGGTTTCTGTTTTTATATTTTCAATTTTTCCGTAGCGCATGAGCTGGAACTTATCCTCGTTAAACACCATATTATTTTCTGTAGCCCATAGAAAGACCTGATCTACATCTGATTGGAGGTTTGCCGTGTCCTCTATGTTGCCAACTCTCATGAAAATCCTAGTGTCATCTGCAAAGGATGATACAGTGCTATAGGTTGTGTTCTTGTCTATGTCCGATATGAGGATGAGAAAAAGTACTGGAGCAAGCACAGTACCCTGGGGGACTGAGCTCCTCACGGTTGATGGGCTGGATTTTATTTTGTTGACTATTACACATTGGGTTCTGTTAGTCAGGAAATTGTAGATCCATCTGCCTATTTTCCCAGTAATTCCTTTTAAACGCATTTTATGTGCAATAACACCATGGTCACATTTATCAAAAGCTTTTGCGAAATCTGTGTAAATTACATCAGCGTTTTGTTTGTCTTCCATAGCATCTAATGCCATATCATAGTAGTCCAGCAACTGCGACAGGCAAGAGCGCCCTGTTCTGAAACCATATTGTCCGAGCTTATGGAGATGCTGTGATTCCATGTATTTTGTGATCTTACTACTTAGCACTCTCTCAAAATTTTTTATGATGTGCGATGTTAGTGCTATCGGTCTGTAATTTTTTCCCTCTGCCTTATTTCCTCCTTTATGGAGTGGTGCTATCTCTGCTGTGTTTAGTATGTCAGGGATAACGCCAGTATCTAGGCTTTGTTTCCCCAGAATGTGAAGGGCCTGCGATAGTGTTTTTTTTACAGTTCTTGATGAATATGGAGTTCCAAGAATCCGGGCCTGGTGCAGAGTGCATAGGCATACTGTTTATGGCTTCTTCAAAATCTAGTGGGGATAGGGCGACGTCTGATATATGATTTGATCTTGGTATCATATCCATGAAAAATTCATTTGGGTTATCAATCCTTAGTGCATTTAATGGCTCGCTGAAAAGAGTCGTACTGCTTCCTCAGTAACTCGCTCATTTCTTTGTTGTCATCGGTGAAAGTTCCATCTCCCTTTCGCAGGGGCCCGATACTAGATGTGGTTTTTGATCTTGATTTTGCATAGGAGAAAAAATATTTCGGATTTCTCTCTATTTCACTGGTGGCCTTTTGCTCTCTTTGCCTCTCCTGGGTTTTGTATGATTCTTGTAGCTTGAGTTCAATTGTTTCTATTTCTCTACCTAACCTTCTTCGCCGTTCTTGAGATAGGGTGCGACTCTCAAGTTGTTCCGCGATTCGTTTTCTTCGCCTATATAGGGAACGACGTTCCCGTTCCAATCTGCATCTCTTTCTCTTTTTTCTTAGGGGTATGCGGTTTGAACATATTTCTAGTGCTACTGAGCTTATTTTTCCAGGCACTGGTTCAGGTTTGCATTTTCTAGCTGTTCTTCCCAGTTTATTTCTGTGAAGTCCTGGTTTATTTGCTCCCAGTTTATCTGTTTATTATTGAAGTTGAATTTGATGAAATCTCCTCCACCGGGAATCTGGACTGGTTTTGAAGGTCCATTCCCCATGGTTGTCAGAACTTCAATTAAGTTGTGATCTGAGTAACAGGTATTTGTAATCATTATGTTCCCGATCAACTCATGATTATTAGTGAAAATGAGATCCAGCATGTTCTCCTTCCTAGTTGGTTCTACTATTTGCTGGTTTAAGGCAAACCTATCGCACATCCGTAGCAGGTTATTTGCATGTGCCTGTTCATTTAGGCTACTTCCTGGTATTCTTTCTAATATTACTGTATTAGCCAGGTGCTTCCATTTCAGGTGCCGTAGGTTGAAGTCCCCAAGCAGGATGATGTTCGGAGCTGGATTTGTGAGGCTTTCCAAGCAGTGTTCTATTTTCATTAGTTGGTCTTTAAACTGCTGAGGGTTTCCTCCGGTGACTTATATATAAGGACAACAACTACATTTAGGATCTCTATTTTGACTATCAGCACTTCCACCATATCATTTGAGGTGTTTATCAGCTCAGTACAGATGAATGTGTCTTTGATGTAGAGGCTGACCCCACCCTGAAGCCGGTGTTTCCTATCACATCTGAAGAGATTAGTTGAGATCCATATTTCACCATCAAGGTAGTCCTTTGTGTGAGTTTCCGTTAGGGCTGCAAACACTGCATTTGCCTCATGAAGGAGACCATCTATAAAGTGAACTTTGTTGGATTTGCGTGTTTTTATACCCTGGATGTTGGCAAATATAAATGATGATATCGTGTTAGTAGAAGTGCTGGATGCTTTACTTGGTGTTAATATCTGAGGCTCTGGTAAGGAGGCCACTGTGTTTGCGTCCTCTCTAGCATTTGACCGAGTTGGTGGTAGAGTCTGGTCATTTTTAGCCATTCTTCTCCTCCTCCTCTTGCTAAAAAATTATCCCGGTCGATGGAGTAGTGGTTGTTTTCATAGTGGTAGTCTGTCGGTTTTATTCGCCTGGTACCTCTTATATGAAAAGCTGGACATTCAGCATTGAAGCACTCTTTCCTGTCCAAAGAGTTCTTGCAAATTTCTGGGTGAAAGAATTCACAGCTTTTGGTACATTTACCTGTATTGAGGAGGTTTCTGCACTTTCTAGGGTGATCGTATGTACATGTTCCATTTGTTCTTCCCGATTCCCCATGCTTACAGGTAGCCCATTTGTAATACCAACAGATTTTGGGGCCTTGTTTTGTTTGTTTCCCTTTGCCAGGGACCGCACTCTGCTGCGGCGTCCCCGACACTGTGCTCTGCTCCGGGGCCTGTGACACCGCGCCCCGCTCAGGGGTCCCCGACTCCGCGCCCTGCTCAGGCGTCCCCGACTCCGCGCCGTGCTCAGGCGTCCTCGACTCCGCGCCCTGCTCAGGCGTCCCCGACTCCGCGCCCTGCTCGGGCGTCCTCGACTCCGCGCTCCACTCAGGCGTCCCCGACTCCGCGCCCTGCTCAGGCATTCCCGACTCCGCGCCCTGCTCAAGCATCCCCGACTCCGCGCCCTGCTCAGGCGCCGCTGCCACCGAGCTCTGTGCCACATGTAGAGGGAACCACATTCAAAGTGCCCGCCAACGGAGACATTTTACAGTATAGGCAGGGCTGTGCCCTGATTGGTGGACGGCGACGGCGCACAGCCTACCTGCGCAGCAGCCTCGCGCAGGCTGAGTGGGCCAGATTTGAACTGCATGTGACCCAACGCGGACGACGCCTGCCCGGCACCACTGGCACTTAGGATATGTGCCCATAGGACCCCTAAGAGGCATTGACTCCCTCTGTCCTACCCTTCCTGAGGAGCCTAGACTTGCTCCACCTACCCTACCAGCCCTTCCTCTCCCTACGACGACAGTTCCAGGTGAAATATTACTGTACTATTGTTGTAACACGTGGGTCACCTCTACATTGGCGCAGTGAGTAAACGTTCCCACGCGGTGCTCAAGAGGACCTCGCCAAGATATCTGCATCATCGTTCTGCCGACTTCAGTCAAGACGTCTTAGATAGTGTTCAACGGTTCCAGTCTCGAATTACTGGCTTTGGTTGCACCATAGATGTTCTTCGGTTTGTTGTTCAATAGCGGTGCCCAAGATATTTCAACCCCTGTTTTTTTGTGCATATGTTTTATTCCACATCTCGTGCAATCCCCCAAGATTCTCCATAAGTTCCAGTTATCAGTGTTTTATACGGATTATTTCCCCGGATTTGTTGCATTTTATTGTCTTGTCCCCCAAGCACCGATTCCCGCGGTCCCCAAGTTCTTTGAAGAAGGGGAGACGAGTACCACCATTCACACGGAATACGGGCCACCGTTCATGAGCATACCCGACCTGTATTATTTACGAATCCGCTCGCGGAGGATTTCAGGCTGTCGTTCCCGAGCGCATCCGTCTCCAGTGTGTTTACTACAGCGACGCCGGTCCCAGCTCTGCAGGGTGCTTGCTACAGGTCTGTTACTTTCTCATTTCTACTGTTAGCTAGACGTAACCTGTTCTAGGCTTTCTACAGAAGTAACGGCTCAAGGGGAACAGATACATTAAGTAAGCCTGTGAGTTTGTATTCATACCAGATTTAAGGGGGATGGTGATCCGCCCTGCACACAGTTCCACACGTTCACCTGAAAAAAGTGTTTTTGAGAATCCTCAGCCCAGTGCTTATGAAAATCAGGCACATTGCTTGTTAAAGTTCCTCAAAGTGCCTGCCATATCAGATTTTCCAGTTTTGCAAGTGCAGTAAGTGCCCAGTTTTTGTCTAAGCCTCAAGTGATTTAGGTACCAATTAAGTGTGCAGTGTTTTATGTTGCTTGAAACCCACCTGGCCCCATCATTTACATTGTTGACTGTGCAGTGCTTATTTTTCCCTGGTGGAACATTTATCTCTATCTCTGAACATTGGAACCTTAAGTGTGGCCATTGGTGTCTGTGTTTTTTTGTTGTTTTTTTGTTTGGGGTGATATACATGTGAGGTGCGTGGCCCCAGATCTAAGGCTTATTACCAGGCATGGCACGATATATTTGAGCTTTAGTTTTCGACACCAGCACAATGGCTCTAATCAAGATAAACTCTGCTTCGGCTGCTGAGCTGCAGCTGCTACCGGGTGTAGGAGATACATTGGCCGCTCGCATTATCAAGTTTCGGCATCGCCACGTGATCACGGAGGACAACATTTATGATATCAACCGCCTTCGGGCCACACCCGAGTTGATGGCTGCTATATCGTTTGAGGCGGACCCGTCCCAACAGGGCCCCGGGCCCTCAGGTGAGGAGGCAGGAAGTCGTTCATCGTCCTCGTCCAGCGAAACGGGTACCCGCCGTCCCTCTAGGGGTGCCGCCAGCGGCAGACAACGTGGACGCCGACCTCAGTCACCAGCTTACTCCAGGGCTAGTGGCCTGCAAGGTACTCGGCAGGGGAGCCCCTCCCACCATCGATCGGCTCGATCAAGGAGACGGACAGCTCGACACTCGTCACACAGCTCTCGGACTTCCGATTCGGATGCCTCTCTATCCCGCAGCAGGCGGACAGGTTATCACCAACAGAAAGAGACCTTCCGCACACCACCTCGGGCATTGGACTATGACGGGAAGTCAGATTGGGCCACCTTCTACCGCCGTTTCACGTCTTATGCCTCGGAAAAGGACTGGAGCGGACCTACGTTATTGACACAGTTAGGGTGGTGCCTCAAGGGTAAGGCGAGTGATTTTTACAATCACTTACTGGACAGAGAACCGTCGATCGATTATAATCGCATGATGCATAAGATGATCAAGCGATTTGGCGATAGGGAAGTTCTGGATGTAGCCATGATGAAGTTTAACCAGGCTCAGCAGGAACCAGAAGAGGATATCGCTGATTGGGCAGATAGGGCCCATCACTTGGCTCATCGGGCCTACAAACATGTGCCACGATGGGAAGTGGAACAAATCGCAGTAATGAGATTTGGCCAGGGATTACAGGATAAGAGTCTGGCAGGATACATTTCCAATGCGAGGAACTCCTCCATAAAGGAGGCTATTGATCGGGCCCAAACCTTCCAGCACAATGCCATAGCGATCCACGGTTCCTCAGGTTCCAAAGGATACGACTCCCATCACCGAGTGCCCCAAGGTCTAGCAGTGCGAGTGAATGCAGTGGGAAGGTACTCCCAGTATGAGCGGCCACCGAGGAGTAATGACGCTTCTCGGCGCTCGACACTCGCCCTTCCCAGCTCCCCAGGCACGTCACCGGCTACCAGCTCTTCAGGTTTTGGAATCAACACTTGCCGACCATCGAGTGCGGGCTCGCATCCTTTATCATCCATGGGCGTGGAGGCGAAGTTGGACACCTTGGTAGCAGGTATCTCAGAGACCAACGGGAGATTGGACCAGGTGTGTGAGAGTTTGAGGCACCTTACAGTTGCTCTTATGTCACCACAGCATCGCCGTAGCCCATCCCCTAGGCGACCTGTTCAGTGCTACAGGTGTGGGAAAGAGGGTCATTTTGCTCGGGACTGTGAGGAATCCGAAAGGGATGAGGAAGCAGTCCGCCAGCACGGGGACACCTCGGGCAACAGGCCACGTGTTTCATTTAAGGACCAGAATTCGTCTTTAAACGCTGCCGGGTCGGCTCATTCGGCCTAAATCCGACCCAGTGCATAACAGGCCAAGGAGGGGCATCGGAGCAAGATGCTGACCAGATATTGTCTAGAGGTGTGGAAGACATCTCGGCTCACACTGACAGGGGGGACATGGACATTAGCACATCAGACACGTACAACCAGCAGAGTTTGGTTATGCTAAGTGAGAACTCGTCAAGTGAGGCCCCTTCAGGAATCCAATGCAGGACAAAAGTGGCAATTCGGGACCATGCCACTACTGAACAGACAGGTCTGGATCAGGAAGCGAAGCAAAATTCTCACAGGAAGTGGGGCCCGTTAAGACACAATGTGGAAAGGAGGGCTCAGAAGAAAATAAAGAATGAACTAGCATTTGGTCAGTCCTTGGAAGGCATAGATCCAATTGCTTTCCCTTGGGATCCTGGGGGTGAGATGTGGGAAGAGGGTTGCTCTGTCAAAGGACTCACATTCAAGGAGCAGCGCTTCGGTGCGAGGAATATTGTTAGGACAGAGTAAATTCCAAAGAGTGAAGCTGAAAAGAAAAAAAAAGAAAAAAGGAAAGAGAATAGTGTAGTGTATGCAATGTTGAAACAGTTCGTGTATAGTGCAAAGATAATACGGGTAATAATTGTAATGTTCGTGTACAGTGCAAAGATAATACGGGTAATAATTGTAATAGGACCCATTCATGAAACCAGACTTTTTACAAATAGACATGTTATATATAGTGAAACATTTTCCCTCCAATATACCCATTGTTCTATAGGGACGGGAGGAGTGTAGAGGGAACCACATTCAAAGTGCCCGCAACGGAGACATTTTACAGTATAGGCAGGGCTGTGCCCTGATTGGTGGACGGCGCACAGCCTACCCGCGCAGGCTGAGTGGGCCAGATTTGAACTGCATGTGACCCAGCGCGGACGACGCCTGCCCGGCACCACTGGCACTTAGGATATGTGCCCATAGGACCCCTAAAGAGGCATTGACTCCCTCTGTCCTACCCTTCCTGAGGAGCCTAGACTTGCTCCACCTACCCTACCAGCCCTTCCTCTCCCTACGACGACAGTTCCAGGTGAAATATTACTGTACTATTGTTGTAACACGTGGGTCACCTCTACACACAGCTGGTTGTACCTTGGTGTCATGTACAGTTTGTTTGAAGACATTAGAAATTGCTATGCAGGCATTAATTAGTAATTCTCTGTTTTCGGCGGGAGTTTTATCCAGGATTTCCATCAACTTCAAAAAAGTTACATCATCCTTTTTGCAGAGCCAGTACACAGAGTGGTCACTGGGACCATTTCTCCTTGAATTGTTAGTCATTTTTGCACATTTTTTGTGTATGGCTGCTGAACAGAGTTGGCATTGAAAGCTCTGTTGGTAATCTACCTTCATGTTGCATTCTATGCACGTTTTTATCAAAGCCATTTTTGAACACTTCTGTTCAGTGGTGATGGTCTTACAAGGTCTTACAAGGTGGGGTGTTGACCGGTGGGGGGGTTGACCGCGGGTGCTGGCCGTGGGTGTTGACCGTGGGTTGAGATAGGCCTGGAGGAGGCTGTATGGACGGGCAGTGTTGCTACCACGTGTCGCACTCTTAATTTGTTTTGTTCACTTGTTAGATTATATTACTTGCATTTCCCCTAGTTATCTTACAGCGGAGGCGTCTAGTTTTTGTGTCTGGGCTCTAGTTACCTGAGTACGTTACACTATTTGGAAGAATACACACACAAGAGGGTACTGGGGTGGGCCTACCTCCAAATGGCCCTTGTTTACATACACACGACGGAATTATTTTGTGTATAATTTGTTCACTTGATATTAAAATATGTTATCTTAATTTTTGTTATAATAGACACAGGTTTTGCATAGAGAGCTTAACACTATGAGCACTGATTACTTGATGTTTCAATAGCGAGAGATGTGATTTATTGACGACTTGGCAACTATCGCCTAAGGCCTCCTGGCACCACGAGGGCAGGCCTTGACTACACACGAATTTCACTTATTTTTCCTTGAACACAAACGGTCGCACTGACAGTTCGATAGGTACAGACACTACGACGGTTCCCGATAGAGCAATTCAGAACAGAAGGACAGACTTATGCAAATTTTATGCAAAGGGCATATGCAGACATAGATATGCTGGTAATAAGAAAGGATTAGAATGCAGTTACCAACATCCCAAAAAATGTTTAAATATGCTTAGGAAAGGTGAGTGTCGATTTGGATCAATATGTAGGTTTTTCCATCCTGACATGTGCCAAACCTCACTGGAGGACAGAAAATGCTATGACCTCAGCTGCCCACACTTTCACGTGAAAGGCACGGAACGCTACATAAAGAGTGGCAAGCAGGATAATGAATTTGGAGGAAACTCTATAAATTTTTTATACCAGACCGGCAGAGAATTCAAAAGGAGCAGCATGGAGAGTGTATGGAACTGGATGCCAGATCCACTTGCATTCCAGAATTACAGATACAATTACCCACCGAAAGGGAACTACAACTACGACAGAAAACTGCCCTACAACAATCAGTACTGGTCAGAACAAACTCATTATGTCCACGAATAATGGACTTGCCGAAAAGTCTCCCATTCAAACTCTTACTAATAGAGTAACCTCATTCATCTTTGCCAACATACAAGGACTGAAAACAAGAACAAACAACAAAGTACAGTTCATAAATGGCCTCCTCACGGAGTCAAATGCAGTATTTGGAGCTTTCACAGAAACCCATGCAGGGGAATTGTTGGACAGTGAGATCTGGATTCCAGGATATAACCTATACAGGTGTGATAGGAAAATTAGGTCACATGGAGGAGTGGGTCTGTATATTAGGGAAGACCTTGTATGCTCGGAGCTCCTAAACGTTACAAATGAGGTGGTAGAGGTACTGGGATTAAAAATAGAGAAAATAAATTTAGTGATTATACTAATATACAAACCGCCAGATGCAACGGCTGAGGAATTCACAGAACAGATAAGCAAAATAGAGAATAGCCTTGATAATTTGGAGAACCCGATACCTGATATTATCTTCCTAGGTGACTTCAACTTGCCTAGTCTCAGGTGGAAAATAGCAAACAATAATATTATACCAGGAAATCTATCAGGACCTAACCAACCACAGATTAGAGAACTACTTAGATTCTGTGACAAATTTTCACTCAATCAGCAGATATCGGAGCCAACGAGAAATGAAAATATTCTAGATCTGGTCTTTACGAACAATGAAGACATTATCAGAGACATTACGATATCAGATACCACATATTTAGATCACAAGCTCATTGAAGTGCAAACGACCATCAATACTCAGAATAGACCTAAAACGTTGATAAAGCGAGAGGGGCTATTCAGTAAATTCAATTTTAATAATAAAAGGATAGACTGGGAGATAATAAACAGGGAACTTACAAACATTCCATGGGGAACTGTTCTAAATAATACAAGTCCTACAGAAGGAATAGAAAAACTGACTTCAGAAGCGTATCAAGTCTGTCTGAAACATGTTCCTTTGAGGAAAGCCAGAAAGAGATCTAACGTAGAAAGAGAACGCAGACGACACTACAAACGCAGGAAAAAAATAACGGAACTGCTTATGCAGACACGAATTTCCCGTCAAAGAAGGAATAATTTAAATAGGGAGATTGAAGAAATCGAGCGGAAATTGAAACACTCATATGAAACTGAAGAAAGGCAGTTAGAACAGAAAGCCATTCAGGAAATAAAGAAAAATCCAAAATATTTCTTCTCATATGCGAAATCAAAAGCAAAAACCACTGCCAGTATTGGACCTATTCGTACAAGTGAAGGTTCATACACGGAGGATGACAAAGAAATTAGTGAAATCCTAAAAAAGCAGTATGTGGACATGTTTAGCACTCCAATAAACAACATGAAGGTGGAAGATCCAGACAATTTCTTTATGCGGGATATTCAAACCCCTGTAAATATAACTGATATAAACACGAGCGCACTAAATTTTGAAAAAGAAATTGAAAACATGCCCATGCACTCGGCCCCAGGTCCAGACTCATGGAATTCAATATTTATAAAGAAATGCAAACTGCCGGTAGCACAGGCACTCAGTATAGTGTGGAGGAAGAGCTTGGACACAGGGGAGATACCAGATGCACTTAAAGTAGCAGACATAGCCCCTCTACACAAGGGAGGGAGCAAAGCATTGGCAAAAAATTATAGACCAGTTGCACTAACATCGCACATCATAAAAGTATTTGAGAGAGTGATTAGGAGTCAGGTCACCAATTTCATGGAGACCAATGACCTTCACAACCCAGGCCAACATGGATTTCGAGCGGGAAGATCGTGCCTCTCACAGCTACTTGAGCACTACAACAAAGTCACTGAGGCATTTGAAGAGAAACAGAATGCTGATGTGATATATACGGACTTCGCAAAGGCTTTCGATAAATGTGACCATGGCGTGATAGCACACAAAATGAAGTCAATGGGAATAACCGGTAAAGTAGGACGCTGGATACTCAGTTTTCTGTCAAACAGGACTCAGCGAGTAACTGTCAACCATATAAAATCTAGTCCAAGTGCAGTGAAAAGCTCTGTACCTCAGGGTACAGTCCTTGCACCGCTGCTTTTCCTTATTCTCATATCAGATATAGACAAAAATACAAGTCACAGCTTCGTATCATCCTTTGCAGATGACACAAAAATCAGTATGAAAATTACCTCGGCTGAGGACATTGAAAAACTTCAAGCTGATATTAATAAAGTTTTCGACTGGGCATCAGAAAATAACATGATGTTTAACAGTGATAAATTCC